>NC_137001.1:8217547-8580047 GCF_032717465.1 Coenobita brevimanus
GAAACTTTATCTAGCATTAGTAAGGCCACATTTAGACTACGCAGTACAATTTTGGTGTCCTTACTATAGAATGGATATTAATTCGTTAGAAAATGTACAGAGAAGAATGACGAAAATGATACATGACGTCCGGAACCTGTCATATGAAGACAGACTGAAAAGACTAAGTCTTCATTCGCTAGAGAGGCGTAGAGTAAGGGGAGACTTAAATGAGGTGTTTAAGTGGATGAATGATATAAATAAGGGAGATATTAGCAAGGTACTTAAAGTAAGCATACAGGATAGAACTAGAAATAATGGTTTCAAACTAAAAAATTCCGTTTCAGTAAGGAAATCGGTAGAAATTGGTTTGGTAATAGAGTAGTAGACGAATGGAATAAGCTACCTAGTAAAGTAGTTGCTGCCTCTTCCATTGAGAGTTTCAAGCATTGGCTAGATAAGCATATGACAAATAAGGGGTGGATATAGAATAAAGAAAATCTTATAACCAATACTAATTCATATTTTTTTTCTTTTCAGGTTACATTATGATAGTCCCTATTCTCCGTTCACACTTTCCTGTAAAATGTCCACGCCAGTTTTTCTATACGGCATGGTGTTTTTTCTGACTTTTTCCTGCCGGCTTCGGCTAGAGGGTTTGGAGGGCGGGAGAGAGCCTTCTTCTTTACTATCCTTATCTCATTCTAGTAGTTCAGTTACTCTTCTAGGAGCTGCCTAGCATGGGTCAACCGGCCTACTGCAGTTATCCTCTCTTCTAATGTTCTTATGTTTTTATTCATTCTTCTTACTTTCGTTTCTTTGTTATATATGCTCATTCTTCCAACCTTCCCCTCTTCTTTCCTTTTCTCTCCTTCAATCTTTCTTTCTATGTATATTTTTTCTTTACCTATTTAGTACTTCCTTCCTCCCGCTTTATATTTCATGTTTTCATACTTTTTTCCACTCTACCTTCAGTCTGTGCCAGTTATTTTTCCTTGTTCCATTCATTACTTCTTTCTTTCTTCTTTCCTTCCATCCTTCTTAATGTCATATCTGTCCTCAGCCAACAGGCTCTCTCTCTTCCCCAACCTCACACAGTTCTCATTCATATAACTCTCCTTCCCGTCTCTCCTGTCCTGCCACACACAAGGGAATAAGTTAGCTTCCGATCTATAATAATGGAATGTTTTAGCATTTTTTCTTCAGCCATTATAATCTATCACTCCCTCCCATCCCTCCACCTTCCACACACAAGCGATGACGCTAGTTCCCAGTCTAAAATAATGAAATATTATAGTGCTCTTATTTCAACCATTATAATCACTCCTTACAAAAGCGTTCCTGATTTCTGGCACATGAACAAATTACTCATTTGATTCTCCATTATAATAGTTATTAATCCTTCCCACCGCATTACTGTAACTTACAGCTTTCATTCCGGAATTAAGAGGGACATATGAAGTCTTCTCTGAGGGCCGCTTTCTAAGTGACATAGGTGGCTTTGTAGCGTCTATGAGTATCGATTTCCTATGCGTATTCCAGTTTGATACTGGTTTATTTGGTATTCGTGTTTATCTGATGCTAACGTAGTTTGTGTCAGCAAAAAATATGAGAATAATAAAGTGTCAAGAAAGAAGCTTAAAGAAGAGGTGTGAATTCTCCCACACCAACCAAAATACGACCCTCTAGTCTCTTTTCTGGAGGACTTCCATCCCCTTTATCGTTGAAGCTTCAGGTCCTCTTTCTTCTTCCTCCTACTCCTCCCTCTTCACTCTTTGCATCTGTTACCACCTCCATTTATCCCTTCTATCCACTCCTAACCAGTGGCTTTTCTTCTTTTCGCATCCCTTCTCCTTCTCTTCACCCCGTCTGTTGTGTTCTTTCATCCTTTCACCGTCTACGACCTCGCTCCCTCCCTCATTTAGTATCCCCCTCCTCTTCTCCCTTTTCTTCTGGCCTGACACCTCCCTCCCATCGAAGCAGCGGCTCTGTTCCCCACTCTCTAGTCCTCTCAGGTCCCTATTTCTCTCTAGACTCGCTGTAGCCCTCTCGCTAAACCCTCTTCTCTCCCTCTAGAGACCCCCTTTCTAGCCTCCTTTAGTTCTTGTTTCTCTAGCTCCCTTGTAGTCCTCCTTCTTCTAGTCCTTACTGTCTCAGGCCAGGTCCCCCCCTACCTCAAGCTCAGGTGGCAAGTGGCTCTCTGTTTACAGTGGATTAACAGGCAGCATCATTTGCAACTCCGTGTCGGCATCTACCAATAGTGTAAGTAGAACACCCAGGCATGCCCACTCTTATAGAAGGAATACATAAGTGAGGCTGGAATTTTATCTAAACAAAATAAGTATGCAATTCCAGCTAACGATAGATGGATTTATCTACCTGAGAGGTGGCAGTGTGAGGTGTGAGAGTGTGAAATACTTTGAAACTTGTTGTGTTGGGGTTTTAGAGGTGCCCTGTGGGGTGTAGTAGTTTGTGATGTGCTTCATTTGTGACAGTATGATATGCAACAGCGTGAAGTGTGACAGTGTGAGCTTGTTAATTTCTAAGTGTGGCAGTGTGAGCTATGGAAGTGTGAGTTGTGGTAGTAGGATGCGTCAGATGGTGTTGCAGTGTGAGATGTTGCAATGTAGGCAAAGGTGCGCCAGTGTTAGGCGTGCCAGTGTTAGGTGTGGCATTGTGATGTGGGCCAGTGTTAGATGTTGCAGGAGGGCAGTCCAGTTTGAGGTGGCCTGATTTTCTTCAAGCTGAGGGTCGAAAGTCAGGAATAATATGGAGGGTTCAGGGGTTGCGAGTAGGAGTTGGAGAAGATGGTGAGGGCCTCGGACACGGTGCTTCCTGCCAAGGGTAGGCGCCCAGATGGCACGGCATAGTCTCATGGTGGGAGGTGTTGGTTCCTGTAGGGGATTGAGCTGAATGGTGGACACTGAAGCAAGGGTGGCTGTTTTATGTGGGGGAAATGCAGTGTTGCATTCCCTCGGGGTAGGAGCAGGTGAGATGTAGGTTTGGGGTAGCATGAGTGTGATAGCAGTCGTGTTGGGGGTGTGAGTGGAGGGGGGGTTTGGTCTTGGGGTGGAGATGAGGTGGGTGGTGTGGGGGTGGTGGTATAACTTGCATGAGGGCGTGAAAGGGAGCCGGAGCGGGTGATGGTAGGTTTTAGGGTGGGTGTGGGTCGCGAAGTGGGCGTGCGACCCCTGAGTGTACTGGGGGCGTGTGGTGTAGTGTTGGGGAGGGCTGGTTGGGGTGGAGGTGTTCAGGGTGGTGTTCTACAGGGTGGTGTTAGTGGGTGAGGGCAATGTGGTGCTGGGAGCAGGAGGGGTCTGTTTACGGGCTTGTGACAGTGTCTGGGTTCCGGGAGGTGGCGGCTGGGCAGCAGGTGATGTGGCGTTGGGTGTGGGAGGGGAGGGTGGTGGTGGCGGCAGAGTGAGGGGCGGGGCGGAAATTTATGGTGCGGGTGAATCTATCAGTGAGGTGCTATGTGGCATGACAGATGGCGGGGTCGGGGGTGAGGAGATGGGGGAAGTGGAGAGAAAGGGTGAGGGCGAGATTTGCGGCGGTGGTGAGGCAGTGGGTGTTGTGGCGTGAGATGTGTAGGGTGAAGGAGCTGGAGGTGAGGAGGTGGGAGGTGGGCTGGGGGAAAGGATTTGTGGCAGTGGTGAGGTGGTGGGTGTGGTGGAGTGAGGTGTGGGTGGTGAGGAGGGAGTGCGGTCTTGTGGCACCATCCTGGTGTTTGGTGATGAGGTGGCTTGGGTGGTGGCAGGGTTCTGTGCTCGTGGTGTGGGGTGGGCGTGGGTGTGAAGCAAGGGGATGGTGTGGGTGTGAGGGTGGTGGTGGGTGGTGTGCGGTGCTGGAACCGTGGTGGCTTAGTTGGTGAAGGTTGTATTGGCGGCAGTGGTGGGGTGGCAGGAGCTGAGATGAGGGGTGTGCTAGGTGGTGTGTGGCATCAGAGGCGAGGTAAGGTGGCGTGAGATGTGGACAATGAAGGAGCCGGTGGTGAGGGGGAAGTGGAGCCTTGTGGTGTCATCTGGATGTTTGGTGATGGGGTGGCGTAGGTGGTGGCAGGGGGCTGTGCTCGTGGTGGAGTGGCTGGGAGTATTGGTGGTGGTGGTAGGATGGTGGAAGCTGAGGTGCAGGCCGTGGCGGGTGGCGAGGCGTCTGGTGAGGTCATTGGGGATAAGGGTAGGGAAGATGACCGAGGAAAAGGAGGTGGGTGAGAATGAGAGGGAGGAGGGTGTGACATAGCAGGTGTATGGGTTAATTCTGTTGGCGGGGAAAGTGAGTGTGGTGAAGTGTGCTGGGTGGGAGGCAGTAAGCAGGAGGAGATGGTTTTAGGAAGTATGTTAGAAAAAGGGGAGGTTTTAGAAGAGATAGTGGGAGGAAATGAACCCCTATCATAGACTGGGGGGAAGATGTGAGGTGGCTCCCGTCAGTATGGGAAGGTGTGGAGGCGGTGGTGGGCACCATCTGTGCCTTTATTGTCAGGTTTTGTTTCCCTCAGGCTCAGGGCAATCGGCGTATGGTGGGGCGGCTTGTAGATGCTCTTCGGTCATTCTGCTGTGCTGGGCAGCTTTTAGCTGTTCACGGATGTCATGAATAGGGCATTCGTGGCTGCAAGCAGAAAATTCCCACGGGTTAATCGCGATGATGTTCATGGGAAACTGATTGATTGTGCCGATGTGTTGAGGGGTGGAGTGGATTGCTAGAAGGCGTCTCATTAATTGGATATCTTTATCCAGGTCTCCCATCGGGACGTGTATTATAAAATGTTCTCTGACGAAACTGGGGAGGATCCTGATGAGTGTGTTAAACATAAGCTGTTCCCGGGTTTCGTCATTTGCTTCGGGCTAAGCGGTGGTGACAAGTCGCCTGGCCTGGATCAGAGTGTCATCCAGGTTGCCATCATATGTTAGGCTATCCAACTGGGATAGTGCTACTACCCTTCCCAATGAAAGTGTGATGGCCTGGATTACTAGTGTTGTAAAGTTTGCCCATGTGAGTTCAGGGACGACATTTGGTGCGATATTGGCTGTGGCTTTGCCCACTAGTGGCAATGTGACAGCAATTTTTTACCTGTCAGCTTCGAACCCGATATCCAGCAATGGCTGGTCGATTTGGGGCAATTGCACGTGAGGTTTCATTGCCATTTTGACTGATTTCCCTGTTGGTCCTTCTGTATATGCCCGGGTCAAGAACCACCGCTGTCCACCAGTGTTATGCTAGGTGTTTAAGGGGTGGCTTCCTGTCCCTTGAAGGCCTAGAGTGCAGCTGGGTTCCCTTTCTAGACCAGAACTTAGACAAATAAGAGAGGGCCAGGGCATAAAAACACCGGGCAACAGCCTTACACATATACTGACAAATTCAACTGTTGCAGAACAGATAGACAATCTTACACAAGCTCATAGACAAAAATTAATACATAGGCTGGCATTAGTGGGTAGAGTATTGCACAGGATACTAGATATACAAAAGTCTAAATCTGGTTCAAGAGGGCAAAGCTCTATTACACTGTTCGTGGGGAGGAGGCACTGATGTGAGGCATTCACTGTTCTGGCAGTGAGTTTCAGGACACTGTGTTACAGATGTTGTTACTAGGGATGGGATGTTACTGTCTGTATATTCACTGCTCACTATCACTGAGATGCCTGTTCTATTTCACTTGGCATTCACTGCTCTGGCATTAAGTTTCAGGCCACTATGTTACTAGCAGTGTCGCTAGGGATGGGAGGTCACTGTCTGTATATTCACTGCTCACCATCATTTAGGTGCCTGTTCTATTTCACTTGCCAGTTAATAGTTATACTAAACCACACTCTTCAGTTTTGTCACTTTGCATTTACTCTCGTGCCTCAAGTGCTGGGCCTCACTGATCACTGATAGTTCACTGTCTTTAGGTCCACTTTGTTTCACTGTGGGAAGGGAGGGCCTAGAGCTTGCAGTTCTCGGCCTAGGGTAGGCGGAGGCCTTTTAAATGTCCCTTCATCTTGTGGCCACGAAACTACTCTCAGGGGCGTCGTCTCTCGGGTAGGGCTCAGGCTGTATATGGCGAAGGGCCCTTTGCTGTCGGGGCTGGGAACCGGAGTCTGGTCCTCGGGACTGGGGCCAAACAGGCATTGAAGGCGATCACTCAGGTGCCTTGTGGAGGACAGGTGTCGCCTTCGTCAAGGTGGGGAGTAGGCCCGCCTGGGGGTTCAGGGGACATCCTCAGAGGGGCGTCGGCTGCGGTCTTTGCCGGAGGTGCAGCCGTCAGGGCTGGGCCGCAGCGTTGTCCCCTGCTGGAGTCCATCAGGTGGGCACCCTCTTCCTCTGGAGGGAGGGAGAACAACCCCGGGGACAGTACGGGGCGGCTCCACCAATCCTCAGGGCAGTGGTCCTCCTCCTGAAGGTTGTCTCGGGCTGGGTGATCAGGAAGGTAATCTGTGCTCCTACCGGAGGGAAGGACTGAGCACAGCTCACCGTCTCGTTGTGGAGTCACAGGGGGTGAGAGACTTTGGTGTCTCTCCCCAGCGCAGCTACAGGCCGTCACTGGGTTCCCTTGGGCAACAGCTGGAGGGCGGCTACAGGCTGTCTCTTCACTGTCGGCGCAGCTACAGGCCTTTGCCAAGACCTGACTCCCTGATGGGAACACAGGCGAAGCACGGCTACCGGCCATCACCTGCCTGTCGGTGCAGCTACCGGGTGACACCGAAGTCCGCAAGGATGGCAATGTGCAGGAGAAGAGTTGCTACAGGCCATCTCCTTCCTACTTGCGCGGCTACTGACCATCGTCGGTGTAGTGCCCTCTAAGGCAGCTACAGAAGGAGATGGGAAGAACCGGTCTCTCCCCATCGCGGCTACAGGCCATCGCTGGTCTCTGTAGGGGGTGTGAGGAGCACTGGGTGGAGCGGCTACAGGTCGTCTCCTAATAAGTGGTCCAGCTACAGGCCATGATCTTTTTTGGTGAGTGGCTACAGGCCATCTCTGGTGCCCGACTACAGGCCGTGGCCATTTTTGGTGAGCGGCTACAGGCCGTCTCTTTTATTTCTGAGCGGCTACAGGCCATCTCAGGAAAAGCGCGGCTACAGGAGGTCTCAGTTGCCCGGCTACAGGCCGTGGCTGAGGTGCTGCTCTGGACTGTTAGGCCAGTTCCTCCCCGATCCTGTCAGTGTTCAGCTCACCTGAGAGGTAGTGTACTTCGACTAAGGTGGTGGTGGCAGGTAAGCTCCAGGGAATAGGGGTGCATGGCCTGGTTACACCTATGTCTGTATTGCCCGGACACGTTCCACATGCCGTCTAACCCTCTGTTTCCTCCCCCTGGGGGTGTGGTGGCGGCCTGAGCTGCCACTGCCGGCATTTTGATATATATATATATATATATATATATATATATATATATATATATATACATACTGTATACATACTGTATACATATAATATACAGTACATATATATATATATATATATATATATATATATATATATATATATATATATATATATATATATATATGAGGCCCCCCGTGCAAAAGTATACCCATATGCCATTTTTTTAAAGTGGCAGAAATCGCGTTTAAGGTTTTTACAACTTTGAAGAACGATACCGCAAATACTTTTATACCTAGAAAAATGGCGTTTACATCATCGTAAAGCTGATTGTCTCTTCTTTATCCGAAAACTTTTTGGTATAGGTTCTATTGTTTTTACCCCCCCCCAAAAAATCGACATATTAGCATACAATGCTACTACATTTATGCATAAACTAGTACCGCAGGCCAGTAGCT
This sequence comes from Coenobita brevimanus, assembly GCF_032717465.1. Taxonomy (NCBI): domain Eukaryota; kingdom Metazoa; phylum Arthropoda; class Malacostraca; order Decapoda; family Coenobitidae; genus Coenobita; species Coenobita brevimanus. Next base: position 8,225,281 of record NC_137001.1, read on the forward strand.
AGTGAGTTCCTTTATGTTGTAAGATGAACTTGAATGTCTGTAGAGTGGTTGGTTATAAATTTGCCTGGTTATTGTCATGAAAAGAAAATTTTATAAATTAAAAAATAAATTATCAATATTCAGCCTTTTTTTTAATTTCACCTGGTCCTCGATGTTCTGTGTTTTTATGTGAACACTAGACACTTTACAGCTATTAAATGCAATAACAAACAAAATAACGCCAATAATACTAAGAATAATGATGTTTTACATTAATTATCTTATTAATGAATACAGTGGTTGCTGCAATAAAAAATACAATATAGTGGCAAAAAGTGCTTGATAAAGGGTGGCGATGTAAACCCAATGTTCTTTCTGCAGATTTTCGCCCTTATGTCTTGGGTCATACATCACATCCACGAAGTCCACATGAAAGTACATACTCTGAGAGACTGTGGGATACCATTATCTCAATTTTCGACAAGGTGGTGCATGGGTATACTCTTACATGCAGGGCCTCATATATATATATATATATATATATATATATATATATATATATATATATATATATATATGTATTTTCTGGAGGATGATCAGGGAAAGGAGTGCCAAATTTTTCCTTGTTCTTTCTGTAAAAACATATCTAAATTTAAATTGCCTAAGTCTGAGAATCCCACCCAAAGGTCAAACATCAAGCTTAACCCGCCATGTCTCGGAGACGTGAATTCACGTCTTCACATGATGTGCACTCATATCCCGGAGACGTAAATTAACGCGGCAACATTGCAAGGACATTGCAAAGTCCCTAATTTGCACAATTTTCAATTTTTGCAAGTGATTTTTGGCACGTATACATGGGACACCTTCCTCTACAAGATGCCAGGCAGGGACAATGCCTTACCCAGCATGACCTCCTCCCCCCCCTGCATGACCTTTTCTCAGCAATTCACCTGTTATCAGTGACCTGGCCAGTAAAGCCATGTCATGCCACGGTACGAAATTCAGGGCCAGAGTGATTCCCCAATCGATGACAATGTGGAGGACAAACATTACAGCCAGAAATGATGATCACGTAATGTGGCAAAAAAAGGTCAGGAATGGTGATGAGTTAGTGAGTGAAACAATGCTTATAATGCCTATATTACCATTTGAAAACCAATATACTCTTGTACTACATATAAATTCGTACCAAATAAATAAATAAATACCGTTTATGAGTGGTGTAGAATAGTTATCCTCCCACTGAACTCGTTTTCTTTGCAGCCAGCCTGATAGAAAACCCTGTAAGGTAAGGACGTACTCCTACCAGGATCAAGTATTTTAAACCTCAGGTGAGCGATTTCTCTATGAATTTTCGATGTTTCTCACCAAAAGCGGATGTTTGAGCCAAAAAAAAAAAAGATCCAAAAAAGTCGGGACTGGGGCGTACCACTGCCCAGAAAACGTTGGGATGGGGCGGGTTAAGGACTGTCTCTATGGTCCGTATTCTCATCGGTTGTGGAAGCTCCCTAACACCTTTTCCTAAGCGAGTTATTTTTGTTTCCTGCACTTTACTCTCCTTTTTTGTATCAGATAAATCCTTCTAATTTCTCCTTACTCTACATAAATAATGTACAAAATGTTATTAACTATCCATATTCAAAACTAAATTGCTAAGGAAGAGGTATTAGGGAGCTTCCTTAACCGACGAGGATACGGACTTATAACTTTACCATATTTTATTTGAATCTATCCTAGTGAAAGTGTTAAGGGTCAGCCTAGATTACATAGATTCCATTTGGAGGACAGGTGTCAAAAAGTGGTCAACTCAAACATTTTTTATCCAATTTGGACCTAACTTGGTGTACAGGTTGAGGGTCAGGAAAATATGAAGTTGTTGGATTTTAAGAATGCAGTTTCGGAAATCAAGGATCTGTATTCTCTTTCGTTAAGGCAGCTCCGTAACAATCTTTTCTCTGCTATTTATTTTTAGACCCTTTTGTACGTTATTTACACAAAGTATGGCAATATTGTAAGGATTTATGAAGCAAAGAAAAGGACAATCAGGTATAATAAACAAAATAAATCACGTAGGAAAAAGTGTTAGGGAGCTTCCCCAACTGACGCAAATACAGGCCAAGGGCTCGTGTTCTTTTGGGTAAGAAAGCTCCCAAACGCCTCCTTCTTACCAATTTATTTTTGGACACGACTGGCTATTATCCTGCAGAGAATGGTGATATTAGAATGATGTAACACAGAGCAGGACAGCAAGGTGTAATAAGTAAAATAAATCGCTTAGGAAGAGGTGTTGGGGGCTAAGGTCACAGGGCGAAACTACATGTGTGGTTGTAATATCAGGTTTTGGGCACTAATGTTGCATGCTTTACGGTGAGTGTTCCTTCTTGTTTTTACCTGTGTGCGTGTGTGTGTGTGTGTGTGTGTGTGTGTGTGTGTGTGTGTGTGTAATATAGAGCTCACATATCAGTAAACTGATAAAAAAAAAAAAAAAAAACTAATACTGGATGGAGGAAATTTAGCAACTATCTAATTTACTTATACAACAGTCAACTTGTCTCTTATGCCCCCTGTACACGGGCCACTTTTCAGTGGACGGTGGCTGCCACGTTCCTGTGGCGCCACTAGGAAGTGGAGAGGGATGCTACAGTATATGACACCTCGCACACGGGCCACTTTTTAGTGGCAACAACAGGCAGTTCCATCACGGATGTCGAGGAAGTGATATGTGTCATCGCTGTGTTCCTCAAAAAAGGAAAATAAATCCATCCATCCATCCATCATCTATTCCTGTGTTGCCTTATGAGCAGCGTAGGAGCCCGGGGCTAGACAAGTTGATCCTGATATTTAAGATAAGAGTGACAAGCCTCACTCATCTCTGAGTGGCATTACGTGAGCAATAAACCCCAACCATCCCTTGGATATTAACCTGCACCGGCTCAGTTCGACTGGAGCGCCTTAATTACCCACTAAACCACCAGGTGCCATAATTTGGTTATATGGTTACCACCCACCATAGTAACTGGTTTCCTGGTGTACAGGAAACCATTTGATTTGTCACTCATTGTCGTGTCACCCATAGGCAGAAAGAAGATGAAAGAATGAAGGAAAGAAAGACGGAAGATGAAGTACAAAGTCAGCCATAGGCAGAAGGAAGAGGAAAGAATGAAGGAAATAGACAGAAGAGGATGGAAGGAAACGAGAAAAGGGCAGTCACCGGAGAGCAGCATTACATCGAGTGTGTGGATGGTGAGTGCCCATCCCTTCCACAAAGAAATACGTACAAGAAAGTACTGGGTGCACCCGATAATCAGCTATGGGCTTTTCAGGGGTCAATTTTACACCTACATGAAGACTTAAGAGCATACCCAGAGAAGTTTATGAACCATTTGAGAATGACCTGTGCTTCTTTTGATGACCTGCTGATTGCAATTGGGTCTTCAGTTTCATGTCTGAACACAAACTTGAAGTGTGTACCAACAGAAGAAAGACTTGCAGTTGCCTTAAGAATAGAAAAACATAAACACATTGCACAAGAATTTTCATGAGAAGTTGTGAGTAAGTAAACTTCATTTCATATAATAAATGAAACATTGTATTTTTGCAAGTGTAAGGTTGTTACACTGAAATAAACTGTATAACACAAAAATACATTCCGCAGATGTTTAAGAAAATGGCATAATGTTTTGCTTTTCTTAAAATGATGAAACCTAATGCCAAATATATAGATAATAACAAAACATGCAACACCGTTTTATCAAAGACCTGTGTCTGCTGGGAAAAATCCACCAATTCATTGTATTTTTGCAAGTATAAGGATGTTGCACAGAAATATACGGTATAACAATGCCAGTCCGTCCGCCACTGCCAACACAAAGTGGCCCGTGTGCGGGCTGCCAATTGAATTAACGGCATCCATCAACGGTCACCAGTGGCAAGCCACCATGGCATGGTGGTTAAAATGAACCAGGTCACCATTTTTTGTGGCTGCTGCTATGAACTGGCTCATGTGTGGGCTTCCATAGAAACACATGCGTTTTATTTCTCGTCATGAAAGTGGCAACTACCATCCACTGAAAAGTGGCCTGTATGAAGGGGGGCCCCCAGGTTCTCGATAATAATGCATGATTCGCTGCTTGACACATTTACGAAGTTTGAGCTTACGATATACACTCAAATTACAACATAGGAGGTGCAACAAAAGCATAAAATCTAACCTGCATCGAAAAGTGTGATTTTTGTAACTTGGAGGTTCTGTGTGGTCGAAGTAAACAAACTCACACTTTCACGCAAGACCTCTCCACCGTAAGTCAAATACGTTTCTCAGGAAATGCACTGTCTTAACCATCCCACTGTCTGAACCATCACCCCTCTTCCCTACCCTAGCTCCCCAGCCCGGGGCCCCCTTAGGCGCGGAGCCCAACTGGCTTAAACCTGCCCTGCTGTCACCGAAGGCCAAGCAGGAAGGGTAAAAACAGAACTGAAGAAGACCCAGAAATGTTACCCCTGTCAGAGTACCATGAACAACGTTGTAGCAGCTTCGAAGAAAACGTTTCAAGCCAACGTTTCAAGACTGACATAAGGAAATGCATTTGAGCCTTGAATTAACTTTCCTCTTCATCAGATGGATCAGAGCGATACGTAGGACCGTATTCTCGTCGGTTAAGGAAGGCCTCTAGCTCCTCTTCCTTAGCTATTCATTTTTGGATATGACTGGTTAATATCCATCTGTACGTTATATCTAAAGAGTATGGCGATATGACAGTAGGATGATTCATATAACAGCCTACAGAAGAGGTGAGTAAGGTGAAATAAACAAAATAAATTCCTTAGGGAAAGGTGTTAGGGAGCTTCCTTACCTGACGAGAGTATGAGTTCAAGACACACAAAAAGGGCAACATTACCATTTGTTTATTTAGTCATTCATTTATTGATTTTTAAAAATATTTTAACAGAAGATGAACAGAGGAAGGAAAATGCAAATTAAATTAAAAAAAATCCACACTCGATATTACAGGTGTCCTCCACTCATAAAAAAAAAAAAAAATCTGTAACAGTTGAACTTAAACTGCTATAGGTTGAGTTTGGGGGGAAAACTAATCTGGGGAAGCGAGTTGCAAAGAGATGCAGTTCGGGGAAATATCAAGGAATATTACCCACATCAGTCTACACGGTGCCTTAGAAGATTTATAATTACATTCCTCACTACATTATCTATACAACTGAGTTCTCCTTCAAGACTGACTGTAAGTAAAATGCCAGCAATGGCAGCTCAGGCCACCACCACACCGCCAGGAGAAGGGCACGGAGGGTTAGGTGGCGCGTGGAATGTGTCCGGGCAATATGGACGTAAGTGTACCCGGGCCGAGCGCCCCTATTCCCCGGAGCTCACCCGTCGCCACCACCTTAGTCAAAGTACACTACCTCCTGGGCGAGCTGACCACCAAAAGGATCGGGGTGGAACTGGCCTAACAGTTCAGAGCAGCACCCCAGCGATGGCCGGTAGCCACGCTTTACCTGAGACGACCTGTAGCCACTCAGAGACTAAAGAGATGGCTTGTAGCCACTCACAAAAAAGGCCATGGCCTGTAGCCGGGCCACTAATTAGGAGACGGCCTGTAGCAGCTCCGCCCAGTGGTATTCACACCCCCTACAGAGACCAGCAATGGCCTGTAGCCGCGTTGTGGAGAGACCGGTACGTCCCATCTCCTTCTGTAGTTGCCTCGGAGGGCACGGCACCAGCGACGGCCTGTACTGTAGCCGCTCCTCTCCTGCACATCACCCTCCTTGTGGGACTTTGGTGTCAGCCGGTAGCCACACCAACAGGCAGGTGACGGCCGGTAGCCGCACTTCACTTGTGTTCCCGTCAGGGAGACAGGTCCCAACAACAGCCTGTAGCCACGCCGACATTGAAGGGACGGCCTGTAGCCACCCTCCGTCTGTTGCCCAAGGGAACCCAGCAACGGCCTGTAGCCGCCCCAGGAAGACACCAAAGTCTCTCGCCCCCTGTGACTCCACAACGAGACAGTGAGCTGTGCTCAGTCCTGCCCTCCAGCAGGAGCACAGATTACCCTCAAGTCCACCCAGGCCGAGGCAACGTCCAGGAGGAGGACCACTGCCCTGAGGATTGGTGGAGAGGCCCTGTACTGTCCTCGGGGTTGTTCTCCCTCCGTCCGGAGGAAGTGGGCGCCCACCTGACGGACTCCAGCAGAGGAAGATGCCACAGTCCAGCCCTGATGGCAGCGCCTCCAGCAGAAGACTGCAGCCGACGCCCCTCAGAGGATGTCCCCCAGACCCCAAGGCAGGCCCACTCCCCATCCCAACGAAGGGGACACCTGTCCTTCACCAGGCGCCTGAGTGAACTCCTTCAACGCCTGTTTGGCCCCAGTCCCAAGGGCCAGACTCCAGTCCCCAGCCCCGACAGCAAGAGACCCTTCGCCACACACAGCCTGAGCCCCAGCCGAGAGACAATGCCCCTGAGAGTGGTCCTGTGGCCGTGGGATGAAGGGACTTCCAAAGGGCCTCCGCCTACCCTAGGCCAAGAGCTGTAAGCCCTAGACCTCCCCTTCCCCCAGCGAAACAAAGTGGACCTAAAGACAGTGAATTATCAGTGAACTGTGAGGCCGGCACTCGAGGCACGAGAGTGAATGTAACATGACAGAAATGTACAGTGAGGCCCAGTAAAGACATAGACCAGAAAGTGAAATAGAATAGGCGCTTCAGTGACAGCGAGCAGTAAATATACAGACAATGACGCCCCATCCCCAGTAACGGCGCCAGTAACATAGTGTTCTGAACTATCCCCTCCCCTTTTTATGCAGAAGCAGTAACACCTCCCCATACTTAGCCTAAAAACTTAGTGGCAGAACAGTGAACGCCTCACGACAGTGCCTTCTCACCACGGACAGTGTAATAGCGCTTTGCCCTCCTGAACCAGATTTAGACCCCTGTACATCTATCTAGTATCCAGAGTGATACTCTGCCCACTAATGCCAGCCTATGTATTGATTTTTGCCCACGAGATTATGTAAGTTTGTTACCTGTTCCACAGCAGTTGAATTTGTCAATACACGTGTAAGGTTATTGCCCGGTGTTTTTATGCCCTGGCCCTCTCTTATTTGTCTAAGCTCCGGTCTAGAATGGGAACCCAGCTGCACTCAAGGCGTTCAAGGGACGGGAAGCCGACCCTCACACACCTAGCGTAACACAAGACTATATTCAGAATTTTTGTATGTACAGTAATTCTGTACTCGTAAAACACTAGGTTTTCACTGGATTCAACGTAACTTTCAGTGCATTCTGGAAAGTTTTGTGCTTTGAAGTAGCTATGTGTGTGTGTGTGTGTGTGTGTGTGTGTGTGTGTGTGTGTGTGTGTGTGAGAGAGAGAGAGAGAGAGAGAGAGAGAGAGAGAGAGAGAGAGTTACGTGAGAGAGTTACAGTAGTCTTTTTACCTTCGTTAATGTGTGTGTGTGTGTGTGTGTGTGTGTGTGATTACATAGAGTTAACGTCTGAGTGAAGGTTAGCCAAACTCTAATTGAGTAATTTGATTATGTTGCAACCCACCTTAGTGTGTGTGCGTGTGTGTGTGTGTGTGTGAGAGAGAGAGAGAGAGAGAGAGAGAGAGAGAGAGAGAGAGAGAGAGAGAGAGAGAGAGAGAGAGAGAGAGAGAGAGAGAGAGAAAGAGAGTTAACTCCAAAAAAGTGAGTGTAAAAACCAGAGACATACAGAGAGTCAGAGATGGAAAGATATAATTATGTAGAGAACAGTGAATCTATTTATCTGTCTATCTATCTATCTATAGCGTAAATAGTGAATATGAAACCACGTCAATAATTATATGGATGTTGTGAGAAATTTCCCTTACTTTTGAATTTTTAAAATATTGACAATATTTCATTTTTTCATATTTTTATGTGATGATCATTTATATTACTATCACCGCAGTTTGATCAGCACCATATATATATATATATATATATATATATATATATATATATATATATATATATATATATATATATATATATATATATATATGTGGAGAGACTTCACTTCACCGTGAAGATATGTATGCACTCTAACCACAGGAGAAATGAAAGGAACGACAGTGAGTACTTTCGTATATTACATCTTCAGACAGAGCGAGACAGAAACGTAAAGGGTAGAGGTCTTTTATGCACACCCGCAGCAGGTAGTGGCACACAGAACAATGGATGACCTGAATTTTTACCTGCGGCTCAACTTATGGTCACCTGCAGCAGGAAGTGGAACACAACAAAGGATGACCTGAATCTAAAAATGCAAGTGACAAAGGAGGAGCGGGGAAGGAAAGAGGAGTGGGAGGAAGGGGGAAGGAGGAGGGGATAAATACTGCTGCTTAACTTAAGACCTAGAGGATTAATGCTTGGTATGTCCCACACAGGTGTGACTACACCACCAGGAGATGACAGGGAACAATCACTTGTTAGTCTGGGGGATACTGCTTTAAAATTAATTTAGTTAACAATTTATCACACTTAAAATGACCATAGCTCATGTTTACATTCTTTTCATATGTGCCAGAAATTAGACAAGATTCTATTACATTTCTTTCATCTAAGCTTTTTGATCTTGCTAGAATCTTGGAGCCTGTCCAGTCAATATGGTGATCACTGGATGCTTTGTGCTGAAATAAACCACTACTCTGTTGGGCTGTCCTTACACTGTACTGTATTTATGTTGTGAGATTCTAGTTTCCAAATCTTTTCCAGATTGTCCTATGTAAAATTTGTTACAGCTTTTACACGTGATTTTGTAAACAACGCCTGAATTACTGAAAGGGCTGTTCTTGATGAGGGTTTTTTTGATGGTGTTCTCATATTTGAATACTACTTGTACATTGAGTTTCCTCAGTATGTGAACAACATCAAGAAAATTTTCATGGAAGGGGAGAATAAGGGTTCTTTGAATATTCTTGAGATCTGGCTTATTAGTTATCCCTTCAAGGAATCGTTTCTTGGCTGTATTGTGGCACTGAGTTAGTATGCTTTGTGGATATTTTAGCTTCTTCCCAATACTCTGAATCATTTTTAGTTCATCATCTAAAAATTCTGGGTCTGAAATTCTATATGCTCTTAGGTACATGGATATGAACACAGATCTTTTTACATTAATATGATGGTTTGAATAGCAATGAACATATGACATAATATTTGTAGGTTTTCTGTATACCTTAGTCTTCAAAACATTTTGGTCCCTGATAACTTTTACATCCAAAAATGGCAATTCATTATCCATTTCCATCTCATGAGTAAACTTAATCGATGGAACTAACGAATTTAACTGCAGGAGAAATTCATCAATGGGAAGACTGTTAGGCCAGAAGCACAGGATATCATCAATGTATCGGAGCCAAACTATGTTTTGCTCCTTTACGGAGGTCAGTAAATGTTTCTCAAAGTATTCCATGTAAATATTTGCCAGAACTGGGGAGAGGGGATTACCCATGGCCATATCAAATTTTTGTGTGTAAAATTTACCTTCAAAGGTAAAAGAAGAGTTCATAATCATTTATCATATCGTCAGCATATAGTATGAACACTCTACAATGGATTTCTGTACAATTTATTAACCCACTGGTGCCTAGGGTCCTTTGGTACGACGGAATTAGGCACTTTCAAAAGTTATTCAAGAGGAAAACTTTGCGTAACGGACATATGAGCTTCACGACTATGAGCCAATAGACAGAGGGCAGTACATTAAATACCTTTCTGGCAACACCCCACATACAGGAGGCCAAGGCACTAATGGCTGAAAGAGTCAGTGATGTATTATTAACATTTAGTAAGGCTAAAGAATGCAAATATGGTTCAGAATACAGTGTTAACCTGCTTGTCAACCCTAATCTCTCATAACTTGAACAAGAGTAAAATTGCTGTGGGACCTACAGTGATTCTCTTGTTTCAAATAGTTTGACGTTCATCGGCGTGGGGCCACTTTGCTCGGTCCTTCACCATCAAAGGGCTCACTAGATGGAGAGCGTTGAAGTCACCGGGTCCACTTGTTGCCTATGCAAGGCTTTTGTGGCTTTCCCCTTCGGCCAACGTCTTTGACTCTCTTCTCCAAAGGCATTCTTTCAACAAATCCACCAGAAGAAGAAGAAGAATGGCTACTCATTGACCTGCTGGCTGTCGCCGAAGGTAAAATTGGAGATTTGAACAGTTTGAGGATCAGTACAGTATCGATTTCTTCTATTACCGGTATTATTATTATTATTATTATTATTACTATTATTATTATTATTATTGGATGAGTTTGGAAGAGTGTGTAAGAAACGGAATCTAAAGGTGAATGTAGGGAAGAGTAAAGTTCTGGTCTTCGAGAGAAGTGAAATCAGTGAATGTACAGTAAGGCTGGATGAGGAGGAAATGGAAAATGTGAGCATGTTTAAGTACTTGGGTAGTGTGATCAGTAAGGATGGAAGTTTGGAGGGTGAAGTGCTTGAAAGGGTACAACAAGGAAGAAAGGTTGTTGGTTCCTTGAGAGCAGTGATAAGAAACAGGGAAGTGAGCATGGAAGTGAAAAAGTTACTACTTGATAGTATTGCGTTACCAACTCTAACGTATGGAAGTGAAGCTTGGACCTTGTTGGAGGGACACAAGTCAAGAGTGAGAGCAGTGGAAATGAGTTATTCGAAAGGAGCATGTGGAGTCACATGGAGAGACAGAATGACAAATGAGGATGTGAAGAAGCATTGTGGTGTGGAAGTGGATATTACTGAAAGCGTTAGGAGAAACACGTTGAGGTGGTTTGGCCATGTGGAGAGGATGGAGAGTGAGAGACTGACGAGGAGAGTGTATGTGAGTGAGATGGAGGGGGAGAGAGGGAGGAGAAGACCAAACATGAGATGGAGGGATGGAATGGAGAGGTATATGAGGGAGGGGGGTGTGAGCTGGGACCAGGGCAGTGAAATGGCGGGGGACAGGGCGACGTGGAGGCAATTTGTTTGTGGCCACCCCATACGGTATTAAGGCGCTTGGCAATAGATAGATAGATTATTACTACTACTACTACTCCTACTACTACTACTACTACTGTTTATATATATATATATTTTTCACTTTAATGTATATGGATTATTATATAGTCAATTGTATTATGTAGTTAAAGGAATGCACCGTGTAGCTATTAGGAATTTTGTTGTGGCTAGATCAGTGTATTTGCAAGCACAGCGACACGTGACACTTTCTAAGCTACTCCCCCTCTCTCAAATAGTAGCAGACATCACCTGATACGACACACACACCTGTATCATTCAGCTCAGTACTTTAAGAAACCATCGCCTACTAAGTTTTGTTTCAGAGTCTACACCTACTCCAGCTATGTACTCCTGTTACATTATTATCTAATTGTACAAAATATAAATATTATGTTATTGTTAATCATCCTCATGTCCTTTGTTCATAAAAATTACATGAAATATAAAGCTACATCACTTCACAGACTGGGTATTCAATAATATCATTATCTTTACCACGTAACAGTGAGGGACCATCCAAAAACGATCACTGACTCCCCAACTCGCCCTCTGACCAGAAAGTGGTAAAAGTTAGGGCTCACAAGTGCTTCCTTTTCAGCCAAAGGAAATGACTGCAAGAGGGGCACGAAGAGATAATTTGTAATTCAAACACCTGGACAAATATATCGACTGGGATGGATCTATACGTTAATCATCAGTGCAAGTGTATTGATTCAGGTGGATCAGTTATTCATAACATGGAAGACAATTGTTTACCCGAGACCTCTGCAGTATTGTGGGTATATACTTTACTGATCTCATGAATGGTGCAAAGTATCGCTCAGTACACAGGCTACAAGACAGCCAGTTAACAGTGGACATTGCTACGCTTTCAAATCTAACTCATTTTCCTGTAACACCTATCACCTGGCTTCATTTAAACACCAAGGTCTTTGTTGAATGTATAAGTTCCAAGAAAAGCACAAACACATAACTTTGTTTCACCAGGACATCCATCTAACCTGAAAAAGGCTTCTTGGTGTTTGTTTTTTTTTTTTAACCCGCGCCGTCCCGAGGACGTACTTCCACGTCCTCACGTTTTGTCACAGCTAATCCCGAGGACGTACTTCAATGTCCTGCAATTGCAAGGTTCATAATTTCCACAATTTTCAATTTTCGCGAGTCATTTTTGGTACGTATGCACGGGACACCTTCCTCAACAAGATGCCAGGCAGAGACAATGCCTTACCCAGCATGACCTCCTCCCCCCCCCTGCATGCCCTTTTCTCAGCAATTCACCTGTTATCAGTGACCTGGCCAGTATAGCCACGTCATGCCAAGGTACGAAATTCAGGGCCAGAGTGATTCCCCAATCAATGACAATGTGGAGGACAAACTTTACATAGCATTAGAGGAAGAAACAGTTAGAAATGATGATCAGGTAAAGTGGCAAAAAAGGTCAGGTATTAGTGAGTGAAACAATGCTTATAATGCCTATATTACTGCTTCAAAACCAATATACTCTTGTACTACATATAAATTCGTAACAGTAAATAAATAAATACCGTTTATGAGTGGTGTGAAATAGTTATCCTCCCATAGAACTCGTTTTCTTTGGTGCCAGCCTGATAGAAAACCCAGTAAGGTAAGGAGGCTCTCCTACCTGTAATGAGTATTTTAAACCTCAGGTGAGCGATTTCTCTATGAATTTTCGATGTTCCTCACCAAAAGCGAAAGTTTTAGCAAAAAAAAAAAAGGCTCGAAAAATGGTCGGGATTGGGGGGTACCAGTGGTCAAAAAGTGGTCGGGACGGGGCGGGTTAAATATCAGAACAGAGGAAGGAAAAAAAATAATCCATACACCAGATTACTGGTGTCCTCTGTTCATAAAATATCTGTTACAGTTAGACTTGAACAGCTGTGAGTTAAAATTTGGAGGGAAACAACTCTGGGGAAGCGAGTTCCAGAGAGATGCAGTTCGGGGAATGAAAGAATTCTGATAGGCAGAAGTTCTGCAATATGGCTGAGTGACATTCCAGTCATGAGTGCTACCAGATGCCCGTGTAGCACGAGGGAAGGCATGGAGAGGTGGCACCATGGACACAACTTCGTCTGAGCATTTGCCAAAAAAAATCTGTAAAATAATGCAAGGGAGGCAACATTCGATCTTACTTGCAAAGGAGGTAGTTTATTTGTAATGGCAGGGTTGTTAATGATTCTAACAGCTTTGTTCTGAATTTTGTTTAGTTGTTTTAATGCAACCTCTCCACATCCAGTCCACAAGGGTGAGCAATATTCAAGCTGAGAGCGCACATGACTCTTATAAATTATAGCTAACTGCTCATCAGTGAAGAAGTTACTGACTCTGTACAATAATCCAAGTTTCTTTGAGGCAGTTTTAGCAAGTGATCTGACATGAGAGGTCCAGCTGAGGGCATTGTTAAGTGAGATGCCAAGAATTTCAATACTTTTGGAGGTGGGAATATATGTAGATCTGAAGATAATGTACGAATCTGGCATTATCTGTCTATTAGTAAACTGCATATATTTACTTTTACTAGCATTAAAAGAGACAAGGTTGTTTTGTCTCCATTCACAGATCGTAGATAGATCTTGATTTATGGAGATGGCTGTACTGAGTTGAGATGTAGAGATACTGGACTTTGTAAATGGGTGTCTGAGTGTGAATGAACTATGTAGTGTTGAGTCATCTGCATATGAGTGAGTGGGATTGTGGGTGACAGATAAGAGATCATTAACCCGCCCCATCCCGTCGACGTATGGGTACATTGCAATGATTTGCATTTGCCAGTCCCGGCGACGTACCAGTACGTCGTGCAATTGCAAGGTCCCTAATTTGCACAATTTTCAATTTTCGCACGTGATTTTTCGTATGTATACACGGGACACCTTCCTCTATTCCTCTACAAGATGCCAAGCAGGGACAATGCCTTACACTGCATAACCTCCCCCCTCCCCCCCTCACGCCATTGTCTTGGCAAAGGACCTGTTACCAGTGACCTGCCTAGTAAAGATATTCAGGGCCAGAGTGATTCCCCAATCGATGACAATGTGGAGGACAATGTTTACATAAAATTAGAAGAAGAAACAGCCAGAAATAATGATCAGGAAATGTGGCAAAAAAAGGTCAGGTATGGTGATTAGTTAGTGAGTGAAACAATGCTTATAATGCCTTTATTACTGCTTGAAAACCAATATACTCACATACTACATATACATTTGTACCAAGTAAATAAATAAATACCGTTTATGAGTGGATAAAATAGTTACCCTCCCATAGAACCCGTTTTCTTTGGTGCCAGCATGTTAGAAAACCCACTCAGGTAAGGAGGAACTCCTACCTGGATTGGGCACTTTAAACCTCAGGTGAGCGATTTCTCTATGAATTTTCGATGTTTCTCACCAAAAGCGAAGGTTTTAGCCAAAAACAAAAAAAAAACGAAAATACCTCGAGACTGGGGGATGTCGGAGGTGCGGAAAACCTCGGGACGTGACGGGTTAATATGAAACAGGAATAGGGTTGGCGCCAGAACTGATCCCTGCGGCACGCCGGCGTTAATTGAGTGGAAATTGGAATATACATCATCTACTTTTACTCTTATTTTCCTGTCACTAAGATATGAAGAAATCAAAGGAATAAAAGACGTTAGTCCATAGCAAGGGAGTTTGGACGGCAGGGAACGGTGCCATGCTCTGTCAAAAGCTTTAGAAATATCAAGAGCTACTGCATGAGTTTCTCCATGTAGATCAATTGATTGATGGATGGTATGAGTTAGGAGACTGAGTATGTCAATGGCGGATCTTTCGTGGCGAAAACCATATTGTCTATCACTGATTAAGTTGTTGGATTCAAGATGTTTAACAAGTGCTTATTAATCAAAGTTTCAAATACCTTACCAAGAGAAGATGTGACAGCTATTGGTTTGTTATCAGAGGGGTCAGACGAACTTCCTTTCTTCGGAATTGGGTGAATATTGACTTCTTTCCATGAATTTGGGAATAAAGAAGTACATATTCATAGTCTGAATAATTTAGCTAGAACAGAGGCAAGTTCAGGGGAACAGTTTTTCAAAACAATTGGCGGAATTCCATCTGGGCCTGGAGCTTTGTTGGTGTCCCTTCTGATGCTAAAAACTGTGGTGGATTTCCATTTCATGAGTCTGTTGGTGCACTGAAAAGTGTAGACGGCAGCAGTACTGTATTGCAATAGGGATCAGGCCCTCACCATGTCCCAGCCATCACTTAGCAGCCCAGCAGAGGGTGGACGCTGTGGACCTGCATGGTGGCAGCCTCTCATATTTGCTGCATTGCCATTCCCATCCAAGGGGACCTGCTGTCACAAATCTTACACAATTCTGATAAAACACAAGATTTAGCGGTTTGGTTGAGCAACATTGTGGGCAACGTAATGGAAATATTACTAATAGTCTTCATGATGACATACAGACATTCGGCAGTCACTCTTGCCCAGCATTTGTAATCACTGGCGATGGAAAACTTCAATACGCCAGAGGAATTCCTTCAGGATATCATCTTTATTTTCAGTGCTGGATATTCTGGTACTGTGACTACAGTATCCCTGGACCTTGCAGTTAACCATCCAACATACTGTATTAAGGAAATTTACAAAATGTCCTTATGCTTTTTAATTGTATCTTTTATAATGACTTTCTTCCTCACAGCCTTAACCCTCACTAGTCAGCAGTATAATAGCCTCAGAGAATCACTGCTTATCTTCAGTGAGCCAGAACCAGGAAAGCAAAACAACGCTGCAAGATAGTATTCAAACGAGGAGTTCAAAGGAGAATTCTGGGGCCAAAACTTTTCCCCATGCTCTTATGGCACGTCACTCGCTGCTCAGAAAACGGAACTCTTGAGAGCCATGCAGCAGAAGTTACTGAAGGTGCAAGAGGTTCGTCACCTTCTTCTGGGTTACCTGTCCCTCCCAGTCACCCTCATCATGTTTGCCACAGTCTGTTACAGCATCGTGTCAGCCTACCATCTGTGCTTCTTACCTGACATAAAAACTTCCTACAAAATAATGACCATTAGCTGTTCAGTGGTCACCTGCTTCCCCCTCTTTCTCCTCCTAAGTATTCCTGTCATTCTACAGATCCAGGTGGGAGGAAAACAATGCACAGTATGCCACACATGAACCAGGTACAGTGTGTGTGTGAAGCGAACGTCTTGCCACAATTTCGGATGTTCATACATAACTCTGGTCATTTCAACTCGGACATCCCCATTCATTCATGTCAGTGCCACCAACAGACAAGTGATTGTGTCAAGGTTGTCAGGTGTACCAAATGACCTCTGCTACACATGTTGTACCAAGTTTATATGTAGCCAAGTGTACATCAGAATTACTCTTTTTCTTGATGGGATAGAGAGATAACCACTCCGTTTGTCAAGTACTGTACTTTAAAACCCTAATACGCCTGAGGAACTCCTTCAGGATATCAACTTTATATTCAGTGCTGTAGTACTGACTGCTGGATGTCATGGTATTGTGACTACAGTATTCCTGGAACGTGCAGTACACCATCCAACATACTGTATTAGGGAAATTTACGAATGTTCATATACATTTTAACTGTATCTTTTATAATGACTTTCTTCCTCACAGTCTTAACCTTCACTAGTCAGCGGTATAATAGACTCAGAGAATCACTGCTTATATTCAGTGAGCCAGGACCAGTTTTATCCTCGAGCAAAATCGGAGTGAATCAAAAGCTCTTGAGACTAGTGACAAGGTTGAACAATATCTTTTTTGCAGTTTAATGTGTGTACAGATCGTGTGGTGTTATAGAGGGATGCCGTCTCGTGGTGGCACCGATATAATTGAGCGATTGAGCTGCCCAGTTATATAATCATCTCTCCGCTTCCTCCCTGTCCCGCATAAAGATGGTAGGCTACAGTAGAGGGGCACCTTCAGCCTGCAGTCCACTGGGTTCACATTCAGATGAACCAGGAGTGCTATAACACAGCACACAATTTTGTGAGTGATAGTACATTCATGATCTTGTCACACATTAAAAACAAAAAACGCACCCAAACATTCCTCCATACTACTTCCAAACGCGCATACCCCCTCATTTTTTTTTCCTTGTTATGCTGTCTTTATTTCTGTCACTAAAAGACTGGACTAAAGACTTTAGTCCATATTCTCGTCGGTTAATGAGGCTCTCTTCTTCCGTGTCATCTAAATCATTCAAATACCACCGTTTTAAGCAAAACACAAAATGACATTAGCCAAACATATCCAAAAATAAATCACTTAGGAAGAGGTACTAGGGAGCTTCCTTAACCAGCGAAAATAAGGGCCGTTATCCCAAGTTCGTTGTTGGCCCAGGAACTAAGCTCCAGATCTGCCAGTACGCAGTTGATTATTCTACCAACTATATCACAACCCCATCCAGCATTTTTTTTTACATTGTTAATACTGCTGTTCTACTGACTTTTCATTACATGTGTTATAAAGATTTATTTTTAACTACAGATCCAAGATAAAAGCAACAGATATAGTTAAGATCTAAATAAACCCATCATATAGTATTATCTGATAGCGCCTATGGCTTGACTGTCACACTGCCATATTGCAGAACATATATCAGAATTCTTCTGTTCCTCAAACTTTAGCCCTTTGGTGCTCGCTCCCTTAAACTGGTTTCCCCCCATACTTCAACCTACAGCTTGTCAAGTCCAACTGTTACTGATTTTTTATGACTGCGAAACACCTATCATCTTGTGTAAGGATTTTTTTTCACTTCTTTTTCCTTCCTCTGTTCATATTCTGTCAGAAAATGCCAAATTATACCCAAAATGTCCGTCCTCGACCTGACTGATTTCCATTCCATGATCTATATCACGTTCCTGATACTGTTGGTGTATCAACCTTGCTTCCTTCAGCTCGCGTCTCTTCTGCTTTAATGGCTATACTGACGACGCCAAAAATTCTTTTGTCACTTCACTATCCTTCCTTAGCATCGTCAAGAGGGTAGGCCGTTGCAGGAGCACACAAGTGATACAAGGGCTGGTATTCTTGCTGCTTAAAGAATCTCCCTAACACATTTTCCTTTGTGATTTGTATTGTTTATTATACGTTACTGCCGTTTCCTGTGTTATTTAAATCATTCCAATATCGCCATAGTCACCGCAAGTTGGGTACGAAATGATATTAACCAATCATATCCAAAAATAAATCGCTAAGGAAAGGGTGCTAGGGAGTTTACTTACCAGACGAAAATACAAGCCAATGGGCGGTATTCTCGTCCGTTAAGGAAGCCCTCTAACACCTTTTCCTTAGCGATTTATTTTTGGATATGGCTAGCTAATATCCTTTTGTAGGATATTGACGCAGAGTATGGCGATGTTGAAAGGATTTATGTCTATCTATCTATCTATTTACCTAGGCTGCTTCCCCCAAGGAAAGGGAGGTAGCCGAGACAGGACGGCACACTCCTAATTTACTCATCCATTCAAACATATTCATTCGCATCTTAGCCCCAAGAGGAGAAGGGACAGATCCTCACTGCACCACACTGCACGAGGGTCAACTGTGGAATGCAATCAGTGACATCCGCAGCAGGGCCCGGCAGAAGAGTTGATTTACCCCTGCCACATCATAATGGACCCATCTTACCCGCACCTGACCTGATCAGCTGACCAGACCAAACGAGGGAGAATATCCCCTCAGGGCTGCGTCATCATTTATTCATTCACAATTTCTCTCCACTCATCTCTATCACGCACAGCCACTCTTCCTTGCTCAACAGACATCCCTATCACATCCAATGTTCTCTTTGCACTATCCATCCATCCTATTCGTGGTCTTCCTCTCAGCCTTACACCTCTCACATCAGATCTAGTTATTTTTTCCACCAATTGCTCATTATCCATTTTCTCCATATGCCCAAATCATCGCAACACCCTGTGCTCAACTCTACCAGCCATCTCCGGAACAACGCCAGTTCTCCTTCGTACTTCATCATTTCTCGTTCGATCCATATGGGACATCTACACATACTCCTCAGACAAGATTTATGTAACACATACAATATAGTAAAGGTTAGTAAGTCAATTAAATCGCTAAGGAAGAGATGCTGGAGAGCTTCCTCAACTGACAGATATATGGGCCTAGGCCTGTCCGCTGGGGCAGAGTAGGAGTAATTTGAAAGTAATGGATCTGAGGAACATGCCTTGCCTCATCACCCCCCCCCCCCAAGTGAGACGGATACATAGCAGAAAAATCCGAAACATCTGAAACACACACTGGTTGAGATTGGGTTTTCACTGTATTTCGCCAGTTGTCAATTTTCATCAGAAAGAACTGAGGAAAAAGTAGTTTCTCTGTCTGTACATTAGCACTGCCACAAAAACACCTCAGCCCAAGGTCATCAAGGAAGTAGTAAAGTAATGGAGCTCATGTACACCCCTTACACACCCCCTACGGTTACAGACCACCTACACAGACCTTTTTGCCAACATTTCTACCAACACATCGACGAAGCAGTCAGTCCTCCCCCAACTACAATCACACTCCCACTCGACCCATCCTTTACTTCATGTCACATCAATGAGGGTACAATCACACTCTCATACCACCCATCCTTTACTTCATGTCACATCAATGAAGGAGGCGGTGGCTGAATTGGTAGAGAGGCGGTCTGCAGTCCTAATGGACCCAGGCTCGAATCCCGGCTTGGGCAAGGAACAGTTTAAGGATTTGATTTTCATAAAAAGCAGACTTTACTGTTCTGCCAGAAGACCCGCCCACATGTTGTAAAAATACCCCTGCTAATACCTGTACACCAGTCTCGTATGAGACAGTCATAGCTTGTATTTAATATGGATGGTGGGTGTTAGTGCCGAAGTGGTGACATGTGGAGGTGTGTAGGAGGACTATTGGGCCTTGGGATAGGTCCTGAAGCCATTAACCAGAATCGGAATCATAAAAAAAAAAAAAAAAAATTGCATCTTACTACCACCTCAGTATCTATTAGACACCCTATGGCAAGGAACCTAAGAGTAAGTACTGTAAGTATAGTACAGCAGGCGATGCCTTCCTGTAACAATACTCCTTTCACATAAACTTGCCCAGAGTTTCATCCTTTTGCAATTTATTTCACAAAGCTCCGTGGATGAAAAAGACTGTGCTATGGCTCTTCATCCTTTCTACAGCGCTTCTTTGTGACTAGCACTACATTCTAGTGTCAATTTCTTATCACAACTCGGTATTCAAGCTGGAAAGAAGGCAATGTTAAGCCAAGGTAGAGTAAAACAGGTAAAGTGAAAGCCTGGTACTTCATTGTATATAATATTCTGTTTTATCACTGCCTTTGTATTTTTGTCTATATAGTGGCCTAGATTGTATGGTAATGTGTATAGGAGTAGTGTGTATAGTAGTGTGTAAAGTAGTGGTATATATACTAGTGTGTAAAGTGGTAGTGTGTATAGTAGTTTGTAAAGCAGTAGTGTGTATAGTAGTGTGTAAAGTAGTAGTGTGTATAGTAGTGTGTATAGTAAAGTGTATAGTCGTGTGTATAGTAGCAGTGTGTAAAGTAGTAGTGTTTATAGTAGCAGTGTGTAAAGTAGTAGTGTGTATAGTAGCAGTGTGTAAAGTAGTAGTGTGTATAGTAGCAGTGTGTAAAGTAGTAGTGTGTATAGTAGCAGTGTGTAAAGTAGTAGTGTGTATAGTAGTAGTGTATAAAGTAGTGTATACAGTAGTGTGTGGTAGTGTGTATAGTAACAGTGTGTAAAGTAGTATGTGGGTAAAGATGGAAGATAAAAATGATAGCAGTGTGCAACAAATCTAAGGGTGCATCTCTAGCCTCAGTGGAGAGCTACTACTCAATTTCAGGAAAAGATTAGGTATAATGCCCTGATATAACTTACATTTTAATGCATATAAAATTCTACCATATAAAGCCCACACTCTTAGCATTCTCTATGACATACAGACATACTAAAGCTCTTAATTCCAACACTCATGGCATGTCACGAGTCGGCTAGTGACATTGGCTTTTGTGGGAAACCGCGAACTCAAGTGGAATCCCAGTTTATCGTTCAGTTAACCGATCATCGGCGGGAGTCCTTTCAAATCAATTTTTCAGTGTCGTAAGTGATCGTCTTTGTGTGAGACATTAGCGCTTCCGCTGAGCGATTTGTTTTGGGCGCGTTTCGCTCACTCTAGACCATTAAAAAATGCGGCCTAGCGCTCTCTTTTCTTTCCCACGAGTTACTCAGTCCAGTGTCTGTTGTGACGGAGAGAGGTTCTGTGCTCCAGCAGTGGATGTGAGAGGTCAACCCAGGCTCCACTAGACTACAGTTCTCCAGACTCCCACCCTTCGTTGGTGATACACCGCATTCATTGACCAGTATTTCTTTTCGTTTTCCTAGACTTAAGAGTTTAGTTAAGGTGTTTTTCCTAGGCGTAAGAATTTAGCTTTTGAGTGAGTGAGTGAGTGCGATCTCATTAATTTGATTTTGAAATGTAACGTTAAATTTATTTTTTAATCAATAAATTTAACAGTTCTTTTTCTTGAGCTTAATGTACTGTAAACTCTTGTTTCATTTCTCTGCAATTAAGCTTATTTCTCTTATAGCTCCTAGCTTGCATAAACGTTTGCCATTCATAACTGGTACTTAGGCCAGTCTTGTGTATTAAGCTTAAAATCCTTTGTGCCTCCTAGGAGTTAAGCATCAGCAAGAACCTGATACTATTATTAGTATTAGTTATTTATTGTCAGGGGTGAAGTAACTTTCTCCAGAGGCTAACAGTACTAATAAACAGCAATTGAGTAATTAGTCTTTGCTGTGTACTGTTGAGAAAGTTTATAAATTCTCGTTCTTAGAGAATCGTGCGAAGCAAGCCAGCATAAAGTAATCATTGCTTGATTTAGCAAGACAATCATTGTCCCTGCTCTTCAATATTATTGAACATTATTATCATTTAAATAATATTAGCATTTTTTTTAAAAACCCCGTGACAATTGGCGACCTCACTCCAGGATATTAACTCATAGCTCTAAAGCTATTCACGAGATAATACTCACTCGTTCATATTTAGGTATTTATCATTAAAGTTTATAGGCACAAGGTTACTGGTGTTTACCGTTAATTTAGCAAGTGAATTTTTGCTTTATTAATCCATAGAGTACTTAACTCTATTTAGTACTTTATTTTTGGTAACGCAAGATGATTTTATTCGCTCCTGGGAAGCTGCCGTACCCATTGTATTAATTATTGAGTCTTCTCAGTTATTTGCATTTTTGCTTTATTCTTTTCCAGTTAACTAGATAAGACTGGTCACCACTAGCTTGTGTCTGTACTCTTTATTTGTGTTTATTAGTATTCGTTTGCAAATTAGTCAGTACTCAGTTTCGGTTTGCTTAGTAAATTAACGTCATGGCTACCACTGTATTTTTACAGGAAGCCAAAGAAATGGGTCTTACGGACCGAACTGAAATTAAAGAGTACATACTCTCACGCCATAATCAGGAGCAGCAGCGCGAGAATGATGCCCATGAAGAGCCTAAGATTCAGCGCGAATATGAGCGAGAACAGATTGAGGAACGTGAAAAGGAGCGCGAACACGAGCGAAAACAGCGCGAACTCGACTTAGAACATGAGCGAGAACAGCATGAGGAATGAGAGAGAGAACGAGAACACAAACGTGCCGAGCGAGAAGCACGCAAAAAACACGAATATGAAATGCTGAAGCTCAAGCAAGATTCCTTGGCTTCAGATACATCTGGTGCAGTTGGTCCAAGCTCCACGAGCGTTCTCCCTGCACATGTCCTGGCGACCCCACGCATCAACCTTCCTTCATACAAGGAAGGTGAGCGAATCGAGCCGTACATAGCTCGTTTTGTGGACATGGCAGACATGTATCAACTGGATGAGTTAGCTAAGCAGCTCCATTTTCTTAGTTTATTTGAGGGCCCTGCCCTCGATATTCTCCACGGAATTCGTGGAGACAATCTCACGTATGAGATGATGAAAGCTGCACTCAAGGCATATGGTCTCACAGTAGACGACGCCAAAGTTCAGTTCATGTGAGCTCGTCTCCAAGACAAGGAGACAGCTGTTCAGTTCCTCGACTGTCTCACTGCTTACTTAAATGAGTGGATGGAGAAAGATGAAACTCCTTCCACGCATGAGGGGATAATTGATCTTATTCTGCGTACACAGCTAGAGAGGTCATGGCCTACTGAGCTCATAGCACAGCTTAAGATCCGCCAGGTGAAAGATGCCAGCCAAATGGCAGAAGAGGCTGACGCGTATTTCACTGCATACGGGTATCAAACCCGTAAGCAAGACACCTGGAACAGAAAACCTGACAAATCTGGGAAGCTGTCTCAGACTGAACCCCAGCAACAAGGCCATTCTCAGAATAATGGCCAAGGTCCGAAACCGCAGTGGAAGGACCAGGAGCAAAACACTCAGAAACCTGAGTGGAAAAGGTACAACAAGTACCCTAACCAGCAGCAGTATCAGCCACGCAACCGACCGTCGGGACAAACTTTTTCACCACTAGCTCAAAAGAGGCAGGAAGCGAACGCAGCCTTCATTCCTCAGCAGCAGCATGGTGGTCACGTCCCTACCAGTATGAGTACTCCCCCACAGTTCACTAGTCCCACAGTGACAGTGAACGCCCCTCCACAGATGGCCAATGTTCCATCTTCCCAGGCAGTGAGTACAACCCCTCAAGTATATAATTCTCAAGGCACAATGTTTGCCGCATCAATTCAGCAGCCTCATGAGTGGCTAGCTGCTTCCTCCACAGGCCCTCCCACAGGTGACAGTACCTTCCTTGTTCAGTCAGGGTTTGTAGGAGGCATTCCTGTGAAGGTCCTGAGAGATAATGGTTCCTCAGGTTGCTCTGTCAAGCAGAGTCTAGTTCGGCCTGAGCAGTATACAGGTCGACAGATCCATGCAAACCTTATTGATGGAATAGTGAGATTGTTCCCTGAGGCATGTATCCAGGTGGCATCTCCATTTTATACTGGTGCGACACTCTCAGTTGTCATGCCAGAGCCCTTATTTGACCTTATAATTGGCAACATTTAAGGTGTCAAGGATAGTTGCACCGAACATGACGCTACTCAGACTTTGGCTGCTGCGGTAACATGAGCCATGGCTGAGGCTCCAGACTGTCACCCCAGTGATCATTGAATCGCCGCAAGATCTGATGTGTAGCCAACTTGTTGTACAAGAACAACATTCTGACCAGACACTTGCTGCCGTGCGGAACAAACAAAAGGGTCGAGTGATTAAGTATTCACAGGGAGGTCAAGCCAATTTCCTTCGCAAACAAGGACGGCTCTACCGTGAGTCACGAACACCTGAGGGCGAGGTTCGACTGCAGTTTGTCGTTCCCACCAAGTACCGCCTAGTAGTGTTACAATGGGGTCATTGTTCAGCCTCAGGAGGTCACATGGGCAAAAGGAAGACCCAGGGCCGTATCCGAGCTGACTTTTTCTGGCCAGGGATGGGACGAGACATAAATAGTTTTGTGCGTTCCTGCAGTGTGTGTCAAAGTAACACCACTAATCAGGGACATGTCCTTCCTGTGCCGTTCGTAACCACACCTGTAATCTCTAAGTCAGTTGAGAGACAGGGTAGTGGTGAAGTGGGTGCAGTCCTGACGTCTCGCCCATTGGCCACACAGGACACATCATGTCCAGGGCCTGTACATACATATTATGTACCGTAAGTTAAGGGAAGTTTGAGAACTCTGCAGAGGCGACTCGAGGCTACGGAAGCCCGAGTTTGCACAAGGATTCTCAGCTCCCTGATATTAATATAAGTACTGTAGGTTAAGGGGGAAGTTCGAGAGAGAACTCCGTAGAGGCGACTCGAGGCTATGGAAGCCCGAGTTTGCACAAGGATTCTCAGCTCCCCGATATTAATATAAGTACTGTAGGTTAAGGGGGATGAGAGAACTCCGCAGAGGCGACTCGAGGCTATGGAAGCCTGAGTTTACACAAGGATTCTCAGCTCCCTGATATTAATATAAGTACTGTAGGTTAAGGCACAGGTTGAGGACCCATGTGCAGTTCGAGGCTACGGAAGCCCAAGTTTGCACAAGGATTCTCAACTTGCCGACACTAATCGTGTGCTGTAGTTTATGGTGATCTCGAATGTATGAAGCTTAGGCTGTCACTCGTATTTTTCAGCTACAGCGTACTTTTCGTAGCATGTACTGATTGCTAGGCAGAGAGAGTAATTGTAACGTAATAAGAATTTTGTCTCATTGACACTTTTGATGCTCCACCTTAATTGGTTTTGCAGGTACAGCAATGGGTGTAGCAGTTTTGCTGTGCGGGCCAGCTGATCGTCTGCCGCACGCTGCCGCCTCTTCTCCTCTGCCTTCGTCATCGCTATATTATTATTATTATATTACTGTGTCATTTTACACATAGGTACAGTTACACCACAACTGGTACACCTACACCATGTATTACATACGTCACGCTACACAACAATTAGTTGTCAGTGTAAATGTAGCGACTTTTCGCTCAGTTTGACCTGCGTACAGGGTTTTCACCGTCGTCACAGAGTTTTTTCCCTCAAGCTTGCTTCTATTAACGTAAATATGAGGTTTTTTCGCTCACTGGCGACTGTGACTTTCTCCTACAGCAAGATAGCACACACACCACAGTGTGAATCTTGTGTGACTGAGCTAGGATTTATATGTATGCATATTGAAATGTTTTTTCTGAAGGAAAAAAGATTTGATTTTGATGGGGTGTAATGTCACGAGTCGGGTAGTGACATTGGCTTTTGTGGGAAACCGTGAACTTAAGTGGAATCCCAGTTTATCGTTCAGTTAACTGCTCATCGGCGGGAGTTCTTTCAAATCAATTTTTCAGTGTCATAAGTGATCGTCTTTGTGTGAGACATTAGCGCTTCCGCTGAGCAATTTGTTTTGGACACGTTTCACTCACTCTAGACCGTTAAAAAATGCGGCCTAGTGCTCTCTTTTCTTTCCCACGAGTTACTCAGTCGAGTGTCTGTTGTGACGGAGAGAGGTTCTGTGCTCCATCAGTGGATGTGAGAGGTCAACCCAGGCTCCACTAGACTACAGTTCTCCAGACTCCCACCCTTCGTTGGTGATACACCGCATTCATTGACCAGTATTTCTTTTCGTTTTCCTAGACTTAAGAGTTTAGTTATGGTGTTTTTCCTAGGCGTAAGAATTTAGCTTTTGAGTGAGTGAGTGAGTGCGATCTCATTAATTTGATTTTGAAATGTAACGTTAAATTTATTTTGTAATCAATAAATTTAACAGTTCTTTTTCTTGAGCTTAATGTAATGTAAACCCTTGTTTCATTTCTCCGCAATTAAGCTTATTTCTCTTATAGCTTCTAGCTTGCATAAACGTTTGCCATTCATAACTGGTACTTAGGCCAGTCTTGTGTATTAAGCTTAAAATCCGTTGTGCCTCCTAGGAGTTAAGCATCAGCAAGAACCTGATACTATTATTAGTATTAGTTATTTATTGTCAGGGGTGAAGTAACTTTCTCCAGAGGCTAACAGTACTAATAAACAGCAATTGAGTAATTAGTCTCTTCTGTGTACTGTTGAGAAAGTTTATAAATTCTCGTTCTTAGAGAATCGTGCGGAGCAAGCCAGCGTAAAGTAATCATTGCTTGATTTAGCAAAACAATTCTTGTTCCTGCTGTTCAGTATTATTGAACATTATTATCATTTAAATAATATTAGAATTTATTTTAAAAACCCCGTGACATGGCAGGTGGTGGCAACCATCATCCACTCACTTGATGTAGTGCTGCTACTTCTTCCTTCACCTTTATCATTCTTTTTCTGCGTCTCCCATCCTCTCCTCCTATTTTTCACCATCATCCGCTCACTTAATGTAGTGCTGCCTACTTCCTCCGTCGCCTTTACCTTTTTTCTGTGGTATCCCTCCTCTCTTCCTTTATTTCCCATCTTTTCTGTCAGTTTTAACTGCTCTTCCTTCCTTTCCAAGTGGCTTTACACTGAGTGACAAGCCTAATGGTTTCCTGTAAGCCAGGAAACCTTTTACAACGCTGGGTGGTATCCATATAACCAAACCATACGTATTCCTCACGTGTCAACAAGTGGGCTGGCGGAGGGTTAGTGCCCCTCCCCGTAAAACAACAGACTCCAAGACAAACGGCCACCCCTTATCCAATTAAGGCGTCTGGCTATAGATAGATTAAATACACCAGGTTCTAACACACATTTTTTTTTTTTTCAGGTGGATGAACTCAAGCTGCAATTACAAACAGTACTTCACAGAGAGGAGGACAGAGATATGAAGATGGAGGCGAGTCTTTTATGCATTACAGTATTTGCCACTATGTTCCTAGGTCAGTGATTTTGTGTATATGGATCAACAATACCTACTGAAATTATTCCATGGTCCTGCAACTAAATCTCGTTCAGTAAAATAGAACAGAGAATTTTTTTTTGCATCATTAGTTCATTGCAAAGAGTACAGGTATTGTATTTTTTTTTATTTTGCACACACACACACACACACACACACACACACTCTCTCTCTCTCTCTCTCATGTTCTTTTACTCTTCAGCTTACTTGCTTCTCTCTAGAGAAAATATGGTTGTTCAATCTGTACATGGATGGGGTAATAAAAGAGGTACAAGGTAGGGTAGTGGATGTTGGAGTGGCCCTGGTGAGAGAGGATAGTGTTTGGAAACTCCCTGTACTGTTGTTTGCAGATGATACTGTGTTGTTGAGTGAAGACGAAGGGGAGCTGCAAGGCTTGGTGGATGAGTTTGAGAGAGTGTGTAAGAAATGGAACCTAAAGGTGAATGTAGGGAAGAGTAAAGTGATGGTCTTTGAGAGAGGTGAAGTCAGTGAATGTACAGCGAGGTTGGATGGTGAGGAATTGGAAAATGTGAGTACGTTTAAGTATTTGGGTAGTGTGATGAGTAAGGATGGAGGTTTGGAGGATGAAGTGCTTGAAAGGGTACAGCAGGGAAGAAAGGTTGCTGGTTCCTTAAAAGCAGTGATAAGAAACAGGGAAGTGAGCATGGAAGTAAAAAAGTTACTACATGACAGTATTGTGATACCAACTCTAACGTACGGAAGTGAAGCTTGGACATTGTTGGAAGGACACAAGTCAAGAGTGAGAGCAGTGGAAATGAGTTATTTAAGAGGAGCCTGTGGAGTCACGTGGAGAGACAGGCTGACGAATGAGGATATAAAGGAGCGTTGTGGTGTGGATGTGGATGTGATAGGAAGCGTTGTGAGGAACACACTGAGGTGGTTTGGCCATGTGGAGAGGATGGAGGGTGAAAGATATACGAAGAGAGTGTATGTGAGTGAGGTGGAGGGTGGAAGAGGGAGGGGGAGACCGAGGATGAGATGGAGGGATGGGGTGGAGAGGTATATGAGAGAGGGGGGTGTGAGTTGGGAGCAGGGCAGTGAAATGGCGGGGGACAGGGCGACTTGGAGGCGATTTGTTTGTGGCCACCCCAAACGGGATTGAGGCGTCTGGCAATAGATAGATATATATATATATATATATATATATATATATATATATATATATATATATATATATATATATATATATATATATATAATTATATATATATATATATATATATATATATATATATATATATATATATATATATATATATAAAACAATAAATCAATTAATTATTTTTACTCTCCTCGAAATATTCATCACCCCTCACAGGCTAGAAGCTAAAACTATCTATATCTATTGGCAAACACCTTAATCCCAAAGAGTGGCCACGAACAGATCTCCAAGGTTTCTTGTCCTCTGCCATTTCGCTGCCCTCCCTCCAACCCACACTTCCTTCTCACATATCTCTCCACTCTATCCCTCCATCTCATCCTTGTTCTCCCTCTCCCCTTCACATACACTCACATACACTTTTCTAGTCAGTCTCTCACTCTCCATCTTCTCCACATGGCTAAACCATCCCAGAGTATTTCTCTTAATACTGTCAGTCACACCCACATCCACACCACAATGATCCTTTTCTTCCTTATTTGTCTATCTCCCCATACAACTACACATGCTCAGTTAGTGAAAAAAAAAAAGTTCATTTCGATAAAAAAAGACATCATACGTATAAAAGATGATATTTTACCCAGTTGCTAAATGCTGCCTGGTGGTCAAGCGGTCTAAGGGCATCAGTAATAGACGGCTGGGAGTTCTTTCGCTCATGGAATGCCACCAGGGCTATAGGCCAGTCATCTCTCCTTAACCCCTTCATTTCCATGACGATTCTTCAATTTTATTCCTGCAGTTCCTAATCACATTTGTTTCAGCCCAGACCAAAAATCATTCCTAGTGAACGACTGAAGGGAGGTCATTGTATCCCTAGATTCTGAGTGTTTTTTCATATTGTATCGTCTATAAAGGCTCCAACAGACTTGCATGCGTCAGCCTTGGTCACCTATTGGCAGCTGTCCACGGTGCTCGATCACTGGCAGCTTCCCTATTCAGCCTTTTTACCTGAGGTCACACTCGATGACCTCGTCAAGGTCTTTTTTTACTGCGCCTCTCGCAGTCCTACCCCCAACGTTCACACTTCTCACCCTCCACACCCAACTGCCATCCTCCATCCTCTCAACATGCCCAAACCATGTCAATCTACCCCTCCTCATCACAGCATATATACATTCCCATCCTATCTACTAACTCTTCCATAAACCTAGCTTTGAAATATTTAACCTGCTTCAGAAACGTGATGTATTTGGTGTCATTCTCTCCACCACAGAAGATTAATTTCAACTTGGTAAATGTCCCTTGAAAAAGTCCTCAAAACTAGCATTAAATCACCCAGGAGAAGCAGATAAGAGACAATAACTAGCATTAAATCACCCAGGAGAAGCAGATAAGAGACAATAACTAGCATTAAATCACCCAGGAGAAGCAGATAAGAGACAAAAAAAAAAAGTGAAAAGGCTTTAGGGACGTGAGGGCTAATCCGCTTGTCTGTGTGTCTGCTGGTGTGGGCGCAGGTGAGGGAGGTGCTGCAGGTGGTGGGGGAGTGGCCTGGCTTTCCCATGTGTCGACTCTTCACGCTGGCTCCTGCACGTATGTTGGATGTAAGTGGAAAAATACATACAAACATACACACACACACATACATACATACATACATACTTACATACTCATGCATACATACACACATACATACATACATTAGTGCTGTTAAATAATGTCAAGAAATCCACTGATAATAAATGGAACTTGTGACTCATTTCCTGGAACGACTGTACATACATACATATAGATAGATAGATAGGTAGGCAGGTGGATAGATAAATAGAATATAGATAGATATACATAGATAAAATAATATGGACAGATAGATAGATAGAAAAATAGAATGTAGATAGATATAGGCCTACATGTCGTAAAAGCACCCCCGCCAATACCAATACACCAGTCCTGTATGAGACAGCTCTAGCATGTATTCAGTATGGACGGTGGGTGTTAGCGCCGAAGTGGTGACATGTAGAAGTGTGCGGTACGTAGGAGGACTACTGGGCCTTGAAAGCAGACTGTCAAGCCTATGCCCAGAGTCGGTCACATAAAAAAAAAAATACTCGTAGATAAAATAATAGACAGATAGACCGACAGATAGATAAAATAGTATAGACTGATAGATATAGACATAACATAATATAGACAGATATATAGATATAGATAGATTAAATAATATAGACAGATAGATATGACAGATAGACAGATATAGACGGGTAAAATATTTTAGACAGATAGATAGACAGATAGATGTAGATAGATACCATAATATAGACATATATTGATAGTTAATTTAGAAAGAGATAGATAGATAAAATAATATAGACATAGATATATTGATGGATAGACTGGTAGATAATATAGATAGATATAGATATAGGTAGATAAAGCAATACAGACAGATAGATAGATTGATAGATAATATAGATAGATATACATATGGACAGATTAAATACTAGAGACAAATAGGTAGATTGACAGATAGATTGCTAGGTAATATAGATAGATATATAGATATAGATAGATAGATAGATTGATAGGTAAAGTAAGAGATAGATAGGTATGGTCTATTTATCCTCGTTATTCAGTGTTATGTTCATTATTATTGGCTGTTTGTGATGCACAGTTAGGGAAGCTCCCTAGCACCTCCTCCTAAGCGATTTATTTTGTTTATTATACCTCTTCTGTGTAATTTAAATGATATTAATATAACCATACTCATCAATAATAACGTACAAAGTCATTGTAACCATCCGTTTCGAAAAATAAATCGCTAAGGAGGAGGTGCTAGGGCATAAGAGTTTTCTGTCCTCTAACATTCAGTCTGACCAAGGCCCGTATTCTCCCTAGCACCTCCTGCTTAGTGATTCATTTTTGGAGATGGCTGGTTAATATCCACCTGCAGAGTGTGGTGATATTTGAATTATTTATACTAGACTGTAAAGGACGGCATGGTGTAATAAACAAGATAAATCACATAGGAATAGGTGTTAGGGAACCACAACTAAATGAGATACAGTGAGCCTAAATCAGAGAACGACTTAGGAATAATATATATATATATATATATATATATATATATATATATATATATATATATATATATATATATATTATATACAAAATTGCTTTCAGAGGCACGTAATAAACAAATCTCAAAACAAAAGACACCTAGCACAGTTTATTTAATGATTTTTATTTGATAGGATGGTGTTATCAGATACAGTATAAAGGTATGAAACAAAGCATTCGGGAGCCAAATGCTAATCGCCCGCGAAGGTATGGTGTTGGCTAAAGTACAAGGTAACTACAAACCAAATTTGAAGAAAATTATCAAAACTCTACAGAATTCAGTCACCGCATTTCACAAATAGCAAATCTATCTATCTATCTATCTCAGGGGTAGGCAACCTTTTCAGAGCGAGGACCAGATGAGACTTTCGGGAGCAGGCCCCAGGCCGGAGTGACAAATGAGAACACAAAAGTGACTATATACAAGAATTTTATTGGAAGACATGCAAATCAGTGAGACAGCTGGTGCTGCTTCCCATGAAGAATTGATTCAGTGTCTGGCTCGATGGATGAAGTAGACAGCAGAAGAATGTCACTGAGGTGATGGTCGGAGAGCTGGGTGCGTAGGGCGAGACTTCGTGTACTTCATTTTGGAGAAGAGTTGTTCGCAACAGTCGGTTCTGCCAAACATGGCCATGATGTGCTGAACATACGCAGTGTATTTTGGAAAATTGCTAGAAGGGATAAAGAGATCATGGAAGGACAGCGGAGAAGAGGTGCAGAACTTCGTCTACAGTTCATCGTTGCACTGCAGCTCCACTAACTCCATCTGCAAGGGGGCAGGGGCGTCGTCCACTGGGAAGTCAAAGGGGGTGGAGAACAACATGAAATCCACAGCCAGCGGTCTGACTCCTACTAAACGGGAGGCAAATTCCTCCCACAGAGAAGCAACGACACCGATGCAAGTATCCAGATCCACGTCTTCAGGGGCACAAGCAGCAAGGCGAAAAAAATGCATTAATTGACCAGCAGTCAACTGAGCTGTCAGCAGATGCTATTTGACAGAATTTAATTTGTTTTGGCTGGGGTTTCACGGGCAGGATTGCTATGCTCATGCCGAGCAGGTTGGTGGGCCGGACGCTAGACCATCGCGGGCCGGATCTGGCCCACGGGCCGGAGGTTCCCCCCTCCCTTCATCTATATCTTGCCAGATGCCTATTAATGATTCCCGTAAGGAGTGGCCACAAACAAATCGCCTCCATTTAGCCCTGTCAAACTCCATTTCACTGCCTTGCTCTGAGCTCACCCCCTTTCTCTCTCTTATACCTCTCCACTCCATCCCTCCATCTCATTCTCGGCCCCCCCCCCCTTCCTCTCCCCCTTTCCACCTCACTCACATACACTTTTCTCTTTAATCTCTTGCTCTCCATCCTCTCCACATGGCCAAACCAATTCACTGTATTTCTCCTAACGCTTTCTCTCACATCCACATCTGCACCACAATGCTCCTTCACTTCCTCATTTGTCAGTCTGTCTCTCCATGTGACTCCACATGCACCTCACTCGCACACATTCTCCTCGTTAGTCTTTCGTCCTCCATCCTTTCCACATGGCCAAAGCACCTCACTGTATTTCTCCTAAAGCTTGCTATCACATCCACATCTGCACCACAACACTCCTTCACTTCCCCATTTGTCAATCTGTCTCTCCATGTGACTCCACATGCACTTCACTCACACACACTCTCCTCGTTAGTCTCTCGCTCTCAATCCTCTCCTCATGGCCAAACCACCTCAATGTATTTCTGCAAACGTTTTCTGTCACATCCACATGCACACCACAATGCTCCATCACTTCCTCGTTTCTCTGTCTCTCCATGTGACTCCACATTTTTTTTTTTAAACTAACAGAACAGAGGAAGGAAAAACAAATGAATAAAAAAAAAACTAATCCATACACCAGATTACTGGTGTCCTCTGTTCATAAAATATCTGAAACAGTTAGATTTGAACAGCTGTAGGTTGAAGTTTGGAGCGAAACATCTCTGAGGAAGCGAGTTCCAGAGAGATGCAGTTCGGGGAATGAAAGAATTCTGATAAGCAGAAGTTCTGCAATATGGCTGAGTGATATTCCAGTCATAAGCGCTACTAGATGCCCGTGTAGCACGAGGGAAGACATGGAGAGGTGGCACAATGGACGCAACTTCGTCTGAGCATTTGCCAAAAAAAATTCTGTAAAATAATGCAAGGGAGGCAACCTTCCTTCTTCCTTGTAGGGGAGGTGGTTTATTAGTAATAGCAGGGTTATTAATAATTCCAACAGCTTTGTTCTGAATTTTGTCTAGTTGTTTTGATGCAACCTCTCCACATCCATTCCACAAGGGTGCGCAGTATTCAAGCTGACAGCACACATGACTCTTATAAATTATAGCTAACTTCTCGTCAGTGAAGAAGTTACGGACTCTGTACAATAATCCAAGTTTCTTTGAGGCAGTTTTAGCAAATGATCTGACGTGAGAGGTCCAGCTGAGAGCATTGTTAAGTGAGATGCCAAGAATTTCAATACTTTTGGAGATGGGAATATTTGTAGCACTGAAGGTAATATACGAATCTGGCAATACCTGTCTGTTAGTAAATTGTATATATTTAGTTAAACTAGCACTAAATGAGACAAGGTTGTTTTGTCCCCATTCATTGATCATGGATAAGTCTTGATTTATGGAGATGGTTGTACTGAATTTGTAAATTGGTATCTGAGTGTGAATGAACTATGAAGTGTTGAGTCATCTGCATATGAATGGATGGGATTGTGGGTGACAGATAAGAGATCATTAATACGAACCAGGAACAGGGTTGGCGCCAGAACTGATGCCTGTGGCACGCCGGCGTTAATTGAGTGGAAACTGGAATATTTATCATCTACTTTAGCTCTTATTTTTCTATCGCTGAGATATGAGGAAATCAAAGGAACAAAAAACTTCAGTCCATAGCAAGGGAGTTTGGACAACAGGGAATGGTGCCATACTCTGTCGAAAGCTTTAGAAATATCAAGGGCTACTGTGTGAGTTTCTCCATATAGGTGGACTGATTGATGGATGGTTTGAGTCAGGAGATTATGTCAATGGTGGATCTTTAGCGGCGAAAACCATATTGTCTATCATTTATTAACTTGTTGGATTCAATATGTTTAACTATGTGCTTATTAATTCAAGTTTCAATTACCTTACCAAGAGAAGATGAGACAGCTATTGGTCTGTAATCAGAGGGGTCAGAGGAACTTCCTTTCTTTGGAAATGGGTGGATATTGGCTTCTTTCCATGAATTAGGGAATGAAGAAGTGAATAATTTAGCAAGAACAGAGGCAAGTTCTGGGGAACACCTTTTCAAAGCAACTGGCGGAATTCCATCTGGGCCTGGAGCTTTGTTAGTAGGTAAATTGTCTAGGATGGATTTTACATATCTAGTCTGTATTTTAAGTGGAACAATTTTGGGAGAGTCAAGTTCAAGTACTGGGATGTTCTGGCTGGCTTCCTTTATAGTAGAATTTCTGGCAAATGTACTGACAAAGATATCTGCTTTCCCACGCGGGTCATTTGTAATGTTGCAATCTGAAGATTTTAGTGGGGGAATGGATGATGACTTGTTAAAGTTATTATTGAAAGAATTGAGAGTTGACCAGAATATTCTATTGTCATTAGGGTTGTTAAGTAGTTTTAATGCTTGATTGTGAAGAAAGTTGTATTTAGCGAGATTTATTGCACCTTTTGCATGATTTCTAGCAATTTTTTTTTCTTGTTAGCCAAGAAACCATTTACAACGCTGGGTGGTAACCATATAACCAAACCATATGTGCTCCCTTCGTGTTAACAAGTGGGTTGGTGGAGGGTTAGTGCCCCTCCCCGTAAAACATATAACTCAAAGTCAAATGGCCATCCCTTATGGGATTATGGTGTCTGGCAATAGATAGATAGATAGATATATGCTAATGACTTTTGGGCTGTTGGTCTGGCACAATTGTTATCAAACCATTTTGGAGAGTTCAATCTTTTAGTGAACTGTTGATTTGGTATGAATAAATTCTACAAGCTAGTATTAAGTCGCAAATGTGGGACTGGGTAGAACTGGCATCACTAGAGAAGAAAGACTGCCATGGAATGTCAGCAAGATAATTCCTAAATCCATCCCAGTTTGCCCTATCAAAGTGCTATCGGGTCACCCTGACAGATTCAGAATGGGGAGGTCTGGGGGGGGGGGGCTAACTAATGAGGCTTTGATCAGATTGTGGTCAGAAGATCCAAGTGGAAACAATACCTCTATCCTATACTGATCTGGATTATTTGTCAGGAATAAATCCAAGAGATGGACATTATGGTCAGGATTATCTGGTATTCTGCTTAGTTGCTTTACCAGCTGAATGAGATTAAAAGATTCTGCAAACAGCTCGCACTCTAGACAAGCATCATCAGTCCTTGCAGAATGCAATAACCATTTAACATTATGTATGTTAAAATCACCCAAAATGGTAATTTAGGTGCTAAGGGCAAGGTTAAGGTTACTCAACTGTGTGGATATGGAATCAAATACATTGAGTTCCAAAGAAGCACTGGAGAAGCGATAGTCTACACAGATATATTTGGTAATGTTACAATGAGTAATCAAAACTGGATGAAGTGAAGTTTAAAATGGTGTCAACTGCGTATTGAGATTTGATAAAACAACAGGTGCAGCCCTTGTTACGGAAGTAACCTCATTCGTACACACTCTCCTCGTTAGTCTCTCGTTCTCCATCCTCTCCACGTGACCAAACCCCCTCAGTGTATTTCTCCAAATGCTTTCTACAACAACCACATCCAAACCACAACTCTCCTTCATTTCCTCATTTGTCAGTCTGTCTCTCCATGTGACTCCACATGCACCTCACTCGCATACGCTCTCCTCGTTAGTCTCTCACTCCCCATCCTCTACACATGGCCAAACCACCTCAATGTATTTCTCCTAATGCTTTCTATCACATCCACATCCACACCACAAAAAGTATATACATGGTGGCTGGTATTCGCTTGTCAGGACGCCAAAATATCATAACACACTACATAATAACTAGTAATGTATATATGTAGAAGAAAATCGTTCCAAAGTGAGGAATTTTACACACGGCATGGTGTGATCTCTGATGGGAAACTTCCACGGGCTTGGAAAGTTCAACACACCCATGCCCTAACACGTGACACAGCCAATCATATAGTCTACAGGGGAAATGGGAGAGACAGGGCAGAAGGGGTTAGGAGACAGGAAAGAGATGGTGGGAAAAGGCAGAAACGGAGTGTGCAGAGTTAGCAAGCATTAAACCACTCTCACCTTAATACTGCTCTTGTGAGACACTCCCTCTCAAGAGAGAAACTGCAGTCTAACTCCAGACTCATCTTTATCTTTCTCCTGCCATCTACGACAAGTACAACGGACATTCTCTCCTCCTTGAAAGCCTAACAACTTAACCCTTAAACCGCAGGCTTGTTTTGCTTTGACTTGCGGCTCCCGCGGGCATATTCGCGCTCCGACAGACTCTAAAAATATTTGCCAAAAATCAGATATTAGTCCTAGAATATTAAAATCAAATATGCTTATGGCACATACCTTCAGCTTTCTCCTGGGGTGTTTGTTAAGCCTTCATCGAGTACTGTAGAACTTGTGGAGACCTCTGAAGTTGGGTAACGAAGTCTCCACTTTACACTTCCCGACAACTCGTAATATAATTACCACAGCCTGATATTATCACTAGAAACACTATTCTATGATTCTTAAATAGTTTGGAATCCATACTCAAAAAAAAAAAAAACTGTGAAAGCAATGAAAATTACGAGGGCATATGACCATCCCACTTCCGATCGTTCGCCGCTGGTGTTGTCATTTATTATTCATAAAAACACTCACAGTTTATATTTCTATTACTATATAACACTTATATATATCTACAGTCTTTATCCATAAATTTCCTTCAGTAATGGTAGTTTATTGTCACTGTAGGCATTCAATTTCTTTCAGTAAAATACGTAGCATTCACTTTCTCGTCCTGTATACTAGCATTGAGAGTGAATGTCACTTTCACCTTCACTCTCATAACTCATAGTATTCATACATGCTAGAGTGAAACTTTCACTTTCATTACTCCTAGTATATAAACTCGTACTCTTATAATACTACTCATTTACATTTCTATTCACGTTCTCTATTTTATTTACATTATTTACATTTCTATTTTATTTACACTGTGTTGTGCACTGTCACTTGAAGTAACTTATAAAACTATTTTCCACTGTTCACTTGTATTTACATTCATTGCTTTCACTTGCTGTTTACACATCATTTACACATTATTTACAATTCCACTTGCACTGTTTTACTCAGCAGAAAGATCGTAATCACTCTCTATCAATTGTCAGCCCTTTACCTCTTTCTACACGAGGTTTAGTAGGGGGTAAAGGTCACAGGGCCCTTTGCATGGGGCTAAAACGCGGCGGAAGTTAGCAGGAGCGAATCTGACGTACTTTCACCTTGAAAGACGACAGTGAACTGATAGTGGTGGCCTCCTGCCGCCTGGCTAGGGTGAGTGCAATACTGCCAACTTCAGCCTTGTGAGACCTGCTAATATACAGCAATGAAATGATTGGCAGGAAACCAAGACAATACATAATAAATTAGGCAGTTCCAGGTGAATGTAAATATCACTTAGGCTTCTCCCTTCCCTCCTTATATGTATATTTATTACGAGAATAGATTATACGGCATATTTCAAGGGGAAATAAACAGCAAAAATTAGCAAACGAGTGCACATGAGGTGTTGTCAGGTGATAATTAGCCAATTCCAGGTGTATGGCACTATCACTTACCTTATTTCTTTTTTGTATATATTATTTGGTATAAGAATAGGGCATAGGGCTTATTTCAATGGATGAAATTAGTGGAAAATTCCAGGGAAGATTTACTTAGCGTAGAATACAGTGTGGTGGCCTGCAATAATTAGGTAGTTCCAGGTGAATGTAAATATCACTTAGGCTTCTCCCTTCCTTTCTTATATATTTTTTTTTATTACGAAAATAGATTATATGGCATATTTCAAGGGGAAATAAACAGCGAAAATTAGCGAACGAGTGCACGTGAGGTGTTGTCAGGTGATAATTAGCCAATTCTAGGTGTATGGCACTCTCACTTACCTTATTTCTTTCTTGTATATATTATTTGGTATAAGAATAGGGCATAGGGCTTATTTCAATGGATGAAATTAGTGAAAAATTCCAGGGAAGATTTACTTAGCATAGCACGGCCGGGCAGGAGAGAGGATAGGGTAATGGAGGGGAGGTAGGGAGGGGAGTCAAGAACGGGGAGAAATGGCTAAATTGTCAACAATGGATGGGAGTACAGATGAGATTAGGAGTGCTGACTAGTGTTGGACACTGACAGTACTGGTAGATGATATAAGCCACCACTTGAAAGCCTGGGTGAATTCAAAATAACACAGAATCACAAAAGTGATGCCCCACGGTATGATCCCTTGCTCCCAAGCATCACGAAAATGACGCCCCG
The DNA here is from genome assembly GCF_032717465.1 of Coenobita brevimanus. NCBI lineage: Eukaryota > Metazoa > Arthropoda > Malacostraca > Decapoda > Coenobitidae > Coenobita > Coenobita brevimanus. Next base: position 8,264,411 of record NC_137001.1, read on the forward strand.
CGGTTAAGGGTTTAACAAACTTTTGGAAAAGCTTGGTGATGACTATGATAATATATTTGGTGGCAGTAATCGTACAAACCACGTCTACAATTCTACAGTTAAATCTACTTTATCAAGACTGAAAACAAAAACCACTACAAGTTCAAGCCATACAACACCTCACAAGTTTATACTGGCAGTGGCTTGACAATCTACAATTACAACCAACCTCACAATCTCTGTCTGTCTATGATTATGTATCAACATCAGGGGCAAACTGCAAACTAACGAACCACAATACAGTCTGTTTACGCCTCATGATGTTATCAACATTCAACATTCAGCTACGACAATTCTATTCAGCTACGAGCTTCAGTTCTACAATTCACAATAATTTACAAGTATCTACGATTGTCACGAACAAGCTCTACAAGCAACATTCATTAAGCAAACCAACCTACGCAGCAGAGAATGAGGAGGCGCTGAGTCAGTGGTGACAGGAGACACAACACAGCAACTACCAGAACCAATCACCTCACTCACTACACTCACCATTACTCACCGCTGATCCATCACCACAGCACTGAGTCTCCGAGGGTGACATGATTCTACATTTGTTAAGTGGGTGTGCTGTATATAGTTTTACTTTATTTTTCCCAGAGAACTTAAAAATACAACCCCCCTTTTTATCTGCACTTCTCCATTCACCTGATTAATTAGGAACACATGTGATTTCCCATTGCTATTTACATGACATAAGGCGTTTTCCACCGAGAGTCCTTTCACTTTCCATAATTTTTTTAAAGACAAGAACAACACCTGTTATGCAGTGTAGTCTGTGTTCCGACTTCTCGGGCTCAGGTATAATCCGTCTTTAGGTTGTTTATTCTCGACTGGGTCAGTCACAGGCAAAGAACGAAAGTCCAAACACAACCGGTCAAAGACACACTTATATATTAACAACAACCAATTACACACCACAATCTGAGATCAAAACTTACGTGATAAAAAATAACAAGAGGGCTCAAAAGACTAGTTCTTACACCAAATATTTCCATCTAGTTCAGAGAGTTTTGACCAATGCACAGCACTCTACCTTTCTCATACAGGATAATTTCCACCAGTGATACACACATAGCCCATACAATACAACAGGTGTGGTCTGTCCTTAGGTATAAAGCAAATACAATCACATTTATCTCAGTATATTCAAACACGTGACATAGTCAGTATTACAGTATATCCAGGTCCTAGTACAAGCTTGCGTAACACAAACGTACTCTTATGCTAGTTATATGCATCTGCGTGACATAGATGATATCCATGATATGTGTCCATGACACAGAACGAGTTAATATAGCACTTACTGTCTATTCGCGTGGCATAGGCCAGGGGGGCAGGGAATGTTATGGTGGTATAGCTTTTTCACAGGGGCTGATTACTGGGAATACATCTCACAGGCCACCTTCAGTATACACTGACATAGACTGGTCAGGGGGAAGAGGGGGGAGAGGAACACACGACAATTATGAGAACAAGGGGGGAGAGGAGAGAGGCACAACACTGGTACTGCGGGGAGGAAGCAGAGTCTGCGGTGTATATCACTATGGGGGGTAGTTCACACTCAGGGATGGATCGGATCCTGGTGCGACACACTCCGCACATGAGTCTCTCTGGGGTGGTAAGGTAATGGTTTCCACGCAGTGAGGGTAAAGAGACAGGGGGGAAACACTGGGGACACTGGGGGTATGGGGGGGCTGATTCACTGGGGATCGTGTCTTTCTGTCAATAGAGGGACCAACAACAACCTCAGAGTCTTTTACTCACGGAATAGGTGGAGAGGAGTGCTTGGGCACGCCGGCAGGAGGCCCTTATGCCGAGAGCTGCAGGTGGCGGCCGGGCGTCAGGGGTGGGCTATTCAGAGAGTAGTCCACAGGTAGATCGTCTGTGAGGTTGCCACAGGTCCTGCAGGAGCTGGTGGGTGGTGTGGTGGGTGGCCCTCTTTCTACAGGGGCCCTGGGGGAGGTAGGGCCCTCTGGATTAGGGCCAAATAGTGCCATTAAGCATGCAGTATGGCGCTGGCCCTTCATAGCAGTCATGGTCCTGGGGGCGGACATGGCAATGCTCAGGCCAAGGCTCAGCTGTGGGGAGGAAGGCGCCTTGGCTGGGCCACAGTCATGTCTGGCGAGGGCAGCCGTCAGGAGAGGGTTGCGGCCACCTGTGCCAGGGGAAGTCCGGCGGCTGCAGCAGGCGTTGGGGGTGTCCCTTTGTCTCCGGGGGCTGCGGCATCACCTACGGGAGGAGACAGTCAGGGGTGGACTGCAGCCTCTCGCTCCGGGGAGTCCAGCAGCACCTGGGGGCAGCGAAGGGGGGGCTGCAGTGACAGGACACCTGGCCTCGGGGGCATCTTGCCCTGGCTGGTCTCTGGCGGGGTACCTGCGGGGGACCAGATCCCATCCTCTGGGGAAGAGAGGCGGGGAGAGGGGTGCCTCACTCTGCCACAGGAAGGGTGCACTGAGCAAGAGGCAATGCCCTCAGCAGGAGCTCCAAGAGTCAGAGAGAGAGAGCAATCAGTGGCCTGCTCCCCGGCTTGGCGGGCCTGAAAAACCCTGCCGAAACTCAGGTCCAGGGAACAAGAGGGAGACCTGAGGGGCACTCCTTCAGTCAGGCAGCTCTGGTGGGCACTGCCTGAACTCCTACTTGGGACAGGGGTGGAGGAGGAACCTGAGGGGACTCCTCCAGGTACCATGGAACCTGGTGACGGCGGGAAGAAGAGGCCCGGTGGGCTCTCTCGACGAACATCGCAGCTCTGGTGGAATCTGCTCTTCTACCGTCGGGACAGGGGCACCTGTCCCAGGGGTGACGGGAGGGGGTGGCCTGGTGGGCTCTCCTGGCCTTGGCCGCAGCTCCAGTAGAGTCTGTCCTCCATTTGTCGTGGTTGGAGCAGCCTTGGGGGACGACCGGTGGCCTGTCCTGAATGGTAGCTCTGTTGGAGTCTACCCCTGGGTCCGCCTCCCTCCTGGGAAGTCCTGGCAAAGGTCGTCCATAGGACGTGCTGACGTGCCGGCTCCCGAAGGAGGATGGAGAACTGGTGGTCGTTCTACCCACAGTAGACCCGGTGGGCGCCACTGTGCCACTATCCCCTGGGGTGTCACAAGTCTAGAGGCTCCTCGTGAGTCCTTCCCTTTTATGGAGGCCGATCTGACGGACATGGCATCCGAGGGCTTGCTTGGGAGTTTGTGTATGCAAGTCCCACCCTGATCCTGGCAGGTGTTTCCTCTGCTGGAGCATTGTGTACTTTTACTGCACACTGCCCAGTGGTCTGGCTGCTGGGAAGAGGGGTGTCGGGTCATGGGGAAGATACACTGTTCCTTCCTGGACAGCTTATCAGGTAAACGGCCTCCCCATTATCCCCTCGTGGGGTGGGGGTCACCCCCTTGTAATTTCCTCCCGGGGTGGTGGTGTCGGGCTCACCTTGCCACACGAGTATTTCAATACCTTTCTTCAATTTGCTCTTTTTGGTGACTTTCATACATGAATTAGGTGGAATAACCACATCATTGGTGAGACGTGCGGGGAATAATGTTGGTAGTTTACTGTCACCTCAGTCACAGGGCAAAGGGGATGGGGGGCATAGGAGGGATAGTGTGAGTGCATGTGTATCCTTGTCAGACTGAATCGTTCTGCTAAGATGTTGATCATTTCAACTCCCTTCGATTTTCTGCTGTTGTTAGGTGACAATTCTGGTGAAAATTCCTCTGTGAATTTGTTATCACAGTGTATCCCATTCAGTATAGTATATTCTCTTTACTCATAGTTCTAAATTTGACTCATGGATTGCACAATTATCTTTTTTTTATCCCACCCCAATGGTGCATAAAATGATTTTTTTTTAAGTTTTTGTTTATTATAAACTTGAAGATAAACATCCAGGGCATTATCTCGTGAAAAAAAAAAAAACTCTCTTTCCGCCTTTGCATAGAGCCATGCGTAAGTTTACACGGGAGTAGAGAAAATATGAAAAAAAAAAAAAAATACAATCTTTTGTTTTTGTTTATTCTAAACTTGAAGATAAACATCCAGACCATCATCTGGTAAAAAGAAAAAAATCTCTCTTTCTGGCTTTGCGTAGTGCCATGTGTAAGTTTGCACAGTGGTGGAGTAGTTAACGGTGATGCATGTCCAGCATGACATCAGCTGTGGCTTGCAACGTGAAGCCACCTAGCCTGAGCTGTGGCTCGCAGTCCACGAGTTAATAACATGTTAGCGCTCTTATTGCTAAGTTCTCTACTATTATAGAATATTACGAAGGGGGATTTGCCAGTTAGGTAGTCTCGTACCTTCGAGACGTTTCTGGTACCGTAAGTTTCGGTACGACTCGTCAGAGTTGCCAGTTGGCCTGTTGTTTGTGAGCGTAGTTATTTCGTAAGTTATGCATTAATTTAATGTGCTTTTCCTCAATAATATTTTATTTAAGTGACTGCTTGTTAAATTATGTAATTCAAGTTCGTATGGTAAATGATTTAGAGTGGTATGTAATGTGAGACAACTCTAGCATGTTTTTATGTCTCCTGGTTGGTAACTGTTGTTACTAGGGGTTGATGCAAGACCAGCACGTCCGAGAATGTTTGAGAAGTAGGTCTTTCTAGAACAATGCAAGCTTATATAAGTTGGGGTAGAGATTATTACGAGTTTAGTCGGGTTTCAGTTCAGTTTGAGTAACGTACAGTCGGGTTTCAGGTCAGTTTGAGTGAAGATCAGTCGGTTTTGGTGCAGTGTCAGTGCAGTGCTGTTAGTGGAGTTTGGAAAGAGTTGCTTTGCAAGCATTAAATGAAACTACTGTCAGTGAAGATTGTATATTTTTGGTACTTGTGAAAACAGTGGCAAACAGTGACGAATTATTGAAGTTTGTATATCAATGGAACTTGAGAAGACAGTGAAGTGTAGTAAGTGTAATTACTGTCAGTGAAGATTATTTTCATTATTTGTGTAATAAGTGAAGTGTTAGCAAGTATTAAGTGTACTAACTGTGAAGTGTTGTTAAACATTAAGTGTAACTGCAGTCGGTAAAGTGTGTATAGCTCCAGTGCTTGTGAGAACAGTGAAGTTGGAAAGCATTAAGTGAAATTATTTGGAAAATAAAGACAGTGAACTTTAAGAAGCCAGTGTTTATTTTCACCTTAGCTGATCTTGTGTACTGCACACCTAAAGGCTGACCATAAGAAGAACAACTCACTGGGCAACGTCCTTCCTGTACTGTACTATTGCTGTTGGAGCTTGTGGCAGTGTGGGGATGGAGACGTAAAACTGGTGTCAGAAGTGTGAGATTATTATTTCAGGGCTACAGTGAGTCTAACCTTCGACATGGAAGCAGAAGGTGTGAAGACAAGATCTCCAGCTGGGCAGGAGGACGAGGTGCCATTGACGGCAATTTTGGAGCTGGTACAAGTAGAAATTCGACAACTCCAAGAAGTGTTACAGGCCCTAAGTGAAGAAAAGAAAGAGCGCGGGAACAAAATTGAAGAACAAATACATTCACTGAATGAAGTGGAGAAAGAACTCAAAGAACTATTACAGGCACGAAGTGTACAATTGAAGCCACAGAGTGAACAACTAGAGGCACAACGTGAAGAACAAAAAGAACGATATGAACAACTTCAAGAGGCATCAGAGGAGCAACAGGGGGAATTACAACTGACCATGCAAGGACAGCCAGATGCATTCATCGGGGATATCAAGGAAGAACAGCAACAGCTTAAGGAGGAGGTAGATGCCAAGCTAGACCAGTAGAAGTATGAGGTAAGCAATAATGTGACAGAGTGTAAACAGCATGTAGATGAACAATTGAAGACAGTTATCGAGGAAATAGTGACAGAGTGCAAACAGCATGTGGAAAACCAGCTGAAAATTAGCGAGGGAAAAGCGACAGAGTGTAGACAGCATGTGGACAACCAGCTGAAGATTAGTGAGGGAATAGTGGCGGAGTGCAGACAGCATGTAGACGACCAGTTGAAGTCAATTAGTGAGGAAATAGTGACGGAGTGCAGACGGCATGTAGATAACCAGTTGAACCATGTAGTCGATCATGTGAAAATAATTAGTGAGAAAATTGAGGCTGTAGAGAAATATTGCACTGCTGAGCCTCAGGTTAGTGTACAGGGAGCATATGAAGAGAATGGACAGTGTATGGTGAGTCTTGACGGATCCTAAGCATCTAAAGGTAGCATTGCAGGGTTGAATAATCAGAATGTTGGAGGTTCAAGTCCTGGACATAATTATGATGCCTCAGTTTTTAGGCCCCAAACCAGTGAAGTGCATGGTTATAATGGGGATCCAGTTAAGAAGAATGAGTGATGGTAGAATATCTTGGGAAGCTTACGGTGCACAGTTTGAGTTACTTGCGGATCAGAATGGTTGGGATGATAAGAAGAAGGCTACAGAAGACCCACCACTGAAGAAATGCAAGAGAACCTTGATGGATAGCGTGCGAGAAGACGGAAGGACGGACGACATGCCTAAGTCTACTAATACCAAGTCGGTTCACTTTCCATCAGAGTGCAAGGAGGCATGGCTTGTGTGTGACGACAGTTGGCTTAAGTAACAGAAAATGTAAAAAACCGCCGATTCAAATTAAATATTTATAACAAAGGAAAACGAAACAGGGGAAGAAGTGTTTCCCTCACACCCCTACACCTTCCATCACATCCCCACACCTTCCCTCACATTTCAGTCCCTTCCCTCACCTCACCGAACCGAAAAAGTGTCATGGTCTGAGTAGTGGAGCAAACATCCACCCTCCATTATGGTCAGGAGTCAACTGAGCTAATGTTTCGTGCCAGAGCCAGTCGATGTCACTCCAATGTTCCGCCCCCTGCACGAGCTTGGAGCCGTTTTAGAAGGAAGTGAACAGACTTGGTATTAGTAGACTTAGTGACATGCAGCGTGGTGGGAATGGGAATCGTAGGAAGAAGTGCTGCTGTACTGTGGTGACGGGGCCGGCGTCGGATAGAGAAGACCTGGGGGAGGATGCAGATGGACAGTGCAGATTTGCAACTGGTGCTGGAGTGGCATGGAGTGCAGTGCGACCATCATGAGGAGGAGTTTCCAGGTTGGGCCCTGCAACCGGGAGCTGCTGGAGTCAGTGGAACCTTCTTCGTTGCAACAGACTACTGGAGCGTCAGTGGGAGACGCCCAATGGCCTCAGCGAGTGTTGGCAACTGGTGGTTCTGAAGAAGATGAGGTCTGAGATCTTGGATGAGTTTCATAACCAGATCACTAGTCGGCACCTGAGAGTGAAGAAAATATTAAGCCGGCAGCGACACAAATTCTATTGGATTGGCATGCGTCAGGATGTTGAAGAATGGTGTCGGACCTGTGATGTGTGCTGTGTCAAGAAGAGGACCAAGACCTTCCAGGAGGAGTGGACTGTGTGGAGGAGCAAGGACATCATCGGAAGTGGCATAGAAGAAGACCTGATAAGTTGAAAGATTATTTTGTGTATAGTTAGATGTTTCATTAGGCTTAAGGTTTATGTTTGTGTAGATTGTGTAGTTTTGTTGGGACGAGAAAGAACTAGGGAGGGGGTAGTGTTATGAAGGGGGATTTGCCAGTTAGGTAGTCTCGCACCTTCGAGACGTTTCTGGTACCGCAAATTTCGGTACGAGTCGTCAGAGTTGCCAGTTGGCCTGTTGTTTGTGAGCGTAGTTATTTCGTAAGTTATGCATTAGTTTAATGTGCTTTTTGTCAATATTGTTTTATTTAAGTGTTTGCTTGTTAAATTATGTAATTTAAGTTCGTATGGTAAATGATTTAGAGTGGTATGTAATGTGACAACTCTTGCATGTTTTTATGTCTCCTGGTTGGTAACTGTTGTTACTAGGGGTTGATGCAAGACCAGCACGTCCGAGAATGTTTGAGAAGTAGGTCTTTCTAGAACAATGCAAGCTTATATAAGTTGGGGTAGAGATTATTACGAGTTTAGTCGGGTTTCAGTTCAGTTTGAGTAACGTACAGTCGGGTTTCAGGTCAGTTTGAGTGAAGATCAGTCGGTTTTGGTGCAGTGTCAGTGCAGTGCTGTTAGTGGAGTTTGGAAAGAGTTGCTTTGCAAGCATTAAATGAAACTACTGTCAGTGAAGATTGTATATTTTTGGTACTTGTGAAAACAGTGGCAAACAGTGACGAATTATTGAAGTTTGTATATCAATGGAACTTGAGAAGACAGTGAAGTGTATTAAGTGTAATTACTGTCAGTGAAGATTATTTTCAGTACTTGTGTAATAAGTGTACTAACTGTGAAGTGTTGTTAAACACAAAGTGTAACTGCAGTCGTTAAAGTGTGTATAGCTCCAGTGCTTGTGAGAATGGTGAAGTTGGAAAGCATTAAATGAAATTATTTGGAAAATAAAGACAGTGAACTTTAAGAAGCCAGTGTTTATTTTCACCTTAGCTGATCATGTGTACTGCATACCTAAAGGTTGACCATAAGAAGAACAACTCACTGGGCAACGTCCTTCCTGTACTGTACTATTGCTGTTGGAGCTTGTGGCAGTGTGGGGATGGAGACGTAACAAGAATTTAGTGGGGATTGGTCTTGTATTCTCTATAAAACTGATGTCTAATTGTATCAAGTCCTATACGGTTATTTGTTTGCCATCTACAGCATGTAAGTCTAAATCAGATTTCTCCACGAAGGTTACTTTCTTCTTATTTCTAAAAATCCCCTCAAATTCTTCTTGTGTTATTAAATTCACTGGAGAGCCTGAATCCAAGAATAATGCAATCTTTTGATCATCACCGGAAGAAGACACCAAGATATACTCGTTTCCGAGTATGCTTCCTATATATGCACTTTAGAGACTTGTCCTGTTCCAGTACGGGAAATAACTATAGCTGGAACTTCAAGTAAGATAAAATCGAAGGACGTAGAGGGCATAAAGGAGAATTTGATTAACTGAGGAAATTTTGAAGTGCAAAATGATCTGCTGGATTTCTTACAAAATCACCGACAGACTATCGCCTTACCTGGAGGACAATTAGGGTGTACTAACCTGATTTAGCACAAGATGAACGTACACTAGGGCACACAACCAATATATGTACCAGCCTATAGAGTAGCACATTCACAACATACCCCTGCAAATCAGTATGTCTATGAAATGTTAAAAATGGGTCATATTGATCCATCAGTCTCCCTGTGGAATGGCCTCTTATTTTTCGTGCCCAAATGAAAAGGAGAAATGTGTGGTAGTCGATTACCGTAAAATTAACCAACACACAATCCCAGACCAGTTTCGTATGCCATTAAGTGATGTCTTGTAAAATTTGGACCAGAAAATAATGTATTTTCCACAGTCGATTTCCTTAATGGCTATTATCAAATTTCACTAGATCAGGAGTCACGCAAATACACTGCTTTCTCCACAAATACATGGCATTACTAATATAAAAAAAATGCCGCTGGGGTTAAGGACAGCACCAGGCACATTCCAGTGATTAATGAATTATGTACTATCTGGAATATTAGGAAACTGTATATTGTGTACTTGGACGACATCATAATTGCAACATACACAATGGATTACATTAACAGAAATTAGACCAGCTCCTACACAAGTTAGCCAATGTTGGTTTGAAAATTCAGCTGCCTAAATGCAAATATTGCTTTATGAAAATAAAATTCTTGCTTCACGGATTAGATGCAGACGGGATCCACACATCTGATGACAAAATTCAAGCAGTAAGGGATTTCCCTGAACCCACACATGTGGATAAAGTAAGACAATTTTTAGGTCTTGCAGGCAACTACAGATCTCTCATACAACAACTCTCTAACATAGAATCATTATTCCACCTACTGAAAAAACATGCTATATTTCAGTGGGGAGATGAACAACTAGTATTTAATGAAATGAAAGATAAACTTACTGCATATGTGCACCTTGCTTAGCCTATCCTAATGTCATAAAACCATTTATATTTGCACAGATGCAACTCTTAAATGATTAGGGGCCATATTGATGCAAGAAGAAAAGCATGGAAAAAAAAAACTGCATTCACAAGCAGACAAATAAAAGGTGCAGAGAAAAAATTATTGCACTAAAAACCTAGAGGCACTTGCAGTAGTCTTTGCATTACAAAAGTTTCGAGATTTGGTATATGGTAACGTAATTCATCTATTCACCGACCATAAACCGCTCGTGGGCATGTTCCAAGAAACACTCCTCTCTGGGAAGAGAGCAAGATGGAAATGTACAGTTGGAAACTATAATTTACATATTCACTTCATCCAAGGCAAAATAGATGTAGTCGCTCATGCATTATCTAGGAACACGACGACAATTCATGTCACGACATTGGGTCTAAAGGATAACATCCCCAAACATGATGAAATCTCGAAACTACAGAGACTTGATCCAACATAGTCTGAGGTTATATACATGTTGGAAAGTGGCGGGGACATACAATTACCTGAGCTACATATAACACTCAAACAATTAACAATAGTCGACAATGCCTTATATAGGATCAACCCAGGACAACCAAATCATGGAGGAAATAACAGATAACTAGTGGTACCTTATGAAATACCTCATGTATTAAGGACGATACACAACAGTCCACATGCAGGACATCATGGAAAAGATAGGACGGTCAGACAAGCCTGGGTATTATACTATTGGCCATCGCTATGAAAAGATATACACAATCATATAGACAGATGCAAGTCATGTGTGAGACACAAAGGCTGCACGTTAACACCTCCACCTATAGGGAAATTATCCTGTACCTAACCAAATGTGTGACATTGTCACAGGTGACTTACTTAAGTTATCCTTATCTTACAATAATAATCAAAATATCTTCGTTGCCACAGATCATTTCTCAAAAATTGTTATTTTAGGCTCAATTAAGGATAAGACAGCAGAAAAAAGTGGCAAGGGTTATCATAGACAACATGTAGGTTCACCACACCTAAGGTATAAATAAGCGATGATAGAGGTGAATTTAATTCTGAAATATTACAAGAAATATGTAAATAATACAATATAAAAAAGGTCTATCACCCAGCATCCAATGGGTTGGTAGAGAGACAAAACAAAAAAGTGCTGGATATGATATAACACATTCTCAGTGAAAATTATGCAAGCTGGGATGAATGGATTCCCAGAGTGGTGGCATCAATTAATTGTGCAATAAACAAGCCTGTAGGAGACACACCAAATTTCATTATCTACGGGACAGACAAAAAATTACCGTATGAACTTTTGGAAGGTGAAAGTTTGCCTATATACAATTATGACGATTATCCTAAATTCCATTTGCGTGAATTCCAGAAGATACACAAAATAGTGAAGAAACAATTATCGATGACCAAGGAAGAAATAACGTAGTCATTTGATAAATGGTAAAAGAATCATCTATCAGCATAGGAGACATTGTCTATGATATTCACACTAAAGACAATAAACTATCACCGAAATTTGAATGCCCATATAGAGTAATCAAGAAGACAACAAACAAGGTAGTAATTAAGCCACAATCAAGTGGCAAAGAAAAACAAATTCATGTTAATCATTTAGAAAGGGTTCCAAGGAATTTAGCCAGCAATTATGCAACCTCAGACACCACCAAAAAACTGAACACAAACAATGAAAATAAATTAGAAGAAATCAATACATGCAATAATAAAATGAAATTGCATAACAAATAAACAATAATAGGTGCAACTGTTGCTACAAATGCCACAATACAGCATTTACATGAGCTAGGTATCTATTTAAACTCCTCCAATAAGTGAAACAACGAACAAAGTTATTGTTCTCCAAGAGCCAGTTTGTAATTCACATCATCACTATCATCGACCTCAGCATGATTGGATTAGCTAATTAACATTTTTTTTTTTGTCGGTAGGTAACAAAGAGGGTACTTATACCATGGATTCTCCTCTATATAGCAAGAGGATCAGCTCACTTAGACCATCAACATATAAGGCAAGGATGCCTCATAGCCCCAAAGGCATAGACAGCAATTGTGAAAGATATCATGAGTACTGAAATTAGTTTGGACATCTTATATGAATTACCAGCATTACTGGAGAACATTGCCAAGCCACTGAGGACACTGGAAACTATGATAAGAAGTTCTGCTTAAGAAACTCATAACACAAAGGAAGTGATTGAAATCATGAAGATAGCAAAATGAAAATTAGAACAAGCAAAAGCTACCATGCTCATCATGATCCAAGATATCCCATCTTTTGGAACGAAGGCACTTGGTCACACTTAAACGTGAAAGGCGCGGTTTGTTCGACCTGGATGGTGCAATTCTAGGGAATATTTTTGAATTGGCTACAGAAAAAGATCTTCAAGAAATAAACAACAAATTTAATAAGATAGCTCAGGTATTAACATATCAACAGAAGCCAGTTGAGACTCAGAACAAGGTAATGATGACGATTGTGAAAAATCTGAGAAAGGCAGGAAGGATAACTCATCAGACTGTGGACAAAATAAATGCAATGGAAAAGAACATGACACTTTTACAACGCTTCTCAATAGTCATGGAACATATTGACATAATAATGCTCTAGTTAGACAACCCTAGAGCTCGTTATAAAGCTTTGATGAAAGGTATTGCGAATGCTGGTAATGGCAAGACCACCATTAACTTACTTCAAGTTCACGATCTATGGCAAATAATCAGTCAAGGCATACATAAACATGGTTTGAAGACTTTGTTTCAGGACAGGAATCTCATGCCATATTATTCATACTTAGAAGCGACACTAACACCAACATCGGTAATATTTCAAGTATCATTCATAACAGATAATCTGTTCACAGTCCATCAAATATACCCTTTTCCTTATAAGAAGAATGACACCTTGGTCATCATCAGCATCAACACCAACACCAAACTCATCATGGTCTCCAAGAGACAGGACACTGCCACTTTCGCTAGTGAATCAACAATTGAACAAAAGTTTCGTACATCCTTACATGCTGTTCACCTTTGTCCTGCGTACATCTTCACGTTTCAGCCAACTGGAACAGTCCCTTGTGAAATGGCTGTCATAAGAAATCATGCCATTCATCAGCATTGCAACTTCACATTTGCTCCAGATAAACTCACCCACCATCAGCACATCTGGCATTCACAGTTTTTCTACTTCACTCATAACATCAATTTTCGTAATTTGCTCAAATACACCACCATCTCGTAGTTCAGCATCAGCACTATACATAGCACCTGACTATTGTGCTGTAGTTACACTATCTTTGTTCACCTTAGATACAAACAATCACTAGGCCATTCTAAATCACACATACGAATATTTCCAACCACTGCCTGATTTGGATATAAACATGAGCACAAATATTAAGTTGACTTCAACTAAGTTTGAAACTATGCTGCTAATCAATCAAACATTGAAACCCTGGGAAGAACTGGGTGTAAGTATGTTCAGTGCATATTATATGTATAGCCCAGCACCAGTTGTCTTTGTAATTTTCTCCATTGTATTTGATATAATGCTATTGGCTATGCACAGAAGGCAAGCAAGAATTGCGAACTTGGAGTCAGTATTTACAGGCGGAAAAGTAAACATTCAAGTGAGACCCCCTGAGTGAAATGTGTATAATATGTAAATATTGTAAATTATATACACAGACAAAAAAATGCAAAAATTAAAGGAAAAATTAAGGGGAAGCGTATTTTATAATATTAATCTAATCATGCGTAAATGATAAACTAATATACATGTGTCCATTTCATATGAATTTTGGCATGGTACTGCCTTTATATTACCATTGCATAAATATATACAGATGTCTCCTGTACATACACATTTGTGCCACTGTATTACTACGATATGTTATATAGTATTCTATATTCAGGTAAAGTAAGAAATGTGAAGCTGGATGGAATAGTTGGTGAGTGGGGTGTGCCTGCTAAGATAAATGAGAATGGCAGTGCGTTAGTGGACATTTGTGCTGGGAGGGGGTTGGTGATAGCCAATACCCTCTTCAGGCACAAGATGATCCACAGGTATACATGGCGAGTGATGAGAAGGGTGGGTGGTGAACTGAATGAAAGGAAGGCAATGACTGATTATGTGTGTGTGGATGAAAGGATGCGAAAATGTGTAGTGGATGCAAGAACTTATAGAGGTTGGGGGAGTGAACCTTCTGACCACTGCTTAGTGGTGGCCAGAATCAAGGTCCAATTAGGATGGAGAAATAAAAGAAGGGAGGGACGGGAAGAAGGAGTATTTGTAAGGAGAGTGGAAAGGTTACAAGAGGATGAGAAAAAGGCAGAGTATAAGAGAGATGTGGAGGAACGATTGGGCAAATATGAATTGGAGCAGATGGGGGACGTGGAAGGTGTGTGCAGGATATTTACAGAAGAAATATGTGCAGCATGTGAGGTGGTGTGTGTGATGAAGAGAAGACGGAGGGGTGTGCAAGGAACAGCGTGGTGGAATGAAGAGGTAAGACAGGCTGTGGCACAAAAGAAGAAAGCATACAATGAATGGATGAGAAATAGGGGCGTGGAAGAAGTTGAGAGGCGGAAGAGAGAGTTATCTGTAGAAAGAAAGAGAGAGGTGAAAAGATCAGTAAGAGGGAGTAAGAAGAGAGCGGACGAGGAATTTGGAAGGAACTTGAGTGTAAAATGAAGGGACTGTAAGAAAATGTTCTGCAAAGAGGTGAAAAGAGTAAGACAGGGTGGAAGTTAGCAGGGGAGTGAAAGATAAAAATGGTAGATTACTAGTGGAGAAGGGAGAAAAAGTGAGCAGATGGAGAGAACACTTTAAGGAATTGTTGAACATAGAGGATGGAAGTAATGCGAGCATAAGTGGCTGGGGAATGGCTGGGAGAAGGGGGGAGGTGAGAAGACAGGAAGAAATCAGTAGGATAAAAGTTGTGGAAGCAATGAAGAAAGTTAAATTGGGGAAAGCCCCAGGAATTGATGGAGTGTGTGGTGAAATGCTGACGTATGGGGGAGAGATAGTAGCAGAATGGATGTGGAAAATGTGCAGATTGGCCTGGGAGGAAGGTAGAGTCCCGGAGGATTGGAAGTCAGGTATAATTATTCCCTTGTACAAAGGAAAGGAGGAAAAAGAAGTGTGTGGTAATCATAGGGGCATCTGTCTTCTTAGTATAATAGGAAAAGTGTATGGTAGGATACTTATTGACAGAGTTAGAGAAAAAACAGAGGAATTAGTTGGAGAAGAACAGGGAGGCTTTAGGAAGGTAAGAGGTTGTGTAGATCAGATATTCATTCCTAGATCTTTAGTGGAAAAGTTTCTAGAGAATGGAAAGAAGTTGTATGCGGCTTTCAAGGATTTGGAGAAAGCATATGACAGGGTGGATAGACAAGGATTGTGGAAAGTATTAAGAATATATGGAGTAGATGGAAAGTTGTTGAATGCTGTGAAGAGTATGTATGATGGTGCTAAGGCTGCAGTGCGTGTGGATGGTGAACTGAGTGAATTTTTCTCGTTGAAGGTTGGGTTGAAACAGGGATGTGTCATGTCTCCATAGTTGTTCAATCTGTACATGGATGGGGTAATAAAAGAGGTACAAGGTAGGGTAGTGGATGTTGGAGTGGCCCTGGAGAGAGAGGGTAGTGTTTGGAAATTCCCTGGACTGTTGTTTGCAGATGATACTGTGTTGTTGAGTGAAGACGAAGGGGAGCTGCAAGGCTTGGTGGATGAGTTTGGGAGAGTGTGTAAGAAACGGAATCTAAAGGTGAATGTAGCGAAGAGTAAAGTGATGGTCTTTGAGAGAGGTGAAGTCAGTGAATGTACAGCGAGGTTGGATGGTGAGGAATTGGAAAATGTGAGTACGTTTAAGTACTTGGGTAGTGTGATGAGTAAGGATGGACGTTTGGAGGGTGAAGTGCTTGAAAGGGTACAGCAGGGAAGAAAGGTTGCTGGTTCCTTGAAAGCAGTGATAAAAAGCAGGGAAGTGAGCATGGAAGTGAAAAAGTTACTACATGACAGTATTGTGATACCAACTCTAACGTATGGAAGTGAAGCTTGGACGTTCCTGTAAGGACACAAGTCAAGAGTGAGAGCAGTGGAAATGAGTTATTTAAGAGGAGCCTGTGGAGTCACATGGAGAGACAGGCTGACAAATGAGAATATAAAGGAGCGTTGTGATGTGGATGTGGATGTGATAGGAAACGTTAGGAGGAATACACGAGGTGGTTTGGCCATATAGAGAGGATGGAGGGTGAGAGACTGACGAAGAGAGTGTATGTGAGTGAGGTGGAGGGGGTAAGAGGGAGGGGGAGGCCGAGGATGAGATGGAGGGATGGGGTGGAGAGGTATATGAGAGAGGGGGGTGTGAGTTGGAAGCGGGGCAGTGAAATGGCGGGGGATAGGGCGACGTGAAGGCGATTTGTTTGTGGCCACCCCGAACGGGATTGTGGCGTCTGGAAATAGATAGATAGATAGATAGATAGTTTATTTCCATATATTTACTCCATTGCATATAATTATAAACACAATACGTTAATACAGTGTGTTATGTTTCTACAGTGTTATTGTGTCTACAATATTGTGATGAATACCATGTATTAGTAAGTTATAACAGAATATGTAATTTGTTACTACATTCTGTCGTAGGTGTGCCAGCTAGGCGTGACTGAGTGATGTCAGGACACTAAAATATCATAACACACTAAATAATAGCCAGTAACGTATATATGTAATATAGAGATTACAAGAAAGTCGTGCATAAGCGAGGAATTTAACACACAGCACAGTGTGATGCCTGATGAGAAACTTCTATAGGTTTGGAAAGTTCCACACATCCATGCCCTTACACGTGACACAACCAGTCATATATAGGGAAAATGGGAGAGGCAAGGCGGAAGGGGTTAGGAGAAAAGAAGAGGGATGATGGGCAATGGCAGGAACAGAGCACGTGGAGTTAGCAAGCATAAAACTGCTCTATGTCACTACTGCTCTTGTGACACTCCCTCTGAAGAAATAAACTGCAAACCCCAGACTCATCTTTATCTTTCTCCTGCCATCTGTGACAAATACAGTGAACATTTTCTCCTCCTTGAAATTGCTATAGTATAACACACTTTTGGAAAAGCTAGGCGGTGACTAGGATAGTCTTTGATCAAATCTTCATCAAAAGTAATAGTCTTCTGCACATCCACATAGTTGCTATTTCCTGAAGGTTTGGTGAAGATTCGTCCACAACTTATCGAGATATTTTGGATGCGCACACACACACACACACACACACACACACACACACACACACACACACACACACACACACACACACACAAACTTTATTGCCTCGTCTTGCTAAAGGCAGGCGATAACAAGATAAGCGAGATACATCCATATTTTTAGTGATGGAGTGTGACAGCCTCCATACTCCATTCATTCACTCGACACACCCATGACCTTACACGTGACACAACCAGTCATATAGCCTGCAGGGGAAATGGGAGAGACAGGGCAGAAGGGGTCAGGAGAGAGAAGAGAGACGGTAGGGAACGGCAGGAACAGAGCACACGAAGTTGGCAAGCATAAAACTGCCCTATGTCACTACTGCTCTTGTGAGACACTCCCTCTGAAGAAATAAACTGCAAACCCCAGACTCATCTTTATCTTTGTCCTGCCATCTGTGACAAGTACAACAAACATTTTCTCCTCCTTGAAATCGCTACAATATAACACACTTTTGGAAGAGCTGAAGGACAACTATGATAGTCTTTGATCAAATCTTCATCCTAAGTCATAGGCGTCTGCACATCCACATAGTTGCTATTTCCTGAATGTTTGGGGAAAATTCGTCCTCAACTTTTCAAGATATGTTGAACACACACACACACACACACACACACACACACACACACACACCGCTCGCTGGTGCAGTGGTAACGTTCCCGCTTGCCAACTGGTGGACGGGAGTTTGCGCCTCGCTCAGGTTGCGAAAAGTTTCACTGACGAAGTGGGTGGTTACTGTCCCCCTAGAGCAAGGGGACGGGTGTGTGCGTGTTTGAAGGTCACAGCCTTGCCCTTAGATCGGACTATATGAGCTCTCAGCTCTCTTCCGGGAGGGTAAAAGCTGACGATTACGACCATCACGACCATCAAGTGATACTGACCGAACCGGTGAATTACACACACACATCAATAAAAACTTTATTGCCTCGCCTTCCGATAATAAGATAAGCGAGATGCATCCATATTTTAAGTGATGGTGGAGTGTGACAGCCTCTATACTCCATTCACTGTAACTTGGTTCAAATTTTCATCCTTCTGCAGAGTTTTTCATACCTTTCATTGACAGAAAAAGACAATGCTATGATTATACATAGCACTTCTTCATGACTAGCACCACATTCTAGTGTTCTTCTACTGTCACAGCATTGCATTCACAATGAGAGAGATGGCAATTTTAGGCCAGGTTAGAGTGAAAAGAGTATAGTAATTGAAACATTCCCATTCTCTCACCCAAATATATAGCCAATTATTTTGCAGCTTAGATATCAGGTAGAACTAAATCTCTTTGGTTGCTAGTCAAAGTTACCCTCCACTTTAACTGCTACCTGGCCACCAAATGGGCTGAAAGGGATTGGGGATATTTGCCAATGAAAACTAACAGCAAGTGTAAAACTAAATCTCCTTGGTTACTAGTCAAACTTACCGCGTCCTCTACTGCCTTGCCACCAAGTAGTTTGAAAGGGGTTAGGGATTTTTGCTATTACATAAAGAAGCTTACAATAGGTATAAAATTAAGTTTCCTTGGTTACTACTCAAAGTTACCCTCCACTTTAACTCTTACCTGGCCATCAAATGGGCTAAAATGGACTAGGGATGTTGGCCAGGTGAGAAGAAACTAATAACAGGTGTGTGTGTGTGTGTGTGTGTGTGTGTGTGTGTGTGTGTGTGTGTGTGTGTGTGTGTGTGTGTGTGTGTGTGTGTGTGTGTGTGTGTGTGTGTGTGTGTGTGTGTGTGTGTGTGTGTGTGTTTGTGTGTCTGTGTGTGTGTGTGTGTGTGTGTGTGTGTGTGTGTGTTAATTACAGTGTGTGTGTGTGTGTGTGTGTGTGTGTGTGTGTGTGTTAATTACAGGTGTCTTAATTATAGATGTGTGTTAATTACATGTCTTAATTATAGGTGTGTGTTAATTACATGTCTTAATTATAGATGTGTGTTGATTACATGTGTCTTAATTATAGATGTGTGTTAATTACAGATGTGTGTGTTAATTACAGATGTGTGTGTTAATAATAGGTGTGTGTTAATTACAGATGTGTGTGTTAATTACAGATGTGTGTGTTAAATACAGATGTTTGTGTGTTAATTACAGGTGTGTGTGTTAATAATAGGTGTGTGTTAGTTATAGGTGTGTGTTAATTACAGGTATTTTAAATACATGTGTGTATTAATTACAGGTGTGTTGATTACTAGTGTGTTTATTTACAGGTGTGTGTGTGTGTTAGTTACAGGTGTGTTGATTACACTTGTGTGTGTGTGTTAGTTACAGGTGTGTTGATTACAGGTGTGTGTGGTAATTACAGCTGTATGTTAATTACAGGTGCTCAGCTTCGTAATGACTTACCTGATCATCCTGCTGCAGTTCCGCCTCAGTGTGCAGTCAGACTCTACCGCCAACTCCACCGGCTATTCTAAGGCTTACTGAACCATTAAGTAACGTGGTTTAGTCTGTTCATTATTATTATTATTATTATTATTATTATCTTTAATATTATTATTATCTTTATTATTATTATTATAATGTGGTTGGTGGGGACACTCGCCATTCACTCATTCGATGTAGTGCTGCTTTGAGTGTCTGCCCTTTCCTCTCTTTCTTCCTTCCTCTTCTTCCTTTCCTTCATTCTTTCCTCTTCCTTCTGCCTACGGGTGACTTTACACTCCCTCTTCTGTCTTTCTCTCCTTCATTCGTTCCTCTTCCTTCTGCCTACAGGTGACTTTACACTTCCTCATCCGTCTTTCTTTCCTTCATATCATAACACACTACATAATACCTAGTAACATATATATGTAATATAGAGGGTAGAAGAAAGTCGTGCTTAAGTGAGGAATTTAACACACAGCACAGTGTGATGCCTGATGGGAACAGTCTTGGAAAGTTCCACACACCCATGTCCATACACGTAACGCCTCCAGTCATATAGCCTACAGGGGAAATGAGAGAGACAGTGCAGAAGGGGTTAGGAGACAGAAGAGAAATGGTGGGAAAAGCCAGGAACAGAGTGCGCAGAGTTAGCAAACATTAAACATCTCTCGCCTCAGTACTGCTCTTGTGAGACACTCCCTCTGAAGAAATAAACTCCAATCTAACCCCAGACTCATCTTTATCCTTCTGTTGCAACCTACAAGTACAAGCCATATTCTCTCCTCCTGGAAATCCCTACACTTTAACAAACTTTCTGGAAAAGCTTGGCGATGACTGTGATATTATATTTGGTGGCAGTAATCGTACAAACAACGTTTATAATTCTACAGTTTGGTCTACATTATCAAAACTGAAATCAAAAACCACTACATGTTCAAGCCATACAACACCTCACAACTTTATACTGGCAGTGGTTTGACAATCTAATTACAGAGAACCTCTCAATCTCTGTCTATCTACGACTATGTATCAACGTCGGGGGCAAGCTGTAGACCAACGAACCACAATACAGATTATTTATGCCTCTCGATTTTATCAGCATTCAACATTCAGCTTCGACAATTCTATTCAGCTACGAGCTTCATTTCTACAATTCACGGTAAATTACAAGTATCTACGATAGTCACGAAACAAGCTCTACAAACAACATTCATTAAGCAAACCAACCTACGCACCAGAGAATGAGGAGGCGCTGATTCAGTGGTGACAGGAGACACAACACAGCAACTACCAGAACCAGTCCTGACCCACCAATCACCTCACTTACTACACTCACCATTACTCACCGCTGATCCATCACCACGGCACTTAGTCTCTGAGGGTGACATCATTCTACATTTGCTAAGTGAGTGTATATAGTTTTACTTTATTTTTCTCAGAGACCTTAAAAATACAATCCCTCTTTTTATCTGCACTTCTCCCTTCATCCGATTAATTAGGAACACATGAGTTTCCCCATCGTTATTCATCTGACATAAGGCGT
The DNA here is from genome assembly GCF_032717465.1 of Coenobita brevimanus. Lineage (NCBI taxonomy): Eukaryota > Metazoa > Arthropoda > Malacostraca > Decapoda > Coenobitidae > Coenobita > Coenobita brevimanus. Next base: position 8,285,549 of record NC_137001.1, read on the forward strand.
TTTCCAACCCGAGTCCTTTCACTTTACATAATTCGTTTAAGACAAGACCAGTACCATTCTTCAATTTGCTCTTTATGGTGACTTTCATATACGAATTAGGTGGAATAACTACATCACTGGTGAGATGTGCGGGGAATAATGTTGGAAGTTTACTGTCACCTCGGTCCCTGGGTAAAGAGGATGGGAGGGATGATCTGAGTGCATGTGTACCTTCGTCAGACTGAATCGTTCTGCTAAGATGATGATCGTTCCAGCTCCCTTCGATTTTCTACAGTTGTTGGGTGGCAATTCTGGTGAATTTGCTCTATGAATTCGTTATCGTATTATATCCCATTCAGTATAATATGTTCTCTTTCCTCATAGTTCTCAAACTTAACCCGTGGATTGTGAAATAATCTTTTTTTTATCCCACCCCTCGATGCACAAGAAATGAAGATTATTTTTTTAGTTTTTGTTAATTATTAACTTGAAGATAAACATCCAGGGCATCATCTTGTGAAAAAAAAAAATAATAATAATAATATTTCTCTGTCCGTCACTGCATAGGGTCATGCGTAAGTTTTCGTAAGGGAGTAATGAAAAAAAAAAAAAAAAAAAAATATATATATATATATATATATATATATATATATATATATATATATATATATATATATATATATTATATACTTGAAGACAAATACCCATGGCATCATCTGGTGAAAAGAAAAAAAATCTCTCCGTCTTCTCGTAGTGCCATGCGTAAGTTTGCGTAGTGGTGGAGTAGTTAACGGTGATGCATGGCCAGCATGGTCTGAGCTATGGCTCGCAATACGACGCCACCCAGCCTGAGCTGTGGCTCGCAATCCACGGGTTAATAACATGTTAGAGCTCTTATTGCTAAGTTCTCTACCATATAGAAATTAGTGGGGGTAGGTCTTGTAGTCTCTGTAAAACTGATGTCTAATTGTATCATGTCCTTTACGGTTTTTTATTTGCCATCTACAGCATATAATTCTAAATCAGATTCCTCCACGAACTTTACTTTTTTCTTATTTCTAAAAATACTCTCTAATTCTTCTTGTGTTATTAAACTCACTGGAGAGCCGGAATCCAACATTAATGCAATTTTTTGATCTTCACAGGAAGAAGACACCAAGATACACTCGTTTCCGAGTATGCTTCCTTCATGCACATATGCACTTTAGAAACTAGCCCTGCTCCTATACGGAAATAACTATAGCTGCAACTTCAACTAAGATAAAATCGATGGAAAGAGATTGCTTAAAGGAGAATTTGATTCACTCAGGAAATTCTGATGTGGAAAATGATCTACAGGTATTGGATTTATCACAAAAACACAGACAAACTATCGCATTACCTGGAGAACAATTAGGGTGTACTAACCTGATTAAACACAAGATTAATGTACACCAGGATACACAACCTACCAGCCTATACAACAGCACACTCACAACGTACCCCTGCAAATCAGTATGTCTATGAAATGTTAAAAATGGGTCTTATTGAGCCATCAGTCTCCCTGTGGAATGCCCCCTTATTTTTCATGCCCAAACGAAAAGGAGAAATGTGTGTGGTAGTCGATTAAACACAATTCCAGATCGGTTTCGTATGCCATTGTTAAGTGATGTACGTGCAATATTTTGGACCAGAAAATAACGTATTTTCCACAGTCGATTTCCTTAATGGCTATTATCAAATTTCACTTGATCAGGAGTCACGCAAATACACTGCTTTCTCCACAAATACAGGGCATTACCAGTATAAAAGAATGCCGCTGCGGTTAAGGACAGCACCAGGCACATTCCAATGATGAATGAATTATGTACTATCTGGAATATTAGGAAATTGTATATTGTGTACTTGGACGACATCATAATTGCAACATACACAATGGATGAACATTAACAGAAATTAGACCAGCTCCTACACAAGTTAGCCAATGCTGGTTTGAAAATTCAGCTGCCTAAATGCAAATATTGCTTTATGAAAATAAAATTCTTGCTTCACGGGCTAGATGCAGACGGGATCCGCACATCTGACGACAAAATTCAAGCAGTAAGGGATTTCCCTGAACCCACACATATGGATAAAGTAAGACAATTTTTAGGTCTGGCAGGCTACTAAAGATCTTTCATACAACAACTCTCTAACATAGCAGAATCATTATTCCACCTACTGAAAAAACATGCTGTTCTTCAGAGAGAAGAGGAGCAACAACTAGCATATAATGAATTAATAAATAAATTTACATGTTCACCTTGCTTGGCCTATCCTAATTTCACAAAACCATTTATATTTTGCACAGATGCATCTCTCAAACGGTGAGTGGCTGCACTGATGCAAGAAGATAAGCGTGGAAAAAATCAGCCAATTGCATTTACCTGCAGACAAATAAAGGTGCAGAGAAAATTTATTGCACTAAAGACCTAGAGGCACTTGCAGTGGTTTTTGCATTACAAAATATTCGAGTTTTGGTATATGATTACGAAATTCATCTATTCACCGACCATAAGCTGCTCGTGGGCATGTTCCAAGAAAAACTCCTCTCTGGGAAGAGAGCAAGATGGAAATGTACAGTTGGAAACTATAATTTACATATTCACTTCATCCAAGGCAAAATAGATGTAGCCGCTCGTGCATTATCTAGGAACACGACGACAATTCATGTCGCGACATTAGGTCTAAAGGATAACATCCCCAAACATGATGAAATCTCGAAAGCACAGAGACTTGATCCAACGTAGTCTGAAGTTATATACATGTTGGAAAGTGGCGGGAACATACAATTACCTGAGCTACATATAACACTCAAACAATTAACAATAGTCGACAATGCCTAATATAGGATCAACCCAGGACAACCAAATCATGGGGGAAATAACAGACAACTAGTTGTACCTTATGAAATACCTCATATATTAAGGACGATACACAACAGTCCACATGCAGGACATCATGGAAAAGATAGGACGGTCAGACAAGCCTGGGTATTATACTATTGGCCATCGCTATGAAAAGATATACACAATCATATTGACAGATGCAAGTCATGTGCGAGACACAAAGGCTGCACGTTAACACCTCCACCTATAGGGAAATTATCCTGTACCTAACCAAATGTGGGACGTTGTCGCAGTTGACTTATTTAAGTACCCTTATCTTACAATAATAATCAAAATCTCTTCGTTGCCACAGATAATTTCTCAAAATTTGTTATTTTAGGCTCAATTAAAGATAAGACAGCAGAAAAAAGTGGCAAGGGTTATCATAGACAACATGTAGGTTCACCACACCTAAGGTATAAATAAGCGATGATAGAGGTGAATTTAATTCTGAAATATTACAAGAAATATGTAAACAATACAATATAAAAAAGGTCTATCACCCAGCATCCAATGGGTTGGTAGAGAGACAAAACAAAAAAGTGCTGGATATGATATAACACATTCTCAGTGAAAATTATGCAAGCTGGGATGAATGGATTCCCAGAGTGGTGGCATCAATTAATTGTGCAATAAACAAGTCTATAGGAGACACACCAAATTTCATTATCTACGGGACAGACAAAAAATTACCGTATGAACTTTTGGAAGGTGAAAGTTTGCCTATATACAATTATGACGATTATCCTAAATTCCATTTGCATGAATTCCAGGAGATACACAAAATGGTGAAGAAACAATTATTGATGACCAAGGAAGAAATAACGGAGTCATTTGATAAATGGTAAAAGAATCATCTATCAGCATAGGAGACATTGTCTATGGTATTCACACTAGGGACAATAAACTCTCACCGAAATTTGAATGCCCATATAGAGTAATCAAGAAGACAGCAAACAAGGTAGTAATTAAGCCACAATCAAGTGGCAAAGAAAAACAAATTCATGTTAATCATTTAGAAAGGGTCCCAAGGAATTTAGTCAGCAATTATGCAACCTCAGACACCACCGAAAAACTGAACACAAACAATGAAAATAAATTAGAAGAAATCAATACATGCAATAATAAAATGAAATTGCATGACAAATAAACAATAATAGGTGCAACTATTGCTACAAATGCCACAATACAACATTTACATGAGCTAGGTATCTATTTAAACTCCTCCAATAAGTGAAACAACGAACAAAGTTATTGTTCTCCAAGAGCCAGTTTGTAATTCACATCATCACTATCATCGACCTCAGCATGATTGGATTAGCTAATTAACATTTCTTTTTTTTTCGGTAGGTAACAAAGAGCGTACTTATACCATGGATTCTCCTCTATATAGCAAGAGGATCAGCTCACTTAGACCATCAACATATAAGGCAAGGATGCCTCATAGCCCCATAGGCATAGACAGCAATTGTGAAAGATATCATGAGTACTGAAATTAGTTTGGACATCTTATATGAATTACCAGCATTACTGGAGAACATTGCCAAGCCACTGAGGACACTGGAAACTATGATAAGAAGTTCTGCTTAAGAAACTCATAACACAAAGGAAGTGACTGAAATCATGAAGATAGCAAAATGAAAATTAAATCAAGCAAAAGCTATCAAGCTCATCATGATCCAAGATATCCCATCTTTTGGAACGAAGGCACTTGGTCACACTTAAACGTGAAAGGCGCGGTTTGTTCGACCTGGATGGTGCAATTCTAGGGAATATTTTTGAATTGGCTACAGAAGAAGATCTTCAAGAAATAAACAACAAATTTAATAAGATAGCTCAGGTATTAACATATCAACAGAAGCCAGTTGAGAATCAGAACAAGGTAATGATGACGATTGTGAAAAATCTGAGAAAGGCAGGAAGGATAACTCATCAGACTGTGGACAAAATAAATGCAATGGAAAAGAACATGACACTTTTACAACGCTTCTCAATAGTCATGGAACATATTGACATAATAATGCTCTAGTTAGACAACCCTAGAGCTCATTATAAAGCTTTGATGAAAGGTATTGCGAATGCTGGTAATGGCAAGACCACCATTAACTTACTTCAAGTTCACGATCTATGTCAAATAATCAGTCAAGGCATACATAAACATGGTTTGAAGCCTTTGTTTCAGGACAGGAATCTCATGCCATATTATTCATACTTAGAAGCGACACTAACACCAACATCGGTAATATTTCAAGTATCATTCATAACAGATAATCTGTTCACAGTCCATCAAATATACCCTTTTCCTTATAAGAAGAATGACACCTTGGTCATCATCAGCATCAACACCAACACCAAACTCATCATGGCCTCCAAGAGACAGGACACTGCCACTTTCGCTAGTGAATCACCAACTGAACAAAAGTTTCGTACATCCTTACATGCTGTTCACCTTTGTCCTGCGTACATCTTCACGTTTCAGCCAACTGGAACAGTCCCTTGTGAAATGGCTGTCATAAGAAATCATGCCATTCATCAACATTGCAACTTCACATTTGCTCCAGATAAACTCACCCACCATCAGCACATCTGGCATTCACAGTTTTTCTACTTCACTCATAACATCAATTTTCGTAATTTGCTCAAATACACCACCATCTCGTAGTTCAGCATCAGCACTGTACATAGCACCTGACTATTGTGCTGTAGTTACACTATCTTTGTTCACCTTAGTTACAATCACTAGGCCATTCTAAATCACACATACGAATATTTCCAACCACTGCCTGATTTGGATATAAACAAGAGCACAAATATTAATAACTCACAAAAGCCTTCAGAGCATTCTTTCACAGACACTTACAAAATCAGTAGAGCGAGTGTACAAAATACTAGATTTGTGAAGATGTAGGAATGTCAATGCGCCAAAAATAATCGGAACAAGGTTGAGGCAGTAGAAGGACATGGAATCCCAGTCTTACATTTTTTTTTTCTGCAGCATTATGTCCCATTACGGTGCAGCACAAGTGCACCCCAAAAGTGTCATGATAATGGTATAACTAATAGCCACCATGCAATACATAAAGGCATGCCATAAAAAAAATGTAGGGATGGGATTAGATGTCTTTTACTGCCTTGACCTTGTTCCGATGATGTTCGGCACATTGCCATCCCTATATCTTCATACTTTTTTTTTTTTAATACTTAAGGAAGAGGGACTAAAACGAAGGTTGTATGACGGAAGGAAGTGGCAGAAGAATTATGAGCAATGAGGAGAAATGATAACATAAGAAAAGGACATTACTGTGGCATGCTTGTTAGTGCACGCTAGATAGCTTAATAAGAGTGCACCTGTACTAGAAAAAGTGGAGGACGGTAATATAGAAGGTTTTCTTCCTCCCACGATACCCTCTTGGCCAAATTGGCAAGAAAACATTATTGAATGATTATCGCGCAAAACAAAATTATTAAATAACACAGAAATAGGAAAGGACGGATGGAAGACGAGTGAGAGAGAGAGAGAGAGAGAGAGAGAGAGAGAAAGTAATTTTGCCCAACCATACCAGCCATAGGCCTATCGAGCATATTCTTGAAACTTTCATTGGAAAGAGCACCAATTACACCTCTGCTTAACTATTCATTCATTCACTACTCTGTTACATTCCAGTTCCTATCTCTCCTTACGAAAACGGATTTCATTGTGGAGTATGACACCATTTGTTCGAGTTCTGTTCTGCATGCTCACTTTGAAGACTTTGCTAAAATCTCCCTTATTAATTCCAAGCCATATTTTGCATCTTTCTAGTATGTGCAAATTTCTCAAAAGAGAAGTTAAAATGCTCACAGAATCTGTGCGGTCCCTAGCCGGTTTAGGATCCACCATTTTATAATCATGAAATTCAGACAGAAAACTGAGTATAAGGTGCAAAGCAAAGTGCTCCTACTCTTCTCTCGAGGTATATGAGGACCACAAGCTGCTGCCGACGACAACAAAAAAGAAGAGGAAAGAGGAAGATGATGATGATGATGATGATCAAAAACAAGAAGAAGAAGAAGAAAAGGAGAAGGAGGAGAAAGGGGAAGAAGAAGAGGAAGAGGAGAAGAGCAAATGCACATCGACAGAGCGATGATTAGCAAGGCAAGCATTTCGTTTGTACTCTCTGTTTTCCACTAGAAAAAGACCCTCAACAGTCATCATTATATCCAGGTCCCTAATTTTACTACCAGATAAACAGAGCCTGGAAGGGAGCTAACTACGTCCAAGAGTTTAACTGGATCAAGAACCGAACTCAGGTTTTCCCAGTTACGCGCCTTCATTCAGTACACGTAAAGGAAAGACGACGATGGAACTGCGCACCGATTAGGCCTAAAGTTGGAGGTAGGTAGGGGTGAGAGGCGGGGAAGAAGAGAGAGAGAGAGAAAGAGAAAGAGAGGTGGGGGGAAGGGAGAAAACGAGCACTACAACCCAGAATGTTGGATTATATTATATAATGTTACCTCCAATTTAAGCCTGCAATTAAACATTAATTTATTGTTAAATACCATCCGAATTTTGGCCGTTGACAGTGTGCGCGATAACAGTTTAGCCATGATTTATACTGTAGGACATAAGAAAATTTGTGGCTAAACACTAACTGGCAACTGGTGGATAAAGGGGAGGGAGGGAGTTGGGGGATATAGGCGGGGTAGACCTGGTTTCGATACTGTCCTTTTTCCTCTCTCCTGGGTATCAGGGGGAAGGAAGGAGTAACTCCTGAGCAGAAATTAATACGCGTGAGTGTACTTTTTACAAAAATATACATAAACAGAGCCTTTTATACCATCTCTCGATGCAATCTGATCATCAAGATATACAACAGAAACACTGAGAACAAAGCAAATACTGGCTTGCCAAATATTTCACAGGTAGACAAGCATATGTTACACTCCAGGGCGAGTCATCACGAGCAAAAACTTCCCCAGTGAAGGTCTGCAAGGCTCCGTTCCTTCACTCACACTTTTCAACCTATGCCTGCATGACATTCTTACTCTCTAGTCGCCTACAAACATTGCCTCTCATGCAGATCACATTATAATAACCAAAAACTACATTACAGTACGAGCCTAAAACAGGAAGACTGTCTCAGCACACTGCAGTCATGGGTCGAGCATAGCAGGCAGACGTTTGTTTCAACCAAATCCACATCTACACTCACCGGCAGCAAAAATCATGAGCAAAGGTAAGGTTCATTCCTAACGTCACACTTAACAATGTATCCGTGCCACACACACCCTCCACTGTGAAGCTTAATGTGACGTACGACACTGGATTCATCTTCAAGGACCACATAGAAAACATCAAGATGTGGCTCACTCCAGCTTTAATGCATTCTGGTCGATTACAGTGACAGACTTTCGGCAACAATAAAAAAATACTCTCCCTTTACTAGACCATTGATGTCCTATGATTCCCTGATTTGGGCCCCTTTCCCATCTAACACGCACTACAACATCTTTCAGACCAGGCAGAATGCTCACTGCATCATCACTGGTTTTACCAGCTCGTCTACACTTCTAAACCAAAGTCTACCCTGTTAGGGAATATCTTGGTATAAGAAGCACACAGTTTCACCCGGCACCCTTTCACTGTATTAGGCTACAGAACTACACAACGCAACTATACACATTAAATTATAACTACCATAAAGACTATAAGACCCTCTGCAACAACATCCCATCTAAAGACACTCCAACACTAGCAGCGAAGAAACACCTACTTACCCAGTTTCTTGCGCTGGATAATACAACACTCCGATCAGAACATTATACAGTACTACAAACCACTCCATCCCGACATTAGATGTATCCTTAAACAGAGCTGATTGAGTTCACCAAGCTAGGCCTAGACCAGGACATCATCCAGCCCCCCTCAGTTACCAACCTAGAACTGGTTTGAGTTGACTCATAGATGACACGTGCCCCTCTTGTAGAACAGACCCACGCAGCATAGCACACTATGGAATACTGCATAATACACGCCACAGGGAGACGCAAACATATCATCGGTGTAAGAAACCTATGGGACGACCCCACTGGGGCAGTTGCGAACAGCTGGTCGACGAGTCAACTGGGCCAGGCATGACCGGGGTTGAGCACCAGCAACAACAGTAACTGTAAAACATTAGAATTTAGTAAAGTATTAACTGAAGTGCATATGCCTAGCTCAGAATTAGACGACAATTACGTATCCAAACCACATTAGGAGGCAACTTGTTCTGTATATTAATAACTCGACTGAAGGAATACTCAGCTTGCGACTGGATACGCTTCCCAACCATTTTTAAAATTATCTAAAGAATAATTCGACTGATCTGTTGTGGAGCATTATTCAACAGCCATATTGCCTTGTCCTTTGAAAAGACTTTGTTTTTTTATGTACTGTATTATTCGTGTTAATAACACAGTAGGGCGAAAACACTGAAGTAAACAATGTAGCTTTAAGATTGGTTTTATGATGCAGTAAGATTCTGAAGTGGAATTACCGTTCTTAGAGCAAACACACACACACACACACACACACACACACACACACACACACACACACACACACACACACACACACACACACACAACCACTAACAATCACCACAATCAAGGCAACTAACAACTGCAAACATTAGTGAAAAAATCCCGGTTCAGTAATAGGAATAGACCCGGAAATGAATCAGGTGTATAAAACAGGAAGGAATCAGAAGCGGATTAATAAACATTCCTGTGACTCACTCACCTGTAGAGAACTTGAGCTGACCCCATCATGAGAGGGCTAATGGTATCAGTATTTCCACTCCCAGCCTCTACTTGAGAGAGAGAGAGAGAGAGAGAGAGAGAGAGAGAGAGAGAGAGAGAGAGAGAGAGAGAGAGAGAGAGCCTGCTTAAAATAATCTTGTAGGCAAATGAGTTTGGACGACGACGAAGACGATGATGATGATGATGATGATGATGATGATTTTGTCTTATCTATCATGAAACAACGCTACACAACCAGTTTGTATAAACGTGAAGAACAATCGCCTTCGCCTTGTGCCACTGCGTGCTGAGATATGACACAATAGACTTCTTTTCAAAAATACTGTTTTCCACGGAGAGAGACAGTAGCCTCTGGAAGACTTTATAGAGTGCCAGAGAGATAGATGTGTGTGTGTGTGTGTGTGTGTGTGTGTGTGTGTGTGTGTGTGTGTGTGTGTGTGTGTGTGTGTGTGTGTGTGTGTGTGTGTGTGTGTGTGTGTGTGTGTGTGTGTGTGACATAAAATCAAGAGGAAAAGTTCGCCGAAATTCTCCACTCAGCATTAAAGTCCCATCTCCCGTATGTCTCACTGCTCCTCAAACGTTAGCGTTCCTTTTTCTCGCTCTTTTTTTTTTAGTGTGTGTGTGTGTGTGTGTGTGTGTGTGTGTGTGTGTGTGTGTGTTGCCATCACAGAAAAAATAATTCATGTAACAATTTCCGTCTCAGCCTTCAGAGTAAAATCAGCGAAATTTTAAGAGTGATACGAGAATGGTCCTAAGTTTTTATAGTAGTACAGTAAGTGTTTTAAGAAGAAAGTAGGGGTGGGGCTATGTAAGGGGAGATGGAGAGTTTCCCCCGCTTCAGTGACAGCTGTGGGTGTGGGTGTGAGTGTGGTTGTGTTGGGGAAGTGATAATGAAAGGGTGGTGTCTCTTCCCTGCACCCTTCCCACCAGACATCCCGTGTCAACTATATCTTTCCACTTGACATTTATGGTTTTCCAGGCTAGCCCACACGATGAAATTAATCCTCAAATGCGATTTATTCTTTATTTTCTTCTTGTGATTTTTGTAAGATTGTATTAATTTCAGGAGGGACTTTATGAATTATGTGGGATTAGATATATATTTCACTGATCTCTTTACTTAAAAATGTCTCCAGTAACTAGGAAAAAAAAAAGTTAGGAAATAGGAAGAACAATTACATGAAAACGTTTCGAGATTCGAGGGCTTAAACGAGACCATTACCATCCTTACTATCATTCTCTTTAATCGGACTCTTTTTCAAACTCTTAACCCTTTTACTCTGTCGACTTTATTTTTTTTTTTATGTTCTTGCCATGTCCAAACAGTATTTTCGGCTTTGTGGCGGCCTTTTGAACTGGAGAGGTTAGATATGGCCTATATTTATCCTGTCACCAAAAGAAATCCCCCAAAACATTAATAAAGCCGCCTGGAAGAAGTATGATTATATCAGTAAGACACGTGACAGGACTGAAGGGTGTAATTATAAAATGCGGCAGGATCCATGAACAGACACTAGGTAAACACAACCGTATAAGCAATTTTTTATCAAACAGCATATTAATATGGGTCGTTCCTGTACGTATCATGATAACAGAGGACAGCTGAATATAGTTACTTCAGCAAACAAGGGATGAGGCTATGGCCCACCTAATGTCTGACTTGGCTCGTATCTCTGACTGCGGTAAAAATAATCTGGTTGTTTTTAATGCATCAAAAACTCAGTTTTTACTTCTATCAACCCGACAAAATCTTCCACAGGTATACCCACTAATGTTTAATAATATTCAGCTTAATCCTGCATCATCCTTGAACATGCTTGGGGTTTCATTTACTCGGAACTTATCTTGGAAAGATCATATTACATCTCTTATAAAATCTGCTTCCAAGAGATTAGGCGTGCTAAGCCTACTCCGTTCTTTCTTTACCCCTGCACAATTGTTGACTCTATACAGGGGTTTTATCCGCCCCTGTGTGGAGTACAACTCTCATGTGTGGGGAGGCTCCCCACATACAGGTCTTCTCAATAGGGTGGAGTCTAAGGCTTTTCGTCTGATTAACTCTCCTCCTCTGACTGACTCCCTTCAACCTCTGTCTCTTCGCCGCACTGTTGCAGCTTTACCTCTTTTCTATCGCTACTTCAATGGTCACTGCACCTCTGAACTGTCTGCATGCATTCCTCCACCTCTACGACTGACGCGTAGCACCCGTCTAGCAGCAAACTCTCATCCCTTTTCTGTGCAATTCTCTAATGCAAGAGTTAACCGTTACTCCCAGTCCTTCATTTATGCAACAGGTCAGCTCTGGAACTGTCTCCCTCTCTCTGTATTTCCTGCTTCCTATGATCTCCAGTCTTTCAAACGCAGTGTGTCCAGGCATCTCGAAATGATCGGATCTTGAATTTGGCTCTCTCTTGTATTTTGTTTTTCTCTTGGAAGGAACAATTTTGCGGGCTCGCGGTCTTTGGTTCCTTCTTCCACACAGAAAAAAAAAAAACGTCCATCCCTACTGTATTCACAGGCTCCTCTAACTCAGATATATGGAATAGTTTGGCCAAGCTGGAATAAGAGATGCTTATACAGTTGTCCCGGGCGTGAGAGTGGAAATGGCCTCACTCTCAGGCTTCTGTGCTCACACTCATATCAGTAAAGTTGCCCGTTAACTGTAATAGAGAGAGTTGTTCCCACCAGTTTATGGTCAGCGGCAGCCTTCATTTGTCACTTTAATTTTAACACAGTAAAGTATATCCGCGTCCTGTAGTCCACCAGCGATTTACGACAATTTCTCTCACTAAATTTCCTTCCCAGTCTTCTCTCTCTCTCTCTCTTTCTCTCTCTCTCTCTCTCTCTCTCTCTCTCTCTCTCTCTCTCTCTCTCTCTCTCTCTCTCTCGTCACGAAGGTATACTCGCATCTCAGTGTTGGAGTTACTGGCGTGGGTGACATTCAAGAAGGGAAGGGTACCGAAGAAAATTCAGGTTCCCTACAAATGTCAACTCTTTCTCTGTCATTATCTTCCCTCCTGCTGTTATTTTCCCAGTTAATGCTGTAAAGAAGCTTGACTTTCCAGATCTCTCTAAAAGTTTATCTATCTAGTCTCGTAAGAGGTGGCCACAGACAATTCGCCTCCACATAGCTCCGTCCTATGCCATTACCCTGCCCTCCTTCCAACTCACATACACCTCTCTTCTATACTTCCCAGCTCTATCCCTCCATCTCATCCTTGGTGGTCCCAGCCGCCTCACTCACATGCACTCTTCTAGTAATTTTGTTCTCCATCCTCTTTTATTTATCTCTCATGTTGTTTTTAATGCATCAAAAACCAAGTTTTACAACTTTCAACCCGTCAGGATATTCTGCAGGACTATCCTTTAATTTTTAACAATATCCAACTCAATCCTGCATCACCTCTGAACATACTTGAGGTTTCATTCTACCGAGATTTATCCTGGAAAGATCAAATTACGAGTCTTGTAAAATCTGCTTGCAAGAGATTAGGTGTGCTAAGCCGAACCCGTGACTTCTTTACCCCTGCAGAGTTGTTGACTTTATACACGGGTTTCATTCGCCCCTGTGTACAGCACACCTCTGATGTGTGGGTTGGCTCCTCACACACAGCTCTTCTCAACAAGGTGAAATCAATGACTTTTCATCTCATATACTGTTCTCCTTTCATTGGTTCCCTTCAACCTCTGTCTCTTCGCCGCACTGTTGCATCTTTATCGCTTTCTAATGCTACTTCAATGGTCACTGCTCCTCTGAACTGTCTCCTTGCATCCCTCCACCACTACAGTGGGCACGTAGTACCCGTCTAGCAACAAACTCTCATCCCTTTTCTGTCTAACTCTCTAATGCAAGAGTTAACCTTTACTCCCAGTCCTTCATGTATGCAACAGGTCAACTCCGGAACTGTCTCCCTCTGTCTTTATTTCCTACTGCCTTTGGTCTCCAGTGTGTGTCCAGACAACTGGAAATGAACAGATCTTGAATTTGGTTCTCTGTTATCTTGCCTTTTTTTTTTTTTTTTTTTCTTGGAGAGAACAATCCGGAAGGCTTCTGGCATTTGTTTCCTTTTTCTTTGCATTAAAAAATCTGTCCCATCATATTGGTCCCCCCCTCATCATTTCTCCCTCCAATTCGCTTACATACACTCTTACATTAAGTTTCTCACTCTCCATCCCTTCTAACATATCCCTCCACTCTATCCTTCCACCTCATCCTTGGTCTCCCCCTCCTTCTCTCTCCCTCCACCATACTCACATACTCTTCTAGCCGGTCTTTCATTCTCCGTCGTCTCTCATGCACCCCTCCATCCCTTCCCTCCATCTCATCCCCGGTTTACCTCTCCTTGTTTCCCCTTCCACCTCACTCACATTCATTCTTCCAGTCGGTCTCTAATTCTCCATCCTCTCTCATTTATCCCTCAACTCCTTCCCTCCATCTCATCCTTGGTCTCCCCCTCCTCTCCCCTCCACCTCACTTACATACTCTTCAAGTCAGTCTCTTTTTCTCCGCTCTCTCATATATCCCGCCACTCCTTCCCTCCATCTCATCATTGGTGTCCCCCTCCTCCTCACTCACATACACTCCTAGTCAGTCTCTCATTCTCTGTATACTCCTTCCCTCCGCCTCATTCTTAGTCTTTCCCTCCTCCTCTCCCCCTCCACCTCGCTCACATATACTCTTATAGTCACATGAAATCTTCAACTCTGACATTTTAGGTGAATTATCAGCCTTGCTACCTTAGTGGGAGGAGGGGTATCATTACTACTTGTTCGTCCTTTACAACGTCAGGGTAAAAAAACTAATATGACCGTCTGCCGTCTGTCTGCTTGGCCATCATCAAACTGTGCTCTCTCTCTCTCTCTCTCTCTCTCTCTCTCTCCCAATGACCAGCAAACTCACATTCACTCACCCTCGCTGCCTCACTGACTTTCACTCTGATTTTCCCTCCCTCTCGCTTTCATTCATTGACTATCTCACACTTCCTCTTAATCATTTTCACACTGACATTGCCACACTTACCTTCTCACACTAATTCTGTCACCTTCTTTGACCTTCTCACTGACTTTATTCACTCTTAAGATTTTCCACCTCTCACGTCCACTCATTTACACTTTATTTTAAGCTGTCATGCACAGTTTCTTACACTTAAGTTCACTCTTTCTTATTCTATTCCTCATTTAAAGTCATCCTCTCCCCCAGTTTTTTTTTTTAATGACATACATTCTCTTTCACACTTACACTGCTGTATTTTCACTCACGAACACTTTCGCATACTCTTACTGACTCTCATACTTACCCTTATAATAACTGTCACAGTTTCTTCCCCTTACTTAAACACTCTCCTTCATTTTATAGCATATCCTCACTTTCACACTCTCACCTTCGTTCTCTCAATTTCTCTTACATTTTCTTTGCACACTCTTTCTCATTTTGAAAACCACTGACACGCACATTCAGTCATCCTTTCACGTTCACTTACTTTTTTACATTCTCTTTATGCTACTCTTTCACTCATTTACACTTTTTTTTTCACTCAATAGTACACTCATTCGCTTATTCGTAGGGACACACACACACACACACACACACACACACACACACAC
Organism: Coenobita brevimanus; assembly: GCF_032717465.1. Classification (NCBI taxonomy): domain Eukaryota; kingdom Metazoa; phylum Arthropoda; class Malacostraca; order Decapoda; family Coenobitidae; genus Coenobita; species Coenobita brevimanus. The sequence goes on from NC_137001.1 coordinate 8,300,821, forward strand.
ACACACACACACACACACACACACACACACACACACATATTCACTTTCTTTCACACTCCACATCTCTATTCCCTTGCACACGCCATCCTCCCCTTCTCTCACACCCACCCTCCTTGTCTCTCCTATCTCTCACACTCACACCCATCTTTTCTTTCATACTCAACCTTCCCTCGTCTTACATTCAACCTCCTCTAATCTCATATTCCATCTCCCCTCCTCTCACACTCACCCTTCCCTCCCCTCACAGACTCACCTCCCTACCACCTGCATTCGCCCTCCCCTGCCTTACTGCATCCAGGTCTCTCCCTGTTTGCCATTTCCTTCCCTTCTCGAGTTCACTACTTTCCAGAGAACGTAATTATAGGTATGAGGAATATAGACCAGAGGGTGGTTGTATTACTTTGGCACATTTCGGAAAAATGTCAGTTTACTCTACAATACAGTGGTTTGATACCTTACCATTAAACAGGGTAGCACGGGAAGTTTGGTTTTCGTTGGTAATTTCGTCAATAGCTCTCCATCTTTCAGTCTTTCACACTGTATTGTTTCAGGCTTACTGGGTTTTTGTCATACTGATACTTCATTATCTGTTCACCTGCCTTGCTTGAATCCCATTCTGATCACTAACAACCATTACTGGCAACATGAAGCTGTTTGCAGCTACACCCACTGGGAGTTAACGCTTACCTCTTTTTTTTTTTTCATGCCATGGACCTGTTGCCGTTTGCATCATCTTTCCCTAATGGACCTGTTTTCCCCAACTGACCTTTATTACCCCCTGCACCTGTTCTCCTCCAGACTTATTTTTTCCCATAGACCTCATGGATCTCTTCCCCACTAACATATTTTCTCTCCATATAGAAATACAGGAACATTAATCCACTGCACGTGCTGGCCCTGCATGGACGGTTGCTTGCCGGCGATTGATGGGTCTGCTCTGCCAGAAAGATTCGGGCTGGTCAAAAATAATAACAACATATTACTCACATGCACTTATTTTTTTTCCCATGACCTTCATAATTCCGATAAAGTTTAACTCCCATCTGCTGGGTAACGTGTATACACATCACAGTCAGGCTGCTACAGGGCCGCCAGGTAGTGACCATACACACAAGCGTCTTCCCGCCACCATTTGAACCCACGACCATTTTCTCTCATTACCATAGGGTAGGGAGGTACCCAAGGTACCCCACTGATGTGCGGTTCAGTCTGTACATGGCCTTGTAACACTGCAGAGTGATGTCTCCTTCTCTTCTTCAGCCTCTTTATCCGATTCAGTCCCTCCACCCACCGGGCCGATTGCATTACCTACCCCTGCCAAAGTTCAGCCCTTACTGGTGGAGAGAGGGCTTAGTGACAATGCCATAGGTAGTGCCCTGGAGGAAACTGTGTCCTCCATTAGCATGAGTGGCGAGATTTCCTCCAAAGGAAGGGGAAGCTACCACATTGAGAGTGAAGTCTCGTGCCCTCTGTCCTCAACCCATCCTGAGAAGCCTGAAAGGCCTCTCCAGTTGCTACAGGAGGAGGGCAGGGCCTATGACGGTGACAAATTCATGTCAGAGGAAGAGTTGGATGACCACCAAGAAAGTGAGGGAGATGATGACGGTCATCTCCTACATAAACACCACCGCCGCATCTCACCACCACTATTGCAGCCAGCTCACCACAGTCTCTCCCTCGAACGTTCCTCATCACCACAATCCAGCCCTTCGAGGGTATTATCTCCCCAACCTAGCCCTTCACACATGGAAATCTCTACACAACGCTCAAGTGGTGTGACTGGGCCGCCAGCATCTTTCCAGGGAAGGCCCGCATCAGGTGAGTCATCAACCCCATACTCCCCCACCTCTGCCTCTCCCCTTTCCCCCCCTGCCCGTGGCTGTCCCTGTGGGCGTACACGTGAGCGAAAGCGTGCTGCACGTGGTGTGAAAAGATGTGCTGGCCAAAAATCACGATCAAGGCTCCCAGGTGTTGGGAACATGGTTGTCTTTGTGTGGGAGGAAGGGGCAGGATTCAAGCCCTCTGTGCCTGCCTTTGATGTGGAAGGGGCAGGTGTGGAGTTCGGTGAGGTGTTGCCCGGACCCAGGACTATGAATTGTTTTTTCAAGACATCATTACCACTGCCATTATGCAGTACCTGGTTGCTGTAATCAACTATCACTAGGCCATAAGTGTGCGCTGGCTGGATGTTTTGCCCAGCGAGAGTACAAAAATGAAGGATTGGATTCCAGTGGAGGTGGGGGAGTTCTTTGTGTGGCTTGCCTTGACCATGGTGATGGCACACATGTGAAACATGTGCTCCATGATTATTGGTCTGCAGACAAACCTGTGGGCAAACCTGTCTAGAAAATATACAGCCTGTGATAGGTTCCTGGCCATATTTCGGTTCCTGCATTTCAACAGGAATTATGGGCCAGCACCCAGTGACAGGTTATGGAAATGAGGCCCATTCTGACCTTGCGCAAGTAGTCTTTTGCATGGCTTTTCTGGCCGTTTCAGAAAGTGGTCATTGACGAGTCGCTTGTGTTGTTCCAGGGCCGTTTACCATTTGTTCAATATATTCGCTCAAAGTGTCACCATTTTGGACTGAAGTTCTTTGTCGTATGTGACTGCAAAACTGGATATGTGCTTGATGTACTAGTTTATTCAGCTATTGATATACCTGCTGATGATCCCCATGGTTTCTCGGCATCGGTTGTGAAAGTGCTCATGAACAGGTATTTCAACAGGCATCACACCCTGTTCACTGACAATTATTAAACCTCCTCCAGATTGACCAGGTATTTACTTGAACATGGTAATGGGTCCTGTGGCACTGTCCTTGCTGGTAGAAAGAATTTTCCATCTTTCCCAGAGAAAACAGAGAAAGGTTCCCTCCTACCCTGGAAATGTGGTAACCTGTTAGCCCTAATATGGCATGACAGGCATAAGGTTAACATGTTGATCACAGTTCCTAAGGGGATTATGGAGGTCACATGCAAGACAGACTTCAGGACCAGGGAACCCATGTTCGAGCCAGATGCTATCAATGACTACAACATCAATATGCAGCTCGTTGATAAATCAGACATGCAGATAGAAGAAGTTGATTACCTCCGTAAATCCTGTCAGTGGTACAAGAAGATGTTCTTACACCTTCTTGATATTGCTGTCCTGAACAGTTACGTACTCCTCAAGCAGGTTTGGTGACGGAATCTTTCTCTACAAGAGTTCGATAAAAAGCTAGCACACGAGTTACTTGGAGAGTCTGCAACTGCACAGTTGACTCTTAGGAGGCGGAGGATGTACCAAGCGGCATCAGCATACAGGCTGAGCTGTGCTCGGTATTTACAGCGTCACTGTCTTGTCGATGTAGGCCGTACATCTGCAGGTCAGCCGGCCTACAGGTGCTGCCATCTGTGCAGCAAGACAAAACGCCTCTCCCCAACGTGGAAGGAAACCCCCTACAAATATGATGAATGCAAGGTCCCGACATGCCCTAAATGTTTCTTTGAGTAGCACTCTAAACGTGATTATTGAGCTGTGTGGGAAAGTGTAAAAAGTGAACAGGTGAAATTTTTTATTGGGGGGGTTGGGTTAATGAGGAAAGTGAAAATTATTTTCTTACGGTAATGTGATGCCATGCTTGATAATACCGTGAGTAGCCCAACCAGATGTGCGAAAGATAACCAAGAGTGCACCTAAGAATATGACTCTTGGGTAGAAGTATATTTTCTTTTCATTTACTCGTGAAATATTTGCGAAGATGTGACATGAAGCTTATTTGTGAGCTGAAGTACAAATATTATTCATTGTGTAGAACATAATTAAAATTTTCACAATGCCTGAGAATAGCAGAAAAAAGCCAAAATTTATGTACAAGTGTATACCTCATACTGAACCATAATGTGTGCACTATGTTGGGCAAAGATGCTTTCAAGTGCAATACTTTGTTGGATAGAACAAGATTTTTTCTATAGTTACTCTTGAAGTATTTGTGAAGATGTGATATGAAGCATACTAGTAAGCTGAAAAACAAATAGTGTAAGTTGTGGAGAGTATAAGCAATATTTTCACGATGCCTGCGTAAAGTAGAAAAAAAAGCCAAAATTTACATACAAGTGCAAACCTCATACTCAACCTTTACTGAGTTCAATATGCTGAACAACTATTTTTTCAGTTACAATAAACTGTACTTGTGATATGAAATACATTATAAGTGCTGTTGAACATAAATGTTAGGGTAAGTATTAGAAATAATGCTTGAAAAATATAAAGAAAAGCACAAAGTGTAAATTTTCCCACACACCTACGGGGCATAGTGCCACTCTATTACGGCTGAAAATCCAATGGCGTGCCATTTGGACAGGGTGATGACTCATCCTTATGACAGTGTGTAAGGAAAAGTGGTATTGAGAGTGGAAAAGTTTAGTGTGTTTGCAAAGGAAGGCTGGGCAGTATTACAATCACCTCTCCAGTCATTGCTGCCAACGCTAGCCAGGTTTGCCAAGGCCGCTGCCAGCAGCGCGTGCTCAGAGACTCCCTGTCAAAACACCGAAAAACACTTAACTTCTACTCATCCCTACTCATCGACGGGACAACCAAGAGACCTGGGGATGGTTTCATTTGCAAGAAGAGTTGATGAGTAACATGGACTTTTATTTATTTCTCTACCTATTATACTTTTCCAACTATTAAAGTTTGAAAAAGAGCTACTTTGCCAGGAATGCCCATAGTGGGAACATGCCTGGCTAGAACTTCGCTCGGCATTTAGGGGTTGATCTGAATCTAGTGAAAGCTAGTTGGTACATGTATGACGTAACTGACACGTCTTTCGCTATGGCGCGTGTGTTCTCCCGGCCCACCCAGCATACATAACTTGTAGCCAATGATCTGGTTTTGTGCTGCATTTTGGCACTAGGTTCTTATTCCTCTTCTTCATCCTAATCTGAGCTTGTGGTGGATTCCCACTAGCAAATATTCGAACCTCAGTAAGAACCTTAACCCATCTCATCCAGCAGATAATTCCGCAAACCTTCCCCACACCCAGGCATTCCCGAGAGAAATCGTGAAAATTATCTTTTTTTAAACCTTCATATCTCAATTAATACTTACCCAAATATAACAAACGAGTTGTCATAATACTCATTAATCTGGTGACTTCAAGCTGAATGCACCGGTCTGTGAAGTGCATGTAGGCAGAGTGAGTGGGGAATGAGGGCAATTTGTTTTTTTTGCCAGTGTCCCTATGGGTGGCAGAGGTTTGGTGACACAACTAAGGCTTACACTAGCCCTCCACAATAATAACACTTGGATAACACATCCAGAAGACCCAGATCCACCGCAAACATCGTTTACTTGAAAAATTTTTCATTATCGGCCGTACTTGGTGCTGGGAGGCCGGTAACCATAGCAACGACCATGAGGCAGGCTGCCTGCTTGTCTCACCACCACCACCCCACCTTACACACACACACACACACACACACACACACACACACACACACACACACACATTTGTGAAGTACTAAATAAAAACTTTCAGTCAGTTTTTACAAAAGAAATTCTGAGACAGATGATATGGAATATGCATGCCCACATATATTACCGGATATACAAATATCAGAAAAAGAAGTACAGGAGGAGTTACGTAAATCAGACAAAGGAAAAGCAATTGTTTCTGACGGAATTTCAGGCATGAATGTGCAGAGGAGCTAAGCAGACCATTGTATTTAATATTAAAGAAATCCTTAGGTCAAGGTAAACTACCTGATATTTGGAAGAAAGCAAACATTGTTCCCCTGTTCAAGAAAGGGAATAGACAGGATCCACTGAACTACCAACTAGTATCACTGACCAGTGTTGTAAGATACTAGAAAAGTTGATAAGGGAAGGTTGGGTAAAACTTCTAGAAGAACATGGTATGATAACAGAGAGGCAGTCCGGTTTTGGGAAGGGAAAATCATGTGTTACAATGTTTTAAGCTATTATGATAGAGTTACAGAAATATTACAGAAAAGAGAAGGAAGTTTTTAGATTTTAAGAAAGCATTTGACAGAGTACTGCACCAAAGACTTTTATGGAAACTGTACCATCAAGGAGGTATCCAAGGCAATCTGAATTGTTGGATGCAGGATTTTCTCAGAAAAAAGGAAATGAGAACAATATTTAGTGGAAATTACTCATCATGGAGGGAAGTGACCAGCGGAGTGCCACTGGGCTCTGTGCTGGCACGAGTTATGTTTTTAGTATATATAAATGACATAGACAGTAACATTGGAAATGGAGGCTATCTAAATATGTTTGCAGATGATGCAAAAATCCAAGGCAAAATTACTAACATAGAGTCTTGCAAAGAGCTGCAAGAGGAATTGAACATGTTTCATGAATGTAGCAATTAATGGCAAATGGAATTTAATGTGGATAAGTGTCATTTAATTAGATTTGGTAAAAGTGAGAAAAGACAAGATTGGGATTATAAGTTAGGAAGATCAACCCTACACATATCAGAAAAGAAGGACCTAGGAGTAATTATCAATAACAGACTATCTCCAGATGATTACATCAGTGAGAAGGTACGAAACATATATACATCGTTTGCTAATATGAGAATAACATTCACATATATAAATGAAGATATGCTGAGGAAGATAACATCATTCATCAGACCAACCCTGTGGAGTATGCATCAGAAGTCTGGAATCCTCATCTCAAAAAACATATAGATAAGACTGAAAAGGTACAAGATGGGTACCAAGCTTAAGGGATCTAAGCTATGGAGAAAGACTAGAAAAATTGAATCTACTAACGCTATAGGAGAGAAGAAGAAGGGGAGACATGATTATGCTATATAAGTGCATCTCAGGGAAAGAGAAAGTAGACATAAATGAATATAAATCATATGGTGAAGCATCAGCAAGGGGACATTTTTAACTGCATAAGATGAGACGTGATAAAAACGTAAGGAAATTCACTTCCCAAATAGGGCAACTGATCAGTGGAATGCAATACCGAATGACGTAGTGTGTCCCAAAAATATTAATAAATTCAAGGATATGTATGATAAAAATGGTTTAATGCACGGGACAGTACGAGCTTGACTCATTCCTTAAAGATACAATTAGGTAAAGACAATTAGGTAAGAACACACACACACACACACACTCAAATGTGGATGGAATGGTATCTAAATTATTAGAGATGAGTGATTATATTAGAGAAAGTGAACCACATATAATATGCCTAACTGAAACAAAATTAACACCAAGGATCAAACGACATCCTAAACTTAGAGGAATACAATATATGGAGAAGAGATAGGAACTTTAAAAAATCTATCTATCTATCTATTGCCAGACGCCTCAATCCCGTTTGGGGTGGCCACAAACAAATCGCCTCCAAGTCGCCCTGTCCCCCGCCATTTCACTGCCCTGCTCCCAACTCACACCCCCCTCTCTCATATACATCTCCACCTCATCCCTCCATCTCATCCTCGGCCTCCCCCTCCCTCTTCTCCCCTCCCTCACTCACATACACTCTCTTCATCAGTCTTTCACCCTCCATCCTCTCTACATGGCCAAACCACCTCAGTGTGTTCCTCATAACGCTTCCTATCACATCCACATCAACACCACAACGCTCCTTTATATCCTCATTCGTCAGTCTGTCTCTCCATGTGACTCCACAGGCTCCTCTTAAATAACTCATTTCCACTGCTCTCACTCTTGACTTGTGTCCTTCCAACAACGTCCAAGCTTCACTTCCGTACGTTAGAGTTGGTATCACAATACTGTCATGTAGTAACTTTTTCACTTCCATGCTCACTTCCCTGTTTCTTATCACTGCTTTCAAAGAACCAGCAACCTTTCTTCCCTGCTGTACCCTTTCAAGCACTTCACCCTCCAAACCTCCATCCTTACTCATCACACTACCCAAGTACTTAAACGTACTCACATTTTCTAATTCCTCACCATCCAACCTCGCTGTACATTCACTGACTTCACCTCTCTCAAAGACCATCACTTTACTCTTCCCTACATTCACCTTTAGATTCCGTTTCTTACACACTCTCTCAAACTCATCCACCAAACCTTGCAGCTTCCCTTCGTCTTCACTGAACAACACAGTATCATCTGCAAACAACAGTACAGAGAGTTTCCAAACACTATCCTCTCTCACCAGGGCCACTCCAACATCCACTACCCTACCTTGTATCTCTTTTATTACCCCATCCACGTACAGATTGAACAACCATGGAGACATGACACATCCCTGTTTCAAACCAACTTTCAAAGAGAAAAATTCACTTAGTTCACCATCCACATGCACTGCAGCCTTCGCACCATCGTACATACTCTTCACAGCATTCAACAACTTCCCATCTACTCCATATATTCGTAACACTTTTCACAATCCTTGTCTATCCACCCTGTCATATGCTTTCTCCAAATCCATGAAAGCCGCATACAACTTCTTTCCCTTCTCTAGAAACTTTTCCACTAAAGATCTAAGAATGAATATCTGATCTACACAACCTCTTCCCTTCCTAAAGCCTCCCTGTTCTTCTCCAACTAATTTCTCTGTTCTTTCTCTAACTCTGTCAATAAGTATCCTACCATACACTTTTCCTATTATACTAAGAAGACAAATGCCCCTATGATTACCACACACTTCTTTTTCCCCTTTTCCTTTGTACAAGGGAATAATTATACCTGACTTCCAATCCTCCGGGACTCTACCTTCCTCCCAGGCCAATCTGCACATCTTCCACATCCATTCTACTACTATCTCTCCCCCATGCTTCAGCATTTCACCTAACACTCCATCAATTCCTGAGGCTTTCCCTGATTTAACTTTCTTCATTGCTTCCACAACTTCTATCCTCCAGATTTCTTCCTGTCTTCTCACCTCCCTCCTTCTCCCAGCCATTCCCCAGCCACTTATACTCGCATTACCTCCATCCTCTACGTTCAACAATTCCTTAAAGTGTTCTCTCCATCTGCTCACTTTTTCTCCCTTCTCCACTAGTAATCTACCATTTTTATCTTTCACTCCCCTGCTAACTTCACTCCCACCCTGTCTTACTCTTTTCACCTCTTTGCAGAACATTTTCTTACAGTCCCTCCACTTTACACTCAAATTCCTTCCAAATTCCTTATCCACTCTCTTCTTACTCTCTCTTACTAATCTTTTCACCTCTCTCTTTCTACATATAACTCTCTCTTCCGCCTCTCAACTTCTTCCACGCCCCTATTTCTCATCCATTCATTGTAAGCTTTCTTCTTTTGTGCCACAGCCTGTTTCACCTCTTCAGTCCACCACGCTGTTCCTTGCACCCCCCTCCGTCTTCTCTTCCTTCCACACACCACATCACATGCTGCACATATTTCTTCTGTAAATATCCTACACACACCTTCCACGTCTCCCATCTGCTCCAATTCATATTTGCCCAATCGTTCCTCCACTTCTCTCTTATACTCTGACTTTTTCACATCCTCTTGTAACCTTTCCACTCTCCTTGCAACTATTCCTTCCTCTCGTCTTTCCCTTCTTCTATTCCTCCATCTTACTTGAATTCCAATTCTGGCCACCACCAAGTAGTGGTCAAAAAGTCCACTCCCCCAACCTCTATACACTCTTGCATCCTTTACACATCTTCGCATCCTTTCATCCACACACACATAATCAATCAATGCCTTCCTTTCATTCAGTTCACCACCCACCCTTCTCATCACTCGCCATGTATACCTGTGGATCATTTTATGCCCGAAGAGGGTATTGGCTATCACCAACCCCCTCCCAGCACAAATGTCCACTAACGCACTCCCATTCTCATCTATCTCAGCAGGCACACCCCACTCACCAACTATTCCATCCACCTTCACATTCCCAACTTTAACATTCATCAAAAACACTCTCTCATTCCTTCCAAACTTTTCCATGCACACTTCTACATTTGTCCAGAACTCTTCTCTCACTCTTCTAGCACGATTTTGCGTTGGTGCATACACACACACAATCACCCACATTTGTATTCCAACTTTCAACTTTACCCACACAATCCTTGACCCAACTGATCCATACTGTCTTATGCTCCTCTTCCATCTTTTACTCACAACTATACATACTTCTTCCTTTGCCCTTTCATTCTCACCTACTCCTGCACATATACCTCATCCATACTCCCATTCTCTCACACTTTCTCCTCTCCATTTTGTTTCAGTTATTCCACATACATCCACTTTCGCATCCTCAAGCACTTGGACAATATCTCTCTCTTTCACCTCATCATTTGCTCCCCTTACATTCCACGTTCCAATTACCATGCCCTTTGTCTGGTCAATGGTCATCATCGTTTGGTCAGTCCTTGTCCGAGGCTTATTGTTTGTTTTTTTAATTAGTTTTTTTCCGGGGAGGGGCACTAATCCTCCGCCAACCCTTTTAGTCGTCTTTTACGACAAGCAGGGATACTGGGGGAGTATTCTTGAAAAAACCCTCTACCCCCAGGGGGTAAAAAAAACCTATCCCCAGGGGGGGAATTATAATACTAACAAAGAAAAATCTAAAAGCCAAAGAAATAGAACTAGATATACTCTCACAAGTAGAACTGATTGCAGTAGAGATCAATACATCAGAAGGGAAAGTAGTTGTAGCCAATTTGTACATGCCACCCAGATCAAACACATGGGAAAGAAGCGAACATGAGGACCTTGCGGAGAGTACAGTTCAGAGTTTAAGAGCATTACTACATAGAATGGAAGAGAAATTGGAAAGAATTATACAAACTGGAGATTTTAATACAAATATAAATTGGAATACTCTAGATATAATAAGCCAAGAAAGCTGTTGGGACCAAAAGCTCCTGGATCTCGTGCAGGAGTTTTTCCTAACGCAACATGTAAGGGAAAGCACCAGAAAAAGAGGACTCGATGTATCCTCAATGCTAGATCTTATATTTACTAGGCAAGAAAACGATATTGACAATTTAATATATCACCCTCCATTCGGCAAAAGTGACTTTGCAGTACTAAATTGCAGCTTCAGGATTGCATATGACATAGTTAACAGCAATGAAAGTTACAAAAAGAGCCTAAACTATAGAAAGGAAGATTATCATGACCTAATGAAGTATTTAGAAATAGACTGGGAAAAGGAGCTTAGAGGACAAGATTTAAATGCTATATATAAAAAATTTTGTGAACTTTATGAAGTAGGAGTCCAGAAGTATATCTCACAGCACAAAGAAACAGAAAAGAAAATAAAGAAATGGTTCAATACAGAATGTAAAAGATCAAGAGAAAAAAGAGATTTGTTGTGGAATAGATACAGAAGACACAATAGTGAAAGGGCATATAACAACTATAAACAGGCAAGAAACGATTATACAAGAATAAGGAGGGAAGCCCAAAAACAGTTTGAGGAAGATATCATACATAAAAGTAGAGTAATCCCTACACTATCCGATGTAATAGAGCCAAAGGCATGTCCGGAAAGTGGTCCTGTCCGGATAGTGGACCCCAGCCTCCTGGACTTGTTCTTATGGACTCTAACTCAAAAGAACACCTATACAACTCCCTCTGGACATGCATAGCATCTATTTGAGACCCAAATCACACCAATAAGGGACATAAAAGACTGAAATAAATGCAAAAGAACCATAAAATGAGGTTTTAGAGGTGAGTTTATACAATATTAAACATTCTGGGTACTTACAACAAGTCCCTGGCTCCTGGACTGGTACTTATGGACCCTAACCCAGCCTAATTTTGAAAGCCACTTAAATAACTCCCTACCGGACATGCAAAGCACATATTTAAACCTATTTAAGACCCTATTCACACCAATAATGAATATAGAGCTTGAAATAAATTAAAAGGAACCAAAGAATGAGGAATTAGAAGTGACTGTACCTCATCCAGGGTAATTACAGCACGTTTGTGGCTGCCTTTTGTTCGGTTTTGGCAGTGGTGAAAATCTCTTGAAGCACGTACAGTAATCCAGTGTTGTGCTGCACTTACAGTAATTCTTTGCACGGTGAGTTATAACTGTTTAACACTGCACATTGTTAATTGCACCATGCCAGTTCTAACCGCCATTTACACTCCACAGTTAATCCTTTGCACTCTAAATTCTAATTTCTTAACACTGCACAACATTGTAAATTCCCGTGTGGTCTAGTGGCGAGGTATTGCAGTTTATTCACAAAAAAATAAGCATGTGTGGCTCCCATTACAACATGCTACCACTCGCGATCGAAGTTAGGGTATAACTACTTGGGTGTTGGTGTGTGAGGGGGAAACAGAGTTGTCAGATCGCAATGGCCACATTACCAAACTCCTTAATTTTCATTATCAAATTTAACTTTTCATTACCAAATTCGCAATGCTAGCATTTATTCTTCACTAATTATATATACAAGTGGAAATACATGTAATCACTCTTTGTATAATTAACAGCATGTTGGTTACTTTCACTCTATGTACGTTAGCAGATTAATCAGAGAGAGCAAACAATCCACCATCTCCATCCTGTGTATCCTCATACATGTGAAAAATCCGTTTGGTAATGCATTACTCTGATTCATTACCAAACGAAATTTTCATGACCAAATTGGCCCACACTTGGTAATGAAAAATACCAAACGACAACACTAACAGGGGAGGGGAGTTGAAGGAAGGGGTGAGGGTCTGTGGTGTAACAGCTGTTCGGCGCCACGCGGCAATTTCAATTTACCGGTCGGAAAAAATTCGGATTTTGGGGGGATTTTTTTTTCTTTGTTTTGGCCATTTTGGGGTTCCGAAGGTCCAGGCCCACAATGTCCGGTAAGTGGGGATGTCCGGAAAGTGGGCGTCCGGATAATACGGGGATTACTGTAGTGATCAACCGAAGCTATTTTACAGCTACATCAGAAGCAAAACCAAAGTAAAAAATACAATACAATCCATTACGGAAGTGGGAATCACCTATACACAAGAGAAGGATATTTGTGAAGCACTAAATAAGAATTTCCAATCAGTTTTTACAGAAGAAAAAAATTTTGAGTGGGATTATGTGGAATATTCATGCCCACACATACAACCGGATATACAAATATCAGAAAAAGTAATACAGGAGGAGTTAGGTAAATTAGACAAAGGAAAAGCAAATGGTCCTGATGAAATTTCATGTTGGGTGCTACATGAATGTGCAAAGGAGTTAAGTAAACCATTATCTTTAATTTTCAAGAAATCCTTGAGACAAGGTAAACTACCTGATATTTGGAAGAAAGCAAAACACCTTATTCAAGAAAGGGAATAGACAAAATCCACTAAACTACCGACCAGCATCACTAACAGGGGTTGTAAGCAAGGTATGAGAAAAACTTATAAGAAAAGCTTGGGTAAACCATCTAGAAGAACACAATATGATAACAGAAAGACAGTTTGGTTTCAGAAAAGGAAAATCATGTGTTACTAATCTGTTGAGCTACTATGACAGAGTAACAGACACATTACAGAAAAGAGAAGGATGGGTGGACAGTATCTATTTATATTTCAAGAAAGCATGCGACAGAGTACCACACCAAAGACTTTTATGGAAACTGTACCATTAAGGAGGAATCCGAGGCAAACTGTATTGCTGGATGCAAGATTTTGTCATAAAAAGAGAAATGAGAACAGTACTAAGAGGAAATTATTAATCATGGAGAGAAATGACTAGCGGAGTTCCACAGGGCTCAGTGCTAGCACCGATCATGTTTTTAGTGCATATAAATCATATAGACAGTAACACTGGAAATGAAAGCTATCTAAATATTTTTGCAGATGGTGCAAAAAAACAAAGGAGAATTATTATCACAGACTCTTGTAAAGAGCTACGAGAAGAATTAAATAATTTTCATGAATGAAGTAATATATGGCAAATGGAATTCAATGTGGACAAGTGTCATGTAATCGAGTTTGGTAAAAGTGCAAAAAGACCTGAGTGGGATTATAAGTTAGGAAATAAAACCCTACACACATCAGAAAGAGAGAAGGACCTAGGTGTGATTATGAATAACAGACTATCTCCTGCTAACCACATCAGTGAGAAGGTACAGAATATGTATACACTGCTTGCAAATATGAGAATAGCGTTCACATACATAAATGAAGACATGCTAAGATAATAACATCATTAATCAGACCAATGCTGGCATATGCATCATTAGTTTGGAGTCCTCATCTCAAAAAACACATAGATGAGATTGAAAAAGTTCAAAGGGCCGCTACAAGATGGGTACCAAGCTTAAGGGGTCTAAGCTACGAAGAAAGACTAAAAAAACTGAATCTACCAACACTACAGGAGCGAAGAAAAAGAGGTGACATGATTATGCTATATAAATGCATATCAGGGAAGGCGAAAATAGACATAAATGATTACATAACCTATGGGGATGCATCAGCAAGAGGACACTGCAAAAAAACTGCATAAAAAGAGAGGTGATAAAGACATAAGGAAATTTAGTTTCCCAAATAGAGCAATTGATCAGTGAAATGCACTACTGAATGAAATAGTGTGCCAAAACAATTCACAAATTTAAGGATAAGTACGATAAATGGTTTAAGACACGGGCCAGTACGAGCTTGACTCATTCCTGTAAAGATACAATTAGATAAGAACAATTAGGTAGGAAAACACACACACACACACACACACACACACACACGAAAATGTATATTTGGCTTGCATTGTCGCTCAATTCTGGCACCGCTGTGCGACTAGAAGTCTGGGTATTACAACTACTAATAATAATACTATTATTACTACTACTACTACTACAACAACAACTGTCACTACTACAAATGCTACTATTACTACAGCTACCGCAACTACAACTACTACTATTACTACCACACCTACTGCACATACTACCACTACTACTACCACTACAAGCCCTACTGAAAAAAAAAAAAAAGTATTGTGAACAGAGTAGTGGTAGTTATTGACATACTCTCCATAATCAAAAATACTTACCACTATGACTTTTTCTTTCCTGTGATTTGTACTTTTTCATCATAACAAATATCTATAAACAAAATTTCTAATATAAAATAAGGCAACAGCTGTACCACGAGACAAACTTTCTGCTTCCATTATTCACGTAAGTATACACAGAGTGGCAAAATCATTTTCTCTAATTACACAAAAAATAGCATACTGGTATGTACAAAACTTATGCATAATACCCAAACTTCTACCAGTCGGTCTTTGAGTGAAAATCGAAGAAACAGTTAGTACACAGTGCCACCTTACATTCAACACACCACCACCCCACCTCGTCATACAGCATTGCTGTGGTCGGCGCGATGAACTGACACAAACATAGCAATGCCAGAAGGCTTCTTTGCCTGCAGGTGTTGGAGGCAGCACTTCCATAAAATGTTTATTGAGGTGGTCCCTGCACTGCAGCCAGTCAGGCTGTTGCTGCACACTGTGCCTCCATTTCCAAGAAGGCATTATTTGGCCATATCTCTCCAGAAGGCAAAAATTA
This sequence comes from Coenobita brevimanus, assembly GCF_032717465.1. Taxonomy (NCBI): domain Eukaryota; kingdom Metazoa; phylum Arthropoda; class Malacostraca; order Decapoda; family Coenobitidae; genus Coenobita; species Coenobita brevimanus. The sequence goes on from NC_137001.1 coordinate 8,316,311, forward strand.
AATCCTTCTCAAACTGTCTCAGGGATGTGCCGGTCTGTGTAACTTCCTTGTACAGAATGAAGGCATTCAGTACACAGGTGTCCAATACATGTAGGAATGCCTTCTTATACCACTTACAGCACCTCCTCAGACAGTCGATGGTGTCGATCTGCATATCAGATTTATCAACAATTTGCATGTTCACGTTATAGTCGATAACGGTATCAAGCTTGAAGACTGGCTGCCTCGTTCATTTATCGACCTTGCCTGTGTCAGTTAACTTACCTTCATGGACTGCGCAGAGGATATTTACCTTTCTCTTGTCATGCCAGTAAACTGCAAGGAGTTTAACTGATTTCAAGGTCCTGCACTCCCCCTTCACGGTTCCCTTGGGAAAGGGTGGCCAATGCTTCCTCTTTGCATGGACAGTGAAACACAATCCAGTTTTGTGGTCTTGCAGGTACTTTGCAAGACTTAGTACCGTGTAATAATTATCGGTGAACAGGATATGGTTGCCACCGAAGTAACTGTCCATCAGCTTCTTGACAACTGAGCCAGAGAAGCCATGGGGATCGTCTTTCAACAACACCGCATCACTCACTGCATGCACAATAAAATCTAACATGTACCCAGTCTTGCAATCATAGAAAATAAAAAACTTAATTCCGAAATGATTTCTCTTTGAGGGAATGTACTGAATGAAGGCAAGACATCAATAACAACCTTCTGGAAAGGCCTGAAAAAGGATCAAAATTTTTCCTTTATCATTTCCAGAATCGAGTGAATCTTTCACAGCCTGTCGTTAGGGTGTGGGTCCACATGCAGGTACCTGAGGATGTCAAGGTAGCTGCAATATCAACAACAAGCCAATGATCATGTATACTGTGCTTTCCTAAATGGGACATCAACATAGTCAATGCTAGCCAAACATGCATCTTGGTAACATTTGTCACATTCCATTCTTTCATCTTTGCACGCTTTCTTAAGTGTGAGGTTTCAGCCTAATTGCAGCAGAATTCCCTGAATGTATTCACTTGTTTCACAGGGAAGTCCATCATTAATGTTGTGAAAAAAAAGCAAGGAAAAATTCCACTGCAGAAGCAGATTGATTACAGGGGAATTCTGGCTGCACACCTGCATTTGTTATCAAACACAGGTACCTCAGGCTGAAACCCCGTCCCTTCCTCCAAGGCAAAAGTTTCCAATCTAACCACCCATGCTTCCTGCCTTTGCATGCACGTGGCCTGCCCGATGCCCCGCCATGGCCCCTTGCGTGGTGGCGAATCTGCAGGTGATGGTGATGATGTTGGTGACAGTGATTGTGGTGGTGATGGCGATGGTTATAGGCGTGGGTGAGAACGTGCCTGCTGGCATGCACCTGCACCAATGTAGCCCGACATACTTGGCTGTGGTGATACGGCACGTGGTGAGGCTGGCCGGCGTGGTAAGGCATGTGGTTATGTTCGTACAGATGCAGGCCGTGTGGAAGAGGCTAATGTTGATGAAGGATGGGTGAAAATTTCCACAGTAGGCCACTCTGGTGTGTGGCTAAGCCTGCGGTGTTTCCTCCTCCAACCATCCTCCACCTCCTCCCTTTTTTCGCTCCCTACCTCCCCTTCCACCTTCTCCTCTGCATGAATATCCCCCTCTGCAAGATCATCAATAACATCTAACCCTTCTTCATCATCAGAAAAGGCTGATGATCGTGAAGAAGGAAAATATCATTGCACAGTGAACTCACAGTCAATCTCCTCTGATGTGTACATTTCCACACTCAGCATGGCGAAATCACTTTTCTCAGAGGAGGAGTCACTTTCCCCACTCATTATTGGTGATAATGGTAGATCCAATTCCCTCCCTATTGCACTATCACTAAGGCCTTTCCTTTTAGGGTCTTTTGACTTAATTGGTGTTGAAGTCGGCGGTCACAGGAAAAAACTTTTTTCGTAGGTCTATCCATGACAAAGGTAAGCAGGCAACTGGAGTGTGACTGGGATGCATGCAGGACGGTTGCCAATGGCTGCATGTAGTGGAAATAACCAGTTGAATATTTAGACAAGGGCACAAATTACTAGATCATGTATACATGTCACCTGGACAGGATGGGTTAAGGAGACTAGCAACATAATCTGTAACTGTTTGGCTAGTAGGCTCATCACTCAGCCATCTGTCTTTAACACTTTTCAAAGGTCCTTGTACTTGTCTGGCATACAAAACTTCAAAAAGGGAAAACTCCAGGCTTTCCTGCTTAGACAATGACTTCAAAAAGGAAATAGTCATGTTCATTTTCATGACAATACTTACTCAACATTACTTGAAGCATCTGATGCCATCTCTCAAGTGATCCTTGGTACTGTGGGTGGTAAGCACATGGCAATTACTCTTCAATTCCAAGTTCTTTCAGTACTCCTGAAAATACCTTGCTAGTAAAGTGTGACCCTTGATCAGACTGAATGACTTTAGGTATACCCACACAAGTGAACATCAGAGATAAATGCTTCACAATACTTTTGGCAGATATGTTCTTAAATGGGAATGTTTCAGGGTACTGAGTTGTAGGGCACATGAGTGTCAGTAAGCACTGATGTCCTTTCCTAGTATGAGGTAGTGGTCCTACACAGTCAGTCATGATATAGTCAAAAGGTTCTGATGTGATTGGGATTGGTTGCAGAGGTGCCAATGAAATAGGCCAATTCACTTTCCCTACCATTTGGCAGATTGGCAAGACTGAATTATTTCACGGAATGTCAGTAAATACAGATGTCCTTTCCTAGTATGAGGTAGTGGTCCTACACAGTCAGTCATGATAAGGTCAAAAGGTTCTGATGTGACTTGCATTGGTTGGAAAGGTGCCAATGTAATGGGCCGATTCACTTTCCCTACCATTTGGCAGATTTGGCAAGACTGAATGATTTCATTGACATCCTTCTTCAATTCAGACCAATAGAAGTTTTCGAGAATTGCGTAGTAGGTCTTATAAACCCGTAAGTGACCACTAGTACCGTCATGACCCAGTTCCAAAATTGACTTTCTTAGTGATTGGAGGACAACAATCTGATGTACCTCTGCCCAGTGGTCTTCTGAGGTAAATCCAGGTGGTATATAGACACATACAGAACATCATTGTCGCAATAAAAGGATGATACTTTCACAATCTTGTCAGTTGTAACAGCTGTACTATGACAAAAAAGTGAGGGATCTTAAGTTTGTGACACTATCAGCTGATCTCTAGATATGATATCTGAACCAAAAGCAATTTGAGGGGAGTGTACCACATATGTCTTACCAACAGCTGCTTGAGCTCGAGTTACCAAACATACAGGGAATAATTCAGAATTCTCTTCCTCCACCTGAGCAGTAGGGGAACTTTCTAAAGGTTTGCTTTTAACCAACACATTAGGCACCACGAAACTACCAGCAAGGTCATTGCCTAGAATGAAAGTGACATCTTTAGTAGGTAACTCATCCAACAAACTCACTTTCACTTGCCCAACAACAAATTTAGAATCAAGGCAAACCTATGCAAGTCCATAGCTGGCAACGAAGCTTCAACCACACTCATCGTAACTTTGTCTCCTGTGGTGTTTTCATTTACCCCTGGCAAAGTCTTCCTAAGGAGAAGACTTTGTGATGCACCTGTATCTCGCAAAACTACCACAGGAATCTTAGGCGAGATTCTGCTCAAAGCTACGAGGCCTTTAGACTTGAACTCTATAAGAGGATCATCATGTTTATCTATGTTAACAACATGGGATATGATTTCACTGGATTCCTGCTTCAAAAAATGGAAGTGGGTTTGAATAGCCGACATTTTGGATGTTTACAATTTCTTGTAGTATGCCCTTCTTTCTTACAATAAAAAACAAAACAAGGAAGGAGTTTGCTTAACAGATTCTTGTGAGTGCTTACCAGGTTCAGCCACAGGGACGTTACCTTAATAGGAGTGTACATAATCTCTATATTTATTTTTCCTATTTGGGACAGAAGCGGTAACACACTTATGGATTAGTGAATATTCATCAGCTATGATAGCTGCCATATTTATGTCACTCTTGTTTGTCAGCAATGTGGATTTTTAGTGCCTGATTATTTTTTCTAATGAACTCCTCTAACACTATTAGGTTCCGATGTTGCTTGAAGGTAGAGACTTCTGCTTTGTTTAACCACTTATCAAACATCTTGAACTTCTTTGCTGCAAACTCTGCATAGGTCATATTTTCTGGCTTACTGTGTTGCCTGAATGACTGCCGATACCTCTCTGTGGCGATGGAGTATGCACTTAGGATTACTTTTTTGATAGCTTCATTATCATTACTTTCTATAGAAAAAGAGAAAATTTCAGCAGTCTTACATGTTAGTTTGGGCTGCAGCAACCATATCTTATGAAGGCCACTCCAAATGTTCAGCAGTTTTCTTGAAAAGTTTGAAATACCCCTCAAGATCTGATTCTAGAAAAGAAGGTACAAGTTTAAGATTTTTTTTTCCCCAAATCAAACTGTGGAGGTAAGGATGGTTGCTGAGACTGAAGGTGGGCTAGCTGAATTGCATTTTGGTGTCTCGCTGGTTCTCTTTGAAATTCTTTCTCACGAGCAGCTTGTTCACGTTCGAACTGAGCAGCTCTACACTTCTCACGTTCGAACTCTTCCTTCTCAAGAGCAGCTCTACATTCGAACTCTTCCTTCTCAAGAGTAGCTGTAAGGTTCTCACGTTCGAACTCTTCCTTCTCGTGTGCAGCTCTAAGCTTCTCACGTTCGAAGTCATCCTTCTCACATGCAGCTCTAAGCTTCTCACGTTCAAAGTCATCCTTCTCACGTGCAGCTTTAAGGTTCTCACGTTCGACTTCTTTCATCTCAAGAGCAGCTCTAAATTTCTCACGCTCGAACTCTTCCTTCTCAAGAGAAACTCTAAGCTTCTCACGTTCGAACTTTTCCTTCTCACATGCAGCTGTAAGCTTCTCACGTTCGATCTCTTCCTTCTCACGAGCAGCTCTAACTCTAAGTTTCTCACGTTCGAATTCTTTCTCACCAGCTGCTAGCTCCTCACGTTCGAACTGCAGCTGAGCTAATTTATCAGCTGTCTCTGGATCAGTGATTCCGGGGGATGTTTCTTTGGTTTCACCGTCATCCTCATTCTCAGACAAATTATATGTTCCTTCCTTTATTACTTCTCTTTCTACCAAGTAGTTTAATACCAGCTGAAGGTGTTGCTTGCAGGTAGTTGCACTTGTATATGATACCTTCCATTTGAGCAGCAAGTACATCAGTTCATCTTTGCATGCGTACAAAAGTGTCTATAACCCTTCTCCGGGGTTATTCTCGAATTCTTGAATGTTAAAAGACATGGTGGTGTATTACACCAATTATGCTAGTTGATGTTAGAGTGAGATGGATGGTCCAAAAACAATACACCCTATGATGGTTAATTGGAGGTGGGTGGCCGTAAATTGCACCTATGGACATGAATAATATAACTTAATCATGGAAGAATAACTCTGCTAAAGAGGACAATGACAAGATTAGCAAGGAGTTATAAGAGTCAACAAAATGACCAATGATCGTGCTTTATCGTGAATAACTGAGCTAGTCTTCGTAACACCCCATTATTGTTACATGAAAAGTTAGAGACTGTGCCCTCATACCCCAGGAACCCTGCATTAAACACCGTAAAAAACAAAACAAAAAAACAGTATGATCATGTGAGGTCGAGGTGTGATCTTCAAGTAAACTATTTGTAAATAAAGCACGGTTCCTACAAGCAACGGATTTCGTATTGATCACGAAACCCCAAAGAGTAATGAAGTGGACATGAGACAGGCTGCCAATCCAGTCCTGAGAATTTATTTTAAATTTAGATTTTACATTAACCTCTAAACTAACACGAGTGACGACCAAAGTGTTTTAACCAATTAGGTTAACCCTAATGGGAAGTCCAGCACTTGAGATCCCGGACGCATATTTCCGTTCTGTATTGGCATTCATCTCAGTACCACAGCCAGCCACCTCAGCCAAGCGACCCAAGTAAGTGGATCCAATGGAACGTAATTTTGTTTGGGAAACACATTGAGGATATTTTCGAGAAAAACCTATGGTTAGTTTTGAAACGAAGGCTCGAGCGTCGTTCCTGGCTGAGGGTTCCCGGTGGTGAAAGGAATGCGCATACAGAACGGAAATATGCAAACTGGACAGGTCCCCAAACTTGAGTTTGTGAGTGATTTCTAATGGCAAATATTGTGAACTGTAGACCATGTTCGTTGAGCCCAGGTTATTACAAGAAAAGACATCAAATCTCAAGTGCAAGAAAAACTAAGGATGATGTTATGCAGCATATTCTGGGTCCTAACTTCTCAGTTCCAGACAAGGTGCAGTTCTGGGTTCTTTGTTCCCGACCAGGTCAGTATCAGCAAGGAAGGAAAACACAAACACCACGGGTCAAAGGCACACTTATATATTAACAAAAGACAAATACACACACCGTTCTATGAGCAAAACAGAGGAGTTACAATGATTTAAAATAGCGTGTATAACAATTTCGCTCTACCTAGCTCAGCAAGTCTGACCTTTACATGGAGTTACACCTTCCTGATATGGGGTTATATCCACACAGTGTCACAAGCATTATTCCACAGCTGTCAGGCAGATGAAGTGCAACATAGACAACACAGTTCAATATATCCAGTGTGTCATATATGACAATACATATATCCAGATCCTTAACTCTAGGTATCCAAGTGACATGTATGATGCCCTAGCTAGTCTTAGTCTATATACACGTTACATGGATCGAGAATATATAACATCTTATGCTGATCACCAGGGGGGGTTAAGGAGTCTAGGGAGGGTAGGTTCTGTAAGGACGGGGGTTGGGGATGGGTGCATGATATGTATGGAGGTATATATCCTGACCCTTAAGTTTAGGTATCCGTGAGACATGCACAGGATCCTAGCTAATATAATGTATCTGCATGACATAGACGAAACCCTAGCTAACCTTAGGCTATATACGCTCTACATAGGAAAGGAATATATAGTGTCTTACTCTGACCACTGGAGGGGGGGGGATAGTGAGTCTAGGGAGGGTATGTACATGTGGGGATGGGGGTTGAGGGCCCAGGGAGGGAAGAGAGAATACACAGGGGAGGATCACACTGACGTCTGTTGTTCTGTGGGGGTGACACTGGGGAGGGTTTGTCACTGTAGGGAAACTGGCCCGTATAAGAGGGGTGTCGAGCACTCCGCCAGGTAGTATCACGTGTAATAGAGTTCACTATGGTACTTAAGAGAGGGGGAATACACTGGGGAGGGTTGGTCAAACCTGGGGAAGTGGCTGCACGGACTCGAGGGGGGGGAGTGAAACTGGGGAAGGATCTGGCTGCACCAGGGAAACACACAAACAGAAAGTCTATTACGACTCTGGTGAAGGAGAGGACAGAGTCCACGGGACGTCAGGAACTACGCTGAGAGCTTTAGATGTCGGTTGGGTGTGGGAGGTTGGCCGCCCAGTGAGTATTACAGGGGTGGGTGGTCCATGGGGTCGCCACTAGTCCTTGAGGAGTGGGCAGGTGGTGTAGTGGGTGCCTTCCTAGCCGCTACGGCCCGGCAGGAGGTCTGGCTCTCCAGGCTAGGGCCGAAGAGGGCCAGGAGGCGCGCTGTGCGGCACTGGCCCTTAGCTGTCGTCGGGGTCCTAGAAGAGGATCGGGGGAGGCCCATGGCTGGGGTTGGGCGTGGAGAGGGCGGTTCCCTATGTGAGCCAATGCTGCGTCCTGTAGAGGCTGCCATCAGGGAGGGACTGTGGCCACCGTCGTTGGGAGAGCCTCGACTGCTACGACAGGCACTGGGGAGGCCTGCTGACTCCGGGAGCTGCAGTCTCACCATCAGGAGGGGGCCGACAGGGGTGAACTGCAGCCTCTCGCCCGGGGGGGAGTCCGGTGATGCCGTGGGCTACAAGGACAGGACACCAGCCCTGGGGGACATCACGCCCTCCCTGGTCTCTGGTGGGGAAAAAGGGGCAAGAGTCACCCTCTCGTGTTGAGGGGCTAGGAGAGAGGCGCCTCACTTCGCCCCCAGAGTGGTGGTCGGGGCAGGAGGCGCCTTCCTCTACAGGAGCCTGGGTATGGTCTGAGGGGGTGCAGAAAGGGGCCGGTCCTCCAGATACTACAAACCCTGACAGCGAGGAGTAGGCACCTGATGGATATGCCTGGCTATTGCCACAGCTCCGATGGAGGCTGCACTCCGGCCGTTGTTCTGGCGGTGGGGAGAGGGCGCCCGATGGATATGCCTGGCTATTTCCACAGTTCAGACAGAGGCTGCTTTCCAGCCCTTGTTTTGAAGGCAGGGAGAAGGCGTCCGATGGATATGCCCAGCTATTGCCACAGCTCCGATGGAGGCTGCTCTTTGGCCTGTGCTCTAGGGGCAGGGAGAAGGTGCCTGATGGATACGCCCAGCTACTGCCTCAGCCCTGAAGGAGGCTGCTCTCTGGCCCTGGTTTTGGAGACAGGGAGAAGGCACCCGATGGATACGCCCAGCTATGGCCACAGCTCTGACGGAGGCTGCTCTCCAGCCTTTGGGTCTGGGACTCCTGTCCTGGAAACAGCACTAGTGGGCAGTGATGTCTCGTCTGCTGCTCCGTAGTGGGGATAGCAGCCCTTGAGGCTCCTCCTGAGTCCTCTATAAAAAAGGAGGCTGATCCAGGGGACTCGGTGTCCGAGGGTCTGCTTGGGAGCTTGTCAAAACAAGTCCCACCCTGCTTCTGGCGAGCGTTCCATCCGCCGGAGTGTAGTGTACATATCCTGCACACTGGTGGGTGGCCTGGCTGCAGAGAAGAGGGGCGGTGGGGCACGAGGGACATAGGACGCTCTCGCCTGGAAGGTATGACAGGTGAGTCAGCCTCCCTCTCATCTCCTAGTGGGGTGGGTATCGCCCCCCCCATACTCTCTTCCTGAGGTGGTGGTGTCCGGCTCACCATGCCATGTGGGTATTTCAGAGGATATGGAAACAAATAAATTCAAAATAAACTTATTATTATAACAAATAAATACCTAATACCAAAACAGCTGTACAACTAGAAAAAAATCGAGCTGAACCCAGTAAAGTAAACCTCAGTGGTAGCCTCAAGTAAAAATAAACACTGACACTAACAAAAAACAGAATAAGAAAATATACAGATTAAGGGTGGGGGTGTGTAGCTGAATGGGTCTAGTTCCTCACTGAACCACCCAGGTTGAGTCCAGTCAACTAACTTCCGACGAGGTGGTGTCTTGTCCCGATTACCTGGGAGTGGAGTACACCGATTGGCTTTCACCTGCCGGCTTCATCACGGCACCAAGATTTGCTGACAGACGAAAACACAGGCACCAGCCACCGACACTAGCCACAGGCAATGGGAATAACAATCTCTCTCTCTCTCTTTCTCTATAATATATATATATATATATATATATATATATATATATATATATATATATATATATATATAACAATCTCTCTATCTATCTATCTCTATATTATATATAGATATATATATATATAGATATATATATATATATATATATATATATACTGTATATATATATATATATATATATATATTGTTACGGAACAGAGAAAGATAATGTACACTTTAAGTGAGAATACTAATAATCACTAGTGTCCCGTAAAGGTCCAGGTTCAAAACAAAAGAGCTACATAACATTACAAGTTAAAGTTTAATGCTCAAGCTAACAACAAAACATTCAGGACTCATAAGGATGATGTAATGGCAAAAAACAGGTTAAATATATGGTTAACTGCAATAGCCTCTATTAACACGAAATTAGCATGAGTAAATTTATCTAAGTCAGCCCTGTTAAAATGAGATACCAGATAATACTCAGTGAATGCCAGATATATTATTACAGATACAAAATATTATTAATGATGGCTGACAATAAGAACCTTACATAAATTACAAAAACCTTACTAGGCCTAAGAATCAACCTTATGCTACACAGCACAAGAAAAAATGCAACAACAGTTATACTCAAATTACACACAGCTGCTAGATGGTTGGAGACTTCCTGAGCACTCACAATAATAATAACTGTACAGGGGAGGACAGAGATGTGAGCAAAATGAGGAGTAGATCTAAGTGGCAATAATGTAGAGACTGAGCTCATTATATAGGGGCCAGCAGAGCTTGATACAACTTGTAAGAAAGATGCGCAAATGAAGCCATAGGGGACAAAGAGCTGACAATCCTGCTCTGAACAACAGAAAGGACGACTTACTCTACTATAACGGTAGAAGGGGGGACTGAGGCAGAACACGCTCGTGATCAAACATGCAGCATATTGCAAGTTAAAATTACACAAAGGATGATGAAATCATAGGCTATGTAACACCTCCCCACAAAGAAAAAGAAATTTACAAAGGAAATTTCTTATTACTCTAAAACAATCTGTCTAAAGTCTAGATAAGCAATCTGCAATAACATTTTCTTTCCCCTTGACATGTTGTATGTCTAATGAATACTCCTGAAGAAGTAGACTCCATCTTGTCAATCTCTGATTTTTATCTTTAAACTTACTAAGGAATTTCAGTGGGTTATGATCGGTATAAATGACTATGGGGTCAAAACCAGAACACAAATAAAATGAAAACTGCTGCAAACCCAAAATCAAGGCCAAAAGCTCTTTCTCAATAGTTGAGTAGTTCTTTTGAGGTGGAGTGAACTTCTTACTGTAATAAGATACAGGGTGTTCAATACCCTGATCATCCTCTTGCAGCAAAACAGCCCCAGCTCCTGTATCACTTGCATCAACAACCATCTTAAAAGGCTTAGCAAAATTTGGAGTAGCGAGCACTGGCTAACTTAATAGAATAGCTTTAAGTTTGTTGAAAGAGGATTCACAGTTATCGGTTCAGACAAATTTAACTCCCTTTTTCAGTAGGTCTGTAAGTGGTGATACAAGAATTGAAAAGTTAAGAACAAATCTCCTGTAATAACCTACCATTCCCAAAAATCTTTGTAGCTCTTTCCTACTTTTAGGTCTGGGGAGATCACTTATAACCTGAACCTTAGCTCCTAGTGGTGCAACATGTCCATCACCAATTACATACCCAAGGTACTGAACTTTAGCTTGACCAAACTCACACTTTGATAAATTAGCTACAAGATTAGCATGAACCAAACGCTCAAGAAATTTACTGACATGGCATAGGTGATCTTTCCAGTTGTCACTGAAGATTAATACATCATCAATATAAACAACACACCCTACCAAACCCTCTGTTACAACATTCATGAGCTTCTGAAATGTGGCTGGTGCATTCTTCATACCAAATGGCATTACAGAACATGCAAAAGTCTTTCCTAGTGTTACAAATCATGAGATCTCCCTAGCACGTTCAGTCATAGGTACTTGCCAGTATCCCTTTAACAAATCAAACTTACTTATGTACCCAGCCTTTCCGATCTTGTCTATGCAATCTTCCACACGAGGGAGAGGGTAAGTGTTTGTTTTGGCTATCTGATTAACACGTCTGTAGTCGATGCAAAGCCGCTGTGACCCACCTGGCTTAGGGACTAGAGTGACAGGAGAACTCCACTCGCTCTGACAGGGCTCAATCATCTTGTGGTCCAACAGGTAGCCAAGCACCTTCTCGATGAGAGGAACTTTCACTGGGTTCACACGGTAAGGAGGCAGTTTAATTGGCTTTGCATCTCCACCATCAACATCATGCGTCAACACAGTGGTTCTTCCTGGAGTGGCACGGAACACTTGCAGGTACTCCTGCAGTAATGCCGAAAACTCCTGCCTTTCCTCGGGAGGTAGATGAGAAAACTTAGTCTGGAGATCATTCATGATATCAAGATTCTTCCCCAAACTATCACTCAGGCTCATACTGCATGGGAGAGCTTCACTTGCAGACTCGGGTGGAACAGCTACAGTGCAGACTGGATTATTTTCCTCCTGCCTGTGATATAACTTTAGCATGTTGATGTGACATAGTTGCTTGTTCTTTCTACGATCTGGTGTGGCGATGACATAGTTGACATCACTGAGTTTCTTCTCCACGAAATAAGGACCACTAAACTTGGTTTGAAGAGGTTGCCCATGAACTGGTAGCAGAATCAAAACCTGATCTCCTGGCTGAAAGTGGCGTAACCTGGACTTCTTATCATACCAAGTCTTCATCTTCTCCTGAGCAGCTCCTAAATTCTCTCTCGCCAACTGTAAAGCAGTGGACAGCCGTTCTTTGAACTTCATCACGTACTGCAGCAGGTTGACGTCATCTTCCTCCGACAGCCAGCATTCCTTGAGTAGCTTAAGGGGTCCTCTTACTTCATGGCCAAACAGTAGTTCAAAAGGTGAGAAGCCCAGTGATTCATTAGGAGATTCTCTTGCAGCAAACACAACGAATGGAAGACCTTTATCCCAGTCTTTCTGATGTTCCAAACAGTATTTCTTGAGCATCGATTTGAGTGTTTGATGATATATCTCCAACGCTCCTTGGGTCTGGGGATGGTAAGCTGAAGATGTGATCTGGGTGATGCCCAACTCTTTCAGAGACTGCTTGAAAACATTTGACATGAAATTACTTCCCCGGTCTGACTGTACCTCCTTGGGCAGACCAAACTTTGTGAAGAACCCTAGCATTTCCTTAACCACGTTCTTTGCTGAGTTATTTCTAAGTGGAATGGCTTCAGGATAACGAGTAGCCATATCAATCAGGGTCAACACAAGAAAATCCTGAAGAAGTCTTAGGAAGAGGGCCCACAATATCCACCAACACAAGGGTGAATGGCGCCTCAAAAGGAGGAATGGGAACTAGAGGTGCTGATTACACTTCCCCACAACCTGACAGGTGTGACAAGACTTACAATACCAGGAAACATCCCTGAAGATACCTGGCCAGTAGAAGTGTTTCAAAATGCGTGCCACAGTCTTCCTAACTCCAAGGTGTCCTGCCAAACTGGAATCATGAGCCACTCTAATGATATCCTGCCTACAAACACGAGGGATGACAACTTGATGTACAACCTCCCATTCACAGTCGGCTGATGCTGTTGGGGGTCTCCACTTCCTCATAAGTACTCCTGACTTTATATAATAACAAGTAGAAGCACCAGTTGACTCTTCCTCACTGCAAGCAGAGTTAGCAAGATCTTTCAACTCAGGGTCAGCAACCTGCAACTCAATCAACTCTTGACGAGACAAATTATCAACACTAAGGGGTACTGCCTCATCTGGTGAGTGGTCCAAATTAGCAAGAAAAGTGTCAGCTAGGATAACATCATCATCATCATTATCCTCTAAATCACCAGCAACTTTAGACTTAGCCCTAGTGACAGCACATGCAGGGAACACATCAGGGACACGACAATCCTGGGTCGCAGCCACTGGCTTACTAGACAACTGAGGAGCTGGACACTCTTGACTTCCACCAATATCATTTCCAAGTAAGAAAGTTACACCTGACTTTGGGAGTGTCTCAACCAACCCAACCATAACGGAACCATTAACAAAACCAGACTCTAAATTCACTCTGCACAGAGGGACAGAGAAGTAATTATTCCCTACACCTTGTAAGATTACAGTTTCATCAGAGGAATTAACATTAGAGCCTAGAACACTGGTCAGCATAAGGGATTGGCAAGCACCTGTATCACGATATATTTTAACTGATTTCCTGTCATTACTGTCCAGAGGACTGACAAAACCATCAGACAGGAAATTAGCACATGAACTCTTGAGAGTGTCACCCACGTTACTGCTCAAAAGAGGAGCTCCATCATGAGAATTTAAGTTACCCCTCAAAGCAGGTTCAGTTAACTCAGTTAAAGAAATCTGGGAACTCTCAAGGGTGGACACTAGACCAATTGACTGAATATTTAAAGACTCCTTTTTGTTCACATCACGCTGTCTCCTGAAACATTTCTCCGTAGTATGACCAAGCTTACTACAATAAGTACATTTACGTTTCTGAAATCTAGAGGTGAAGCTGGTATTTACTTCCTGAGAAACATCATCTTTATTCTCTTTCCTGTTACCTGTACTCTGAGTAGAGGCAACGTACTTACTCTCAGCTTTCCTTCTTTCTCTAGAATATTTTTGTGAGTGAGAACATATTCATCAGCTAAAACTGCAGCATCAGACAAATTATCTATTCTTCTCTCATCAAAATATAGGCTTACATCTTTACTAATACACCTTTTGAAGTCCTCCAGCAAAATCATCTGCTTAAATTTGTCAAAATCAGAATCCACATTCTTAGAATTTAACCACTGCTCTAACAGATCTTCTTTGATTTTTGCATACTCAACATGGGATTGCTTATCTTGCTTGTAAGTTGTCCTAAATTTTACTCTATAGGCTTCAGGAACAAGCTCATAGGCCTTAAGAATCAAGCTCTTAACTACATCATAATTATCAGATTGATCCTGAGGCAAAGATGCATAAGTTACTTGAGCTTTACCGGTGAGAACAGTTTGAAGGAGTACTGGCCAATTAAAACCTGTAGCTACCCTCTCAAACAACTGAAAATACTTTGTTTAATCAGATTCATTAAAAGGAGGGACAAGTTTAACATTTTTAGCCACATCAAAATCATCAGAGCTAGATGATCCAGTTCCACCTTGTTTCATGCGATACTCATGGTCTGCCTGAATCCTGGCAAGTTCAATTTGTGCCTGTATCTATGCCTCCTGAATACGAGCCTGAGACTCCGCCTCCTTAGCCTGAGACTCCGCCTCCTTAGCACGTGCTTGAAATTCAGTCTCCTTAACACGAGCCTCCTGCAGGGCTAGCTGTAACTTAGCTAATTCAATCTGCGTTTGCTCATTTGGAGGAGTTATATTAAACAAGCTTTTATTAATCATGCCAAGATTTTGATCTTTAGAATGATGAGAGTGAACTGCAATTCCCAATTGTTGAGCAACAAGCTTAAGTTCATTCTTTGTTCTGTTTTCTACATCACACACTGTTTGCACATTTGACAAAAAATCTTTGGCTTCATCAAGTGTAGTAACAGTAGACATCATGAATAAATCACAGTCACAAAATATCAAGCAATATTCTTATGATAATATCCTGAATATCCTGATATATATATATATATATATATATATATATATATATATATATATATATATATATATATATATATATATATATATATATATATATATATATATATATATTGTTACGGAACAGAGAAAGATAATGTACACTTTAAGTGAGAATACTAATAATCACTACTGTCCCGTAAAGGTCCAGGTTCAAAACAAAAGAGCTACATAACATTACAAGTTAAAGTTTAATGCTCAAACTAACAACAAAACATTCAGGACTCATAAGGATGATGTAATGGCAAAAAACAGGTTAAATATATGGTTAACTGCAATAGCCTCTATTAACACGAAATTAGCATGAGTAAATTTATTTAAGTCAGCCCTGTTAAAATGAGATACCAGATAATACTCAGTGAATGCCAGATATATTATTACAGATACAAAATATTATGATGGCTGACAATAAGAACCTTACATAAATTACAAAAACCTTACTAGGCCTAAGAATCAACCTTATGCTACACAGCACAAGAAAAAATGCAACCACAGTTATACTCAAATTACACACAGCTGCTAGATGATTGGAGACTTCCTGAGCACTCACAATAATAATAACTGTACAGGGGAGGACAGAGATGTGAGCAAAATGAGTAGATCTAAGTGGCAATAATGTAGAGACTGAGCTCATTATATAGGGGCCAGCAGAGCTTGATACAACTTGTAAGAAGGACGCGCAAATGAAGCCATAGGGGACAAAGAGCTGACAATCCTGCTCTGAACAACAGAAAGGACGACTCACTCTACTATAACGGTAGAAGGGGGGACTGAAGCAGAACACTCTCGTGATCAAACATGCAGCATATTGCACGTTAAAATTACACAAAGGATGATGAAATCATAGGCTATGTAACAATATATATATATATATATATATATATATATTGTTACGGTTTGCGCCAGCCCGGGGCTATTACAAAAAGACAACAAGTCAGCCTTAGATGATCGGCCTCCACTGCGTTGCAAAAATAACACAGACCCCGGCACTGACACTCCGCAAACTAGAGAAAAACTGCGCAACGGAAAAGTACTTATTTAAGAACGCAACACTCTGTACTTTGGTAATAAAACGGAACAGCCTACCTATAGATCTAGCCTACTATCGTCACTACCGGAAGTAATACCGCCCGAGACAGCCTACAGGAACACCTCCCACTTACTTCCGGTGGTGACGACTTTCTACTTAACCCGTGTCCAAGGGGGAACGCAGTTAGTAGCTCACGATGGTTCTCACTAGCCTTGAGCAAAGAGATGGGATTAACTGTGTAGGGGTTAGGGGTGTGTGTGTGTATGTACGTGTGTTGGGGAACGTTAACAAAGGCAGCGAGAAGACCACGGTGAGCCAAACTGGCCCTCCAAAGACAACACGGTTACAAAAACAAAATAACTACTTCCCTCAGTCAGCAACAAAAGAATAAAAATAAACTTAAATGAAAACGCCAGCTCGGCATAAAAATGACTGGGGAGAGAGAGAGTGTGCACACACGCACGATACGGAAGCTAGCTGGGAAGAGACTGGACTACTGCTAGGCTCGTGTTCAGCCAAGCGCGAACGCATGAATCAAATTAATTAATAAGAACTTAAATTCGTGCCCCTCTCTCTCTACAATTGGTACTTCTAATGCAAGCAAAACATCATTAAATATACTGGTAGCTCACACAAGACAATCAAAATAATCAAATGCATTCTCAGCATGGTATGAAATAAAATTGCCCTCAGTGGCGGGAACGAAAGAAACAAAAGAACTTGTAACACTCGCTAATTTAAACTCCGCGAATGACACGGATACATACTGCATAATCCCCTAGCCCAGCTGTAACGGCTGCACCCGTGGGAACGGAAAGGCGGACAGCGTAACAATATATATATATATATATATACATATATTAGGGTGTTCAGAAAAATCGAACCTTCAGGAACCTGAAAGGCAAAGTGCTTATTCAGTTCCACTACCTGTGTGAACTACACCGCACTTTGCACTTTTTCTTTGGCCTTCTCAAACCCGTGCCTCATTTCAATGCGAGTTGCAGTGCAAATGGTAACGCCCGCCATGATCACAGCAGGGCTTGACTTGGGGGAACTCACGTTGTCTGTCGGATCCCTCCACTCTGTTCAGAAGGAATCAAGGACTGAGATCACTGAAACGATCAAAAAAGAATTCCAGACACAAACATCCTTGATTCTCCATTTTGATGGAAGGCTCTTGCCCAACATTGATGGCAGTGGCCGTAGTGATCGCATGGTGATTGTTGTTACAGGGATTAGTATGGAGAAGAACCTGGCGATCTCTAAGATCCCTGCTGGAATGGGCGATGCAATGGGAGTGGCAGTACTAAGGACTCCAGACGAATGACCGGAAGTGAAGCCCTGGATTCCAGGGCTCTGTT
Source organism: Coenobita brevimanus (assembly GCF_032717465.1). Taxonomy (NCBI): domain Eukaryota; kingdom Metazoa; phylum Arthropoda; class Malacostraca; order Decapoda; family Coenobitidae; genus Coenobita; species Coenobita brevimanus. The sequence goes on from NC_137001.1 coordinate 8,333,783, forward strand.
GTGATACTACAGCGCCTAACACCGGGATTCACAGCGGAGCTTGCTTTGTCATTGAAAGAGGCCTCCAAGTCCCATTGCTGTTTTTGGGATGCAGGAACCACATGTGTGAACTCATAGTGGCAGGGATCTTTGACCTCTTTTTCTTCTTCTGGTCCTGAAATTCCTCTCCTCGGTCGATTCAAAAGAGTTCTGTAACAAAATTGACAGATTCCTTCGATCCCTATGATGATGACCTACATGAAAAATCTCAGTTGTGGATTGCCAACAGAGCCGAAGACAATGAATACTTCATACTCAGCCACATGGATTGTGCACAACCCCGTGATGACTACCTTGAGCTCCTCCAGCTGTCTTTGTCCTTCTTCGGCAAGAAGCCAGCACGGATCATCTTTCATCGTCCATGTGCCTATCACAGAGCACGTTGGATGGCCAAAGGCCTTTACTGCCTCAAGATCTTCCTTTTAAGAAATCAACTGAAGGATGCAGCCTCCTTCCCCTTCACATGGCATCAAAAGAAGGCCATCAAACGCATCTGTGTCTTCCTCATCACCATCTGTGTGATGCACTGGTTTGAAGCCCCAAATGCTGTCAACACTCCATTCAATGACCTCAGTCTCCAGGAGGAGATTGAAGAATTCAAAGAGGTGGATCCCGTTGTAACAAAGAAGGCACTGGACAAAGTCAAAAGCTTCCTCTGGTACCTCAGTGAGGACCTGGCTCCACAAGCCATGTATTCTGACAAAGTCTCTATTGAGGAAAAACAGGAAATGCTGAAAAATATGACCACAGTACTGCTGAGGAAGAAAACGATTGATAAGGCATCAGATCTGAGAATCTCTACGTTTGTCACCCAGAAGTAAAAAAAAACCTCCACCAGTGTTTAAAGCTGGATACTCCAACAATATGACCTCTGTCTCATTCCTGATGTCATGGCCCACCTCAAAGTGGTCAATGACGCTGCTGAGCAGGCAGTCAAACTGGCAATGGACTACAACAGTGGTCTGATGAAGAATGAAGAAGAATGGCAGCTGATCTTCCATGTTGTGCAGCACCATCGAGTCCTCTATGACTCGACCAAAAAATCCCACATCTAATAAACTGATTATGCTTGTTGTATAGCTCAAAAATATTGTTTCTTTTTGTACCACATTGTTTATTTTTACATTTCTTTACCATACCCTTCACGTACTCAGATCAGTTAGATTTACAGAATTCAGGGGTAGCGAGGCACGACTTTGCATTGATAAAAAGTCATAAATTTTTGCTTGAAAGCTTTGTTTGTAAAGTGGAATCGCTGGCATACTTTGCCCACCTAAATATCCAATTTTTTTTCCTATAAGTGCTGAACACCGTATATATATATATATATATATATAAAATGCAGGGTTGGCGAGCCAGACACCATCACCCTAGGAAAAGGGTAGAGGGTGGTGACCCCACCCTACAAGGAGACTGGGAGGCTCTTTTCACCTGAGGAGCCTTCCGAGCATAAGCGATGTATCTCTCCCGTGACCCAACGCCCCTCCTCCCCACAGCCAGACAACCCGGCAGTGTACAATAAAAGTACACTGGGCTTCAGCGGAGGGAGCACTCGCCAGAATCGGGGTGGGACTTGTATTAACAAGCTCCCAAGCAGATCCTTAGATGCCGAGTCCCCTGGATTGGCCTCCTTTTTGAAAGAGGACTCAGGAGGAGCCTCAAGGGCTGCTATCCCCCTCAAGGAGCAGTGGACAGGCCACCGCCGTCCACCAAAGCTGTCTCCAGGGCAGGAACCCTAGACCCAAAGGCAGGAGAGCAGTCTTCATTGGCACTGTGGCAATAGCCAGGTGTATCCATTGGGCACCTTCTCCCTGCCTCCAAAACTAGGGCCGGAGAGCAATCTCCATCAGCGTTGTGGCAATAGTTGGGCGTATCCATTGGGCGCCTTCTCCCTGCCCTTGAAATGACGGTTGGAGAGCAGTCTCCGTCGGCGCTATGGCTATAGCCGGGTGTAACCATCAGGTGCCTTCTCCACATCGTCAGGAACTAGGCTGGAGCACAGCCTCTGTCTGAGCTGTGGAAATAGCCGGGTGTATCCATTGGGCACCTACTGCCTGCTGTCAGGGTCTGTAGCAGCAGGCGGGTTGGCTCCTGGCTGCTCTCCCCCTGACCATAACTGGGCTCATGCAGAGCATCCCACTCCGACCACCACCTCGGTGGCAAAGTGAGGTGCCCCTCGTCCTGCCCCTCTGTATCCCAGGGCGACTCTTGCTCCCTTTCAGGGGAACCTCCAGAGACCAGAAAGGGTGAGCCATCTCTGAGGGCCACTGTCCTGTTGGTGCAGCCCCAGGTGTTGTCGGACTCCCCCAGGACGAGAGGCCGCAAGTTGCCCCTGATGGCCTCCTCCCGATGGCAAGACCGCAACCCCAGAGACGGCAGGCCTCCCCCGGTGCCTGTTGCAACAGCCGAGTCTCCCCAGACGTTGGCGGCCACAGCCCCTCCCTGACGGCTGCCTCTGAGGGGCGCAATAGCTGTGCAACCAGGGCTCTGCCCCCTTCGTGCCTGACCCCAATCCAGGGCCTCCCCAGGTCCTCTCCCAGAACCCCGACAACGACGAAGGGCTGGCGCCGAGCTGTGCGCCTGTTGGCCCTCTTCGGCCCCAGCCCCAAGAGCCCAGTCCCCTGTCGGGCCATAGCAGCTAGGGAGCCACCCCACACACCACCGGCCCATTCTTCCCAGACTCGTGGCAACCCAACGGATCACCTGCCTCTATACTACTCACTAGGAGGCCCTCCTCCTACACCAGGCCGCCACCTGGAACTCCTGTCGTAGCGGGCCCTGTCCTCCCTCCCATCAGAAACTGTGAGTAATAGATCCTCCCTTTATGGTCCCCCCAGTGTGACCAGCCCCTCCCCATGGTGGACCCTCCCTGTGACCCCTGCCCAAAGAACATGTCACTCCTCCCCAGTGTGCTTATCCTCCCCTTGTGAAATTTAGTGTATCATATTACTGAAAGTGCTGTACGCGGAGTGCCTGTCATACCCGCCCGGGTCAGTCTCTACCCCCCTGCCGTGACCAATATCTCCCCAGTGTCACCTTCCCCACAGGACAGCAGATGTCAGTGTAACCCACACCCATGGACTCACACTAACTCCCCTCCCTCCCTCCATCCCCACGAAAGTACTGCCACCCTAGCCTCATTAACCCCTAAACCGCGGAGTTCTTTTTGATTGACTTGCGTGTCTCGCGGGCATATTCGTGCTCCAACAGACTCTAAAAATATTTGCCAAAAATCAGTTATTGGTCCTAGAATATTAAAATTATATATGCATATGGCACATACCTTTAGCTTTCTCCTAGGATGTTTGTTGAGCCTTCGTCGAGTACGGTAGGACTTGTGGAGACCTCTGAGGTTGGGTAACGAAGTCTCCACTTTACACTTCCCGACAACCCGTAATATGATTACCACAGTATGATATTATCACTAGAAACATTATTCTATGATTCTGAAATAGTTTGGAATCCATACTCCAAAAAAAAAAGAAACTGTGAAAGCAATGAAAATTATGAGTGCGTATGACCTTTCCACTTGCGATCGTTCGCCACTGGTGTTCTGTCATTTATTATTCATAAAAACACTCACACTTTATATTTCTATTACTATATAACACTTATATGTATCTACAGTCTTTATCCATAAGTTTCCTTCAGTAATAGTAGTTTATTGTCACTGTAGGGATTCAATTTCTCTTTCAGTAAAATACGTAGCATTCAATTTCTCGTCCTCTATACTGGCGTTGAGAGTGAATCTGTCACTTTCACTTCCACTTTCATAACTCATAGTATTCATACATGCTAGAGTGAAACTTTCGCTTTCATTACTCCTAGTATATATACTCGTATTCATATATTACTACTCATTAACATTTCTATTTACATTCTCTATTTTATTTACATTATTTACATTTCTATTTTACTTACACTGTTATGCACTATCACTTGCAGTAACTTATAAACCTATTTTCCACTGTTCACTTATATTTACATTCATTGCTTTTACTTGCTGTTTACACATTATTTACACATTATTTACATTTCCACTTGCACTGTTTTACTCACAAGAAAGATTGTAGTCACTGTCTATCATTTTCATTGACAAATTAGCCAGTTGACGTTCCACAGCAGTCACTTAGCCCTTTACCCCTTTCCACACGAGGTTTAGTATGGGGTAGAGGTCACAGGGCCCATTGCATGGGGCTAAAAAGCGTGGAATTGGACAGGCATGAATCCGACGTGGTTTCACCTTGAAAGACGACAGTAAACAGAATACAGTGTGGTGGCCTGCCTAGGGGGAGTGCAATGCTGCCAATGTCAGTTTGGTGACAGCTGCTAATATATACGCTATGAAATGATTGGCAGGTAATCTAGACAATACATAATAAATTAGGTAGTTCCAGGTGAATGTTAATATCACTTAGGCTTCTCCCTTCTATCTATCTATTGCCAGATGCCTCAATCCCGTTTGGGGTGGCCACAAACAAATCACCTCCAAGTCGCCCTGTCCCCCGCCATTTCACTGCCCTGCTCCCAACTCACACCCCCCTCTCTCATATACCTCTCCACCCCATCCCTCCATCTCATCCTCGGCCTCCCCCTCCCTCTCTCCCCCTCCATCTCACTCATATACACTCTCTTCGTCAGTCTTTCACCCTCCATCCTCTCCTCTCCACATATTCTTATTACGAGAATAGATTATTTGGCATATTTCAAGGGGAAATAAACAGCGAAAATTAGCGAACGAGTGCACGTGAGGTGTTGTCAGGTGATTATTAGCCAATTTCTGGTGTATGGCACTATCACTTACCTTATTTCTTGTTTGTATAAATTATTTGGTATAAGAATAAGGCATAGGGGTTATTTCAATGGATAAAATCAGTGGAAAATTCCAGGGAAGATGTACTTAGTGTAGCACGGCCGAGCAGGCGAGAGGAGAGGGTAATGGAGGGGAGGTAGGAAGGGGAGTCAAGAATGGGGAGAAATGGCTAAATTGTCAACAATGGATGGGAGTACAGATGGGATTAGGAGTGCTGACTAGTGTTGGACATTGTCAGTACTGATAGATGATACAAGCCACCACTTGAAAACCTGGGCAAATTCAAAATAACAGAGGATCACAAAAGAGATGCCCAGCGGTACGATCCCTTGCTCCCAAGCGTCACGAAAGTGACGCCCTGGGGTTAAGGGGTTAACTCCCCCCTCCCAGTGACTGCCAGTGTGATTCCATATATATATATATATATATATATATATATATATATATATATATATATATATATTTCTTTATATGTAACACGGTATGGACTAAGCTAGCTAGGCTTTCATCTCTGTGACTTGGACACCTAGGCTTAAGGTCGGATATTAATGTGTGTATATATATATATATATATATATATATATATAGAGAGAGAGAGAGAGAGAGAGAGAGAGAGAGAGATAGAGATATAGAGATATATATATATATATATATATATATATATATATATATATATATAGAGAGAGAGAGAGAGAGAGAGAGAGAGAGAGAGAGAGAGAGAGAGATACATATATACCGATATATATATATATTGTCATGTCTACTGTGCTGGAGACACTGAGCTCTGTTGTGTGCGTATGTGTCACATGTCATGTGCCTGAACATTTCCTTAGAATATTCATTGTGATACTCTTGGGACATATTGTAAAATTACTCAGGTGCTACCCCGTATTAGACGAGCTGAACTAGGAATTGAGAATGATCTTTGCAACTGCCATATTGTACCGTTGTATCCATCTGGCTTTGATCACGGAATAGTGTGTGTGTATGCATTCTCAGTTAATAGATAAGTGTACTGTTTGATCCAAGGTGTTTGTGTTTTTCCCTTCCTGGCTGACCCTGACCCGGTCTGGAACAAAGAACCCCGCACTGCACTGTACCTGGGACCGAGAAGTCAGAACCTAGGATAGGCTGGATAACATATATATATATATATATATATATATATATATATATATATATATATATACAGTCACTTCTCATTTTACATTGATTCGGTTTACGATATTTTGCTACAACAATAATGGAAAAGTTCCACCCCAAAATTCGATTTACGATAAATTTCCCACTATAACGATTTTGCCATCGGGAAGCACCAGTGACATGCAAGGTGACTGTCGCTTGTCTCAGGCAAGATGGTGGCCCCAGCATGCAGGAATTGTTATTTTCAGGTCCCGCCACCCATTCAAAGCCCTGTCTTTTTAACTTGCTCATGTGTGCCCCCCTGTTAGTGTCACCTCTCAGCCAAACATCGTACTACAGTACAGTAATCCCTAACACTTACTGAAAACTGACAAGCACAGGTGAAGATGGAGACTAAGTACAGTCTGGTGCACTAGCCATCACTGCCTCCTGTATGCTACGTTCTGCCTTCTTTATTGTACGAACAGTGTACTCATTTACCCCAAACATACGGTTTCGAGACAATTCACAGGCATAGGTAGAGACACTTTAGCACAGCCTGGTGCACTAGCCACCACTGCCTCCCGTATGCTACGTTCTGCCTTCTTTATTGTACGAAAAGTTGACTCATTTACCCCAAACATACGGTTCTGAGACAATTCCCTGTAAAACCAATTCACCATCAAAACATGGACGATTCCCCGTCAGGACAATTTGCACCCCTGATGATTCCCCATCATTCTATAAATATACTTATTATTGATTAATTAATATTATAATTAATAATTTTCAGGGGGATTTTATAGCTCATATAAGTAAAAAACTAGCGTACTGTACTTGCTAAATAAATTGGTCCGTAAATAAATGACGGGGCGTCGTCCTGACGGCGAATTGTCACCAACATTCCTTCCCTAAGTTTGTCCAACACTTTAACTTTCTCTGTCGGCGACATCACTTTACAAGCTCACTTTGGTGTGTTACATCATGCATCACTAGCAACATGCTTAGGCCCCATGTTGACAAACAAGGCAAGCAATCACTGGAAGGCAGAAAAATAAGCCACAAATAACGATTCGCAAGTCACGCATGGTTCGACCATTGGATTCAAACTGTGTGGTGTGTGGTAGACCGACCTCCCCCCCCCCACACACACACATGTATGCGCACTGGTAGTGGGTAGGCATTTTTATATTTTATTTCTCCCATATATTAAAATGATTTAATTGAATACTATAATTTTGTTTTAATTATTGTACGAAAAATTCGTGGATAACCGATATCGCGTGAACAAACTTTGCGTGAATTAACAGATTAATGTGGATTTGTGTGCCCAGTGATAAGGTCAGTGCCAGTGTAGACCCCAGTACTATGGTTGGTGCGGGTATGGGTCCCGGTGCTAAGGTTGGTGCAGGTATGGGCCAGATTCCCCTCCCCCTAAACAGTTCCTGTCTGACTCAGAGGCTGACCACTAGTGCCTGTAAGCGCAGGCTGTCCCCCAGCCTCGGAGGGGACTTCTTGGAGACAACTTGGACCAACACAGGAAGGAATGAAGGTGGGTTGTCATTTATGGTTCAGTCTTGGTTAGGTGACTTTGGGAAGTTGAGTTGATGTAACCCCCCTTTTATAATGGGTTTCAATGTACCGATTTACGATAAAATCGGTATACGATAGGGTATGACCTGACGTAACCCCATCGTAAAACGAGAAGTGACTGAATATATATATTAGGGTGGACTGAAAAACACAATTATTGAAATACAATTTGTAATAGGAAAAGTTGCTATTCTGTCTCAAAAATCTCTACCAAAAAATATTTGACTCTGCAAGAATATTCTGAAGTGTCCCAGTGGCAATGAAGAATTTACCACTCGGAGCTGCACTGACGATAAATTATCGACACCGATCATGGAAATACGTTTTTTTTTTTTTTAAATAAAAAATAACTCAAATACAAACAATCTAGCAATATCTATCACTACAAATTGTGTGGAGTGGAAGGAGGTGGGGGTGGGTTGTAATGTTTGCAGGGACCAGCCACCAGTGTGAACCCAAAGCTCAGGGGGGTCATATGTACTGTTCAGCCTCACTCTCATGGCAGCATGATACTGCATCGTAATACGAGTAAGCGGTTGGTCTCCTCAAGTGTACTATCAATCTGCAGTTATATGTATTTTTTTTGTTGTTGTTGAAAATGTAATAATAATATCTCACTACAGGTGATCAGAAGTAGTGATAATGTCTCAGTCAGCCACAAGAGACTAGAAAGACCACGAATTGTCCTAATTTCGGTGCATCAAAAGAACTTGCAAATCATGTGCTACTAACATATGAAGATGTAATGAAGTGCTATTTGTGGAAAAGATGTATACTGAAAGGAGATTCAGTCAAAGATCCCAGTGTTACTCAAATTGCAGAAGAATTTGCTTCAACACTAGAATCCATAAAAAAAAAAAAAAAATCAATACCTGCATGGTCATATAATAGGACTGTTAAAATGATCGAGTCATATCATGACAAACAAAGAAATTTTTGCAAAACCATGAAAAGGACGCCAAACATGTGAAAGTTACATACAAAGAGTTAGAGATTTTCAGAAGGAGGCAAAGAAGAGTTTGTTCGATTTTCATGTTGCAAGTGTGTTGACTTTTCAGTTTGCAGATGTGAATGCTCTCGAGAATTACCACCTGATGAGCAACAGTTTTTGAAAGATCAGAGAACAGAGAGGAAAATGGCAATGGGCTCAGTGGATGCAGTTACATCTAAGAAGCTGAAGGCAAGAGAAGATAGAAAGAGAAAGGCGGCTACAAGGCAAAGTGAACATAAGGCCTCAACAAGTAAAGGCTCATTGCAAGTGGACATTCATCATCATCAATTGACACGGAAGAAGAAACTCAGGATGCAGACTTTGAGCCACCTTCACAAAAAATGAATGTTGAATCACAAAATCCTGGGACATCAAGGCAGAGGAGGCAGTCTCTCCCTTCTCTAGCAGTGGCATGTGACAGAGTGGGAACAATTGCCAGTGTAGTTGATTGATTGATTGATTGCAAATAATTAAAAACTGGCGGCGCAACTGCCAGGGTCATATGCCGTCGGACGACAGAGTAAAAGACACATCAAAATAAAAAGTGCATATTCATTTTAGAGTTAATATCTGTTAGTAGGAATAAAACACTGAAAATAATAAAAGAATAGTTTATAAAATATCAGTTATTTATAAAAGAGGAAGGAGGCCCGCCTCCTGAAGAAAACTAAAAACATCACGAAAATCGCTAGAGGCATCACCAAGCATCGAGGACAAACAGTAGGCACCATCTGTCCCCTTATGCCTATGGAGGAATCTCTGACGTAGGTCTCCCAGGCTCAGACACCCGACCAGCAAGTGACGGACAGTAAGTGGAACAAGGCAGTCATCACAGTACGGCTGAGATTCACCACTCATCAGGAACCCATGTGTAAGCCGTGAATGCCCAGTGTGAAGCCTAGTGAGAGCCACCTCCAATCGCTGACATGTAGAGGGAAGAACCCTTGGGACAACCACTCTCTGAAAGATTTCTTTTAGTTTATTGTGAGAGACAACATACCTGTGTCTCTGCCAACACATACGAATTGCATACCGCAAGTAAGGTGTCACATCAGAAGCAGGAAGTGGGTAGTCGGTTGGGGGCTGTTGAGAAGACGCAGCTTTAGCTAAAGTATCTGCCCTCTCATTGCCCACCATACCAACATGTGCGGGTACCCAGCAGAAGTCTACTCGGCGGCCACGATGGCCAAGAAGAAAAAGCCACTCTAAAATTGATAAAACCAATGGATGAGATGCATTAAAAGACTCCAGTGAAGACAGAGCACTATGTGAGTCACTAAAAATCACAAAACAAAGGACTTACAGAAAGTAATGCGAGGAAGCAGCCAAGAACCCACCCTTGGGATCCGATGTGGACAAATTGCCAGTCTCGGAACAGAGAGAGTTAACATAACAGACCAGACCCTGTAAGCAAATGGCTTTGGGAGATTAGAACGGGTGTCAAAAACAGACGAACAGGAATCCTGGGAGACGATGGCACAAGAAATTGAGTCTGGAATGCGGTGAAGACGATACCAACACCTCATCATTAGCAACTGGCGTCGCAAATCCAAGGGGAGTACACCAGCATCCACTAATAAACTCGAAATCAGAGATGATCTGAATGCTCCGGTTGCCAGACGTACACCAGCATGATACACAGAATTTAACAACCGGAGATGTGCATCTGTTGCAGAGGAGTAGACCTCACACCCATATTCAAGTTTGGGAAGAATAAGAGACCTATGCAAGAGGAGGGTCTGACAGTCAGCACCCCAAGAGGTACGAGCTAAAACCCTCAAAAGACTCAAAGCTTTAAGACAAGCCACCTTAACAGAACGAATATGAGGAACCCAGGTTAGTCGTCTATCAAACAAAAGACCCAGAAACCGAGTCTCTTCCACACAGGATACTCTCCTACCATAGAGATACAAGTCAGGGTCTGGGTGAACCCCCTCGAAGACGACAAAAATGCATAGCCACTGTCTTTGTTGAAGAAAAATGGAAACCGCGAGTTTCTGCCCAGTCAGAAATTCGATTGAGAGCCAGCTGCAACTTCCTCTCTTTCAGAGACATTCTAGATGCGGTGAAGGAAATCGAGAGGTCATCGACATAAAGTGATCCTCATACATCATCAGCAAGTACACTAATGACACTGTTAATGGTTACACCAAACAGAGTAACACTAAGGATACTCCCCTGTGGTACTCCATCTTCTAGTGCTCGGGCATTAGAAAGCACTCCTCCCACTAGCACCCTTAAAACTCGGTTAGATAAAAATTGTTAAATAAAAATAGGCAAGCGTCCACGAAGACCAAACTCATGAAGAGAAAGATATCATGACGCCAGGCAGTGTTATATGCCTTCTTCAGATCAAAGAAGACTGAGACCTGGTGTTAGTTAGTGGAGAAAGCCTCAGTGACAGAAGATTCCAAGGACAGTAATGCATCAGTGGTAGATCGCATTTTTCGAAAACCATACTGGGCAGGGGATAAGAAGTCACTTCTCTCTAAAAACCATACAAACCTAACATTGACCATCTTTTCCAAAACAGTACATATACAAGATGTCAAAGAAATAGGCTGATAATTCGTCACCTGTAGGTGGTCTTTACCTGGTTTGGGGATGGGGATAACTACAGCAACACCCCAACAAGCCAGAAACTCCCCAGAACACCAGATCTTATTAAACAGCGAAAGCAAAAACAACAGGGACTCATCAGACAGGTGGCGTAAAAAGGCATAAGGAATATCATCATAACCAGGAGAGGAATCATGGCACTGCGACAGAGCCGCCTGGAGTTCAGAAATTGAAAATTGAACATTGTAAGGCTCTCCTCCAGCAGAGGCAAAACTTAGACCACGAGACTCTAGGCACCGACGGTGGCAAGCCGAAGGCGTATCTGCATCCTTCTTTGACACACTGGCAAAATGATCAGCAAGCAACTCTGCAACAGCATATGGATCAGCCACAGTTTCACCTGTTGTGGATAAAACAGGAGGGGAGGGAACAGTAAATTTTCCTGAAATTTTCCTTACCTGGTTCCACACCTGGGTGATGGAAGTCCTCGAATTTATGGAGGAAACATAACCCTTCCAGGACGAACGCCTGGCCTCTTTTAAAACCCGCCTCATATGAGCTCGTGCCCTCTGATACGCCACCAAATACTTAGGATCCCCACGGTGATGACGAAGTCGAGAGAAGGCGACTCGTTTGGCTCTCACTGCGGAACTGCACTCTGAGTTCCACCAAGGGACTGGACGTTTAGGAAACTGACCCTTCGTTTTTGGAATAGATAACAGGGCTGCTGAGTGCAACACGGTATTGAAGTATGACACAGCCTCAGTAAGACAACCAAATTCGTTGATAGAAAGGGAAATGGAACTTAATTCCCTGAATCGTGGCCAGTCTGCCTTATCCAGAAGCCAGTGAGGAAGACGTGGCTGAGGTCCACCAGCACTAGCAGTTAAAAGTAACGGAAAATGGTCGCTGCCGTACAGGTCTGGCAACACATCCCAGGTGAAATCTAAAACAGCATCAGCTGAGCATAAAGACAAATCAATGGCAGTAAAAGTTCCAGTCTAACTATGGAAATAAGTCATTTTATTGGTATTAAAAATGCCTAACTCCTCATCTTCCACTAAAGAGGCCAGTATTACACCCTGAGGGTTGGCCTCATTGCTTCTCCATAGCGGATTGTGACCATTCATATCTCCTAGTAACAGAAAGGGAGAAGGAAGGTCATGAATAAGGTGTTCCAGATCCGCCTTTTCAATAGTAGCACTAGGAGGAAGATAAAGAATGCAACTGTATACTGCTGACGTAAAAACATCCAGACAGTGACAGCCTGCAGGGGAGTGATGTCCAGATGACAGTATGGAATATCCTTGCGAAGGAAGATAGCAGCACCTCCATGATAACCTTAGCCTGGCACAGGATCAGAATAAAAGGCATGGTAGCCAGAAGGGCCGGAAGGAACAGTATCACCTACCATGGTCTCCTGGATGCACATGCACAGAGGAGTAAATTGAGAAACAAGATGACATAGTTCCTCATAGTTGGCACGTAAACCCCGACAGTTCCACTGGATGATGGAACCCATAATGGAGGAAATGATGATTAAGTGCAGGACTGAACACCTGACAAGTGAGCGGGTTTCGATTGATGCTTATGAAGACCCTTCATAGGAGCCTGCCCAGCACCAGAAACCCGCATCCTCTGTCTAACATCTGAAGACAAACGTGAGGATGAGGAAGTAAGTTTTACAACACTCCTTCTTGGAATGGGCACACCAGTTTGTTTGGAAGGTGGCTTGGGGCTGTCTTTGGAGGTGTAGGACGGCCACTGCCTCCACCAGAAGCCCCAGAAGTGGAAGGTGAGTCCACAGGACTCGGATCATTTGAGGACATCCTATGTTTTAGATCTGAAGCACCAGCAAGTTGTCCAACAACATCCCCAGGTGGGGACCGGACCTGCATTGAACCATCAGCTTCAGCTGTCCCCTGGCTAGATTCCTCAGCCTGCGGGGCAGAGGAAACAGGAGAGGGGTCGACATCAGAGACCTTAGGTGGCAGGTCTTCATGCTCAGAGGACTCTGACGAACAACGGTGACGTTTGCCAGGTACAGATGGAGCCTCAGTCATACTGGGTAAGACAGGAGAAGGAGTCCGGTCAACGTGGACGTCTGCCACCACCACAGAAGTGTGGAAGCCATCAGCCACCGCAGTGGGGGCGGAAACAGTTGGAGTAGTGGTTGGGCAAACATTCTCACAATCAGTACTAATCATGGGGACAGCTTCCTGTAAATCATGAGTTGAAGGAGTGGGTACTGGAATGGTTCGAGGCTGCCTCTGAGATACAGGGCGACGCACTGACGATCCAGAAAGGACAGAAGCATAAGTAGCCCCAGGCTGAAAGAAGAAAGTCTGGGCTCTCTTTTAACTTCAGGAAATGAAATTCTCTCACGTGTACGAATGGACAATTTTTTAAGGAGACAGCATGAGGACCTCCACAGTGATAGCATTGAAGGGGTCAATCACTGGTATGGCTTGGTCCTCCACACGAGACACAGACCCCATGAAGGCCAGCCTGTGCACGATGACAAAATTTGCTGACATGTCCATACCCCTGACAGTGGAAACACCGTCTTGGGGTGGACACATATGGGTTCACCAGAAGTGACAGCCAAGCCAGCTTCACAGAGATAGGTAGGGTCAACCTGTCGAAAGTCAAGAAGAGGGTCAGAGTTGGGGTCAGGACACCATCAATTTTTATCTGTAGTTGCTCAACACATATCACATCATAAGAACTCAGCTCCTCCAACAGCCGCGCCTCTTGGTATCGTAGGAGGTCATGGGAAAAAATCACTCCTCTGCACCTGTTAAAAGTTGCATGGGGAGCACAGTCAACTGCAGCACCAGAAACAGAAGTCAGCACCTGTAATCGAGAGCGCTCCTCTGGGGAGGACACCTCAATAAGGATGTTTTCATCCCCTTGGGAACAGATCTTAGGTTCCCTGCTGCAAGCTGAGACAATGGCACGGTGCAGATCAAATATGTCAAAATCCAGCAGTGTCCCTTTCATAGAAGGTTTCATAACCAGATATTTTGCATATGTTTCCGGCACCTTATCGTCTGAGCCGAACCCCAGAGCCGAATCAACCCGACAGGATCTCCTCCTACTCCCAGTTGAATGCTGGGACAGAGAAGGAGAGTCCCTAGGGGCCTGAAAAGGCTCCAGAGTGGCAATGAGGGAGCTACATTCTGAAGAATGTCCAGGGACAGATGCAGTGTCATTACCAGATGTATTTTTAATGGCAGCCATGAAAACAGACAAAAACTTCATTCCCCCACCCCTCCACCCACCACAGAGCCCAACAAGGGGAGGTCATATGCCAGGGATAAATACCACTGGTGACCCCAGAGGTAGCAGGAGAGTATACGCAGGTAACCACCAGGGGACCGGGCAAGGGTGACCCTAGGACGATAGGAGCCACCAGGTCCCCCAGTGCCCACTTGACCCTGGCCAACGCATGACCAGCCGATTGACCTGGTCAGGCCCAACCAAGCCACCCATCTAGCCAGAATAAAGGACCAAAGAGGTGTATTGCTAGCTGCAGGACGCACCGTGCAGCATCGCTCAACCCCCAGGACTCCTGTCTCCCAGCATTATGGGACGCCACGCACGGCAAACACGTGGGAAGGCAATGGTCCTGCCCTAGATGGCAAATGGGCAGGGACTAACATCACCAGCAGGCCTCCTCCACCAGTGATGTAGGGGGTCTTGGTCCACGAGGTCAACAAATACCAAACCCTACAAAGGTAGGCAGGCCTCCAAAGTAGGTGGCACCACCAACCACGCTTCAAGCCCCACCACCACGTCAAGGTGACCCCCTGCAGCGGGGTGCCAGTGCAGGTCTACAAGATATGGGGACTGTGTCTGAACATGATAAATGCAATGTTATAGAATTGGAGCAAGGTTAGAAGGGAAAGAAAACGAAAGCAAACAAACATTCAAGAGGATGAAATAGTATCTGAACCCTTATGAAGTATTTACTTTGACGGTCGAAAGGATAAAACTTTGGTGCAGGAAAAAAAGCAGTCCAAATACTATCGTAGAGTAATTGCTGAAGAACGTGTGACGTTACTTCAAGAGCCAGAGTCAAAGTACCTAGGCCACATATCACCCACGTCTGGCTCAGCTGAACATATTGTGTCGGGAATGATGGATTTTTTTTTTTTTTTTACTACAACATTGACATATCTAATGTTGCGGCAATTGGTTGTGATGATACAGTAGTCAATACTGGCTCACAGAGAGGTGTTATTGCACAGTTAGAGAAGAGACTTGGACGACCCTTACAATGGCTTGGGTGTCAGCTTCATGCAAATGAACTTCCATTACTTCATCTCTTTGAGCAACTACAGTAGATGGGAAGACCTTTAGGCCCACCTACTTTATTGGGCCAATTGGGAAGCAACTTCAGGAGTGTGAGAAACTACCAATAGTAAAATTCGAAAAGATTCAGGGAAAGTTACCATTGGTAAAAACTGAAGACCTAAGTACAGACAAGGATTACATGTTAGATATTCACAAGGCTGTAACTTCTGGTATTGTTCTCTCAGCCATAGCACTACGTAGCCCAGGAAAAATGGCACACTCATGATGGATCACAACTGCTAACAGGATTTTACGACTATATGTAGCATCACACAGACTTTCACAAAAACTACAAAGTCTAGCCATGTTTGTTTTGAAAGTCTATGCCCCAGTGTGGTGCCTTATCAAATGTAGTCCCTCATCAACAGATGAAGCAAAGCATGTGTTCCAGACAATCAGTCTGTCAAAATCTCTACATAAATCAGTAAGGAATCTAATCAATCCTGTAATTCAAAGAAATGCTTAGTTTGCTCACTCAGAATATATTCTTCTAGCAATGGCTGTTGATGATCAGAAACATATTAGAGAGCTGGGATGGAGGAGAAATCTAAATGCAAGGAAAAAATAAACCGGAATAAGGACATTCAAAGTGCCTACTCTTAATTTTGAGGCTACTGATTACATTAGTCTCATCAACTGGCAAAACTGCAAAGTTACAGAACCACCCTTGACTGAATAATTATGTCAGAGGAAGAAATAGCAAGCATGATTGAAACTGGGAAAGTGGTTACAACAGATATATCAGGATTTCCCTGCCACACTCAAGCAGTGGATTGACACATTAAAGTGGTGACAGAGGTATCGCAATGGTGTGTGGTGTCGTATCAAGGGATGGCATGATGATGTCAAAAATCAAGTCAAGAAAAAAATAAAATGGCCAGCTTTGAGACAAAGGCAAACCATATCATTGACTAAACTTGTGTCCAATGTCCATATGGTAGCTTTTATATATATATATATATATATATATATATATATATATATATATATATATATATATATATATATATATATATATATATATATATATATCCGATTCTGGGCATAAGCTTCACAGCCTGCTCTCAAGGCCCAGTAGTCCTCCTATATACCATACACCTCTCTATATGTCACCACTTCGGCGCTAACACCCACCGTCCATACTGAATACATGCAAGGGCTGTCTCATACAGGACTGGTGTATTGGTATTAGCAGGGGTATTTTTACGACTTGTCAGCGGGTCTTCTGGTAGATCAGTAAAGTCTGCTTTTTATGAAATTCAAATCCTTAAACTGTTCCCTGCCCCAGAGGGGATCTGAACCTGGGTCCCGTAGGACTGCAGGCCACCTCTCTAGGATGGGCATGGGTGGAACTCCATGCACAGCCACCTCCTCCTGGTGAGTTCTGGGTTATTCTGGCAACAATTACAGATTAAGCAAAGAGCTGTGCAAAAATATTGCTTAATTAGAAAACAGCTTTATTTCAAGATAGTCAGGATATATCAAGATACTCTTGAAAGGCAATTAAATATAATAGGAAGGGAAATATGGTGGTGAGCCGTGATACAGTCAGTAAGGGCTTGGATTCGCAACCCAAAGGTCCTGGGATTGAATCCTTTTGCTGGGAGAGACAGATGGGTAATGTTTTTACACCACTTGCCTTTGTTAACCTATAAGAACCTAATAACCTGGTATAAACAGGACCTATGTGAAATCCCATCCAGAGAAACAACTCGTTAACACGAAGTAGTCCCTGCATTGTTTATTATTACTGGCTCCAAAAGGCGAGGAGACGGAGATGAGTGCCACAGCTATGCGCTGTTTCAGCGTATGTCTGACTTTATTACCTTTATTGTCTTGAAAATAAAGTCAGTTTGCATATTTTCACACCATTATATATATGATCGATAAAACACAACTGAAATCCTAATTTCTCCTACATATGGGATTTTTGCTCAATTTTTTTCATATTTCAAGATGGTTGGGGCACCTGAAGATAATATTGTACATAAAAGAAAATTTGTATGGTTAAAGATATGACCAAAAGGGATAATTTTCCTGCTATTACAAATCAGTTTGAAGAAAAAAGTTTAAAATTGTGTTTTTGACTCATCCCTAATATATATATATATATATATATATATATATATATATATACATAAAATGATGGAAAAAAAATAGATACCACCTCTAATGCCTCCCATGTAACGCGGGAGAATTCGCCACCAATGTAATGCTCAAAAATTTTTAGTCACCTATGTAATGATCAGAATTTTAGAGATTATGGGTAATGAGGGTAGTGTGAACTTATCTGAGAGTTCTAGGGATTATGAGAAATGGGGTAGCGTGATCTAATTTTGAGAGTGCATGAACAGAACAGATACTAGTATCCTTTGCAGGCCACTCAGTCTTGTCTGTACCACTCCTTAGAGGATAGCAAAATTTAAACTCAGAATGACTTAACCTAAGATTTACTAAGCTATAAGAACTGGAAAACAGATAACTCTTCGAACTATGAATGAGACAGAACAAACAAAATAATCACTCAGGATCTATAACTCCAGAAATATGAATCTTTACAAGTTAAATTAATACTGAAAGAATATTGATACACATGGATACATTATTCCCGAGGTCTCTGATGGACTCTTCGAGAAGGAACCTAAAGATTACCACCAAAGATTTTCTCTTAAGACTAAGCTTGTACAATAACTCAAGAATCATATACAAACTAGATACAGTAATTACATGGACAGTAATCAAATGGACCAGCCGATAGATTGTTTGATTAGGCTACATGAACTACGCAAAAAGGGGTGGGGGATTTAGTGTGAGACATTGGGCAGTGGCTTGAACGGATGATCTATGTGAATGATGTAGAGAAGTGACGGTCTCATTATTCAATACAAGAGGGATCAGGGGAAATATCACTAATTTAACTCACAAACGTATATGATGACTTACATTACACAAAGGAGAAAAGGGGGGGATAAGATTTCGGGCACTAACCTGTGAACGATGGAGAGAGGAGCGGCGGTCTCATTGCTAGCGCCGCTCCCTGCCTTTTTATACTCATCAAGACAGTGTTCAGGAATCGGTTAAAACTTTTACTGATTACTTTGTAATAATTTTTTGTTTCTACTAGTTCTCCAGGGAATACGAGAGATACATTTGCACTTAACCTACGTAGATAATTGACTTACGATGTTTAAAATTTTTTAATTAGCATACAGGAACTTTAATCATGACGAAGCCAAATCAATTACGAATTTGAAGAGTTTTATTACCATGCAAGGTTCATGTGCCTATGTGACTGTAAACGTGACTCCAGTAACATGAATTTCGTGCTTCACAAATGGCTGCCTTCAACAATCTTACTTCAGACATTCTCAATTCACCACTGCATAGTTCAAAAGGGGGTTACTGTTATCTTCAGCATGTAAGTTTCTAGATCAGAATATAAAGGACGACATTCGCGATTTTTAGTTTCTACTAAACATCCGCGGTTATACATCTTTGTTGAAATGGCTGGTTCATATGTATAAACATTCATCATATCCACACCAAAACTCGATTTAGCACTATCAATAGCAGAATCAGGGGCACATTATAAATATCATCTAAGACTATACTTAAATATAAGGCTTAATGGCTAAATGAACTTTACAGATTATATTATAATATTACCTAAGCTTAAGATTACACTTAAAATACTAGCTTATACTAACTTATGGTAATACTTAAAATTATGGCACTACGTGGGTCCTTCCTCCGGGAAAAATAAATTTTAACATTGGAAGGGAACATTCATATCATTCATCTACATTTCCTAGGGACGTGTGTGCGGATGAGACGGACTACCAAATTTGACTGTGAACTCCTCTATGAACAAAGATCTCCCTGACTCTTCCTCCAATGCGTGCCACCTGTTGCTCCACAAGCAAAATTACGTACCCCAGGGGGTCACTTCTCTGTCATGATAAACTCTTGAAATTCAGTGGAGAGATGTGCCCCAGCCAACCTCCTGCCTGGGTGGCCACATGGTCGTCTCACCTGGACTAACCTGTACTCTCGCTGCCAGGATCGTCTTAGGGGCGCTTCCCATTCATAGAGCATATTGACTGATCGCATTCACACTCCCATTCATTCATTCTTAAGCTTCCAGCTCTCCACCTAGCAACTAACAAGCGCCTGCCAGGTCCTGAAGTCACTGTTTCACCCTAGACTGTGTTGACTGTAACTTGAGGGGGTTCCTAGGTTTTTCCTCGAATTAAGGCAACCAAATATTCCCACTGAACTGGGCTGTGCCCATAACCCAAACTCCTATGAACTCTGTCAGAGTCAATAGTTAGACAGTCCGACCCACACATATTTCCCTATCCATCTCTTAACTTAATACTGCAATAACTTGCTTTAAACACTCAACATTCTTCATTAAGTCTCCAGGGAGGGCATCTCTCATGGGGCAGTGATCTTTCATCCACTGGATCAGGTTCAAAGGCCTCTTCCAGGGGTTGTAGGAGCCACTCTTCTCCTGCATAATAGGACTTCACTTGTACTGCAGCCCTTTGTATCGTTCTCCCCATGAACACATTTTCTACCAAGTACACACGTCCGTCCATCAACACTTCCACTACATGGTACGGACCATCCCATTTCACATTAAGCTTTCAACACCTACCAGGTGTCATGGTTTCCTTCTTAATCCACACAAGGGTTCCAATTCTAACTGTTTGTTTCCTCTGCCTTCAGTTAGCGACATCTTTATACCTACGCGTCATCTTCCGGTGCATTTCCCGAATGAGATCATGGGCGACAGCCATCTTGTCTTCCTCACCGTCGACAGAGGGTAAGGGTGCACCGACCAGCCTAGGTGGATGGCAAGAGCAGAAGGCAAGGTAGGGTTGCTGTCCCATGGATGTATGGACTGCCTGATTCATGACAATTTGACTTGGCTGGAGCAGTTGGGGCCATCGAAGAGGGTGGCCCTGACATAGGGCGGAGAGGATGACTTCAGGGTCTGATGCATCCGCTCAGTGACACCATTCCCTTGGGGATGATAGGGAATCATGCAGTAAAGGGTGATTTGGTGTCACTGGCAGAATCACTGAAAGTCTCTGCTGATGAACTAGCCTCTGTTGTCCAGGACGATACTGCGAGGTGTGCCATAGTCTGCCACATACTGCCCGAGTTTGTCTGTGATGTGTGTGGATTGTTTTGTTTTGAGGTAGGAGAACCTAATGTATTGGCTGTAGGGGTCCACTACTGTAAGAACGTAACGGTAACCCTGGACTCCAGCAATCATATCAGTAAGATCTATCCCTATCCTCTCCAGCGACTTATTCACTGGAGGTAATTCCTTCCACTGTTGCTGGAATCCAGTGTCCTGCATGAATCTCTAACAAGTTACACATTTTTTGACATATTCACACATATCAACCTTAAGATTTTGCCAGTAATTTAGTTCTTCAGCCTTTTTGATAGTTTTCTTTTGTCCTAGACGACCAGTTAACTCATGTGCATGTTGAAGGGCCTGTACAGCTAAGACACGAGGGATATGAGGCTGTAATGAAGACTACCGTCTGCCTTCTCCCGCACAAACTACAACACTTAGTCTACTAAGGCAAACTGATCTAGGGTGGTTTTGGGTAGTCTTTTTGGTGGGAACTCTACCACCTTCGAGATACTGCGCTAGTTCTCCCCACTCAGGTTCTTCTCTTTGACGGGCCTTCAATTGTTCTTGATCTAACCCAAGCCAGGTGGCTTCAGGTGGACAGACAACTAATCGAACTGAGTGCATCAACTGATCTGCTACGAAATTGTTTTTACCCTTGAAATACTGGATGTCATAGTTTTATTCTCGCATCTCTAGGATCCATCGATTCATTAGAGGCAATTTAGTCTTCCACTTGAATATACTAGTGAGAGGTTGGTGATCCGTAACTACGGTAAAACAGATACCCCACAGATAATGATGGAAGTTACGACATGCAAGGACTACAGCTAGGGCCTCTTTATCTGTCACTGAATGTCGAGTCTCTCAGGGGTTCAACTTTTTAGAGAAATACCCGATTGGCTTGTTGGATCCATCTGATTGAATCTGGCTCAGGACTCCACCAACATGAATGTTACCAACGTCTGTAGTGAGAATGAATGGTTGTTCTACCTGAGCTCTAATTAAGACAGGGGCGTTCATGAGTCAAGAGTTCAAAGGATCTCTGGCATTCGTCCATCCAGCTAAATGCTACTCGAGATTTAGTTAAGTGGTAAGAGGTGTATCAATTTTTGCAAATGATGGAACATGTTTTCTGTAAAACCTGCACATTCCTAGAAATTGCCTTACTTTCTTTATGGTGGTGAGAGATTTCATCTTTGTGACTGCTTCAACATTCTTCAGATCAGGTTTGCTTCCTTCAGCAGAAATCTGATGACCTAGTAAGGTAACTTCTTTAAGGCCGAATTTACATTTGCTGAGATTTAGCTTCACTCCATTTACAGTAACTGGAAAAGCTGCCTTAGATGGTCTAGTAAAGTAGGGAAGTCTGGAGCCCAAAGAATCAAACTGTCTAAGTAATTTCTGACCCACCCTTTCTGTAGGAGGGGTGCTAGTAATGAAGCCATTTGCCTGGAAAAGATTGCCGGAGAGCAACTAAGTCCGAATGGGAGACATTCAAAATCACTATAGTGTGACCCCGTCACTGAAGGTAATGAGGTCACGACTTTCTTCATCCAACAGAATTTGGAAATATGCCTCTTACATGTCAAGAGTAACATTATACTGATGTCCGGCTGCTTGCTCTACTAGTTCATCCAACCGTGGGAGGGGGTAGATGTCAATCACGAGGTGTTGATTCACATGACGATAATCAAGACACATGCGTTTGCTACCATCCAGCTTATTTACAAGTACAGTGGGTGACAGCCAGGCTGCAGTAGATTGTTCTATGATTTCTCTGTCCTCCATATCTTTTAGCACATCCACAATGACCTGTTTCGTTTGTTTTGGATAGCGGTACATGGGTCCACAACTGGGCTGAGGATCACCTACTTTAATATGATCAGGAGGGCCACTGATGAATCCTAACTCACTTTTGTCGTGAACAAAGAGAGGGTCATGCTTAACCCCTTAACCGCAGGGCTTCACTTTCGTGATGCTCAAGAGCAAGGGATCATACCACGGGGCGTCACTTTTGTGATTCTGTATTATTTTGAATTCGTCCGGGCTTTCAAGTGGTGGCTTGTATCATCTATCAGTACTACCATGTCCAGCTATACTCAGTTCTGCTAATGTCACCTGGAATCCCATCCACTGTTGACAATTTAGCCATTTTTCTCCTGTCCTTAACTCCCCTCCTTACCTCCCCTCCATTACCCTCTCCTCCTGCCTGCCCAGTTGCATTGCGCTACACAAATCCTGGACATATTTTTCCACTCATTTTATCCATTGAAATGGTCCCTTTGCCCTATTCTTATACAAAATAATATATAAAAGAAAGAGAAAAGGTAATTGATACTGCCATATATCTGGAATGGGCTAATAATCACCTGGCAACACCTCATGTGCACTCGTTCGCTGATTTTCCCTGTTTATTTCCCCTTGAAATATGCCATATGACCTGTTCTCATAATAAAAATATATATATGAAAGGAAGGGAGAAGCCTAAGTGATATTTACATTCACATGGAACTATCTAATTTATTATGTATTGTCTAGATTTCCTGCCAATCATTTCATAGCGTATATATTAGCAGCTGTCACCACGCTGACATTGGCAACCCTTCACTGCCCTTAGGCCACAGCATTCAGTTTACTGTCATCTTTCAAGGTGAAACTACGCCGGATTCGCGCCTGTCCAATTCCGCTGCTTTTTAGCCCCATACAAAGGGCCCTGTGACCTCTATCCCTACTAAACCTCATGCAGGAAGGGGTAAAGGGCTAAGTGACCCTGCTGTGGAATGTGAACTGGCAAATTTATCAATGATAATGATGGACAGTGACTACAATCTTTCTGGTGACTCTAAAACAGTGCAAGTGGAAATGTAAATAATGTGTAAACAGCAAGTGAAAGCAATGAATGTAAATATAATTGAACAGTGGAAAATAGTTTTATAAGTTAGAGCAAATGACAGTGCATAACATATGGTAAATAAAATAGAAATGTAAATAATGTAAATAAAATAGAGAATGTAAATAGAAATGTAAATAAGTAGTAATATAAGAATACGAGTATAAATCTAGGAGTAATGAAAGTGAAAGTGAAAGTTTCACTCTAGCATGTATAAATACTGAGAAAAATGAAAGTGAAAGTGACAGCTTCACTCTCTACGCTAGTTTACAGAATGAGAAAGTGAATGCCCGGAGTGAAAATAAACTATTAGTACTGAAAGAAACTTATAGATAAATATTGTATATATAAATAAGTGTAATAAAGTACTAGGAATATAAAGTGTGAGTGTGTTTATAAATAATAAATGACAGCTCCACCTCAGAATACCATCGGGGAACCAGCATGGGAGGAAAGCTCGTATGCGCTCGAAATTTACATTGCTTTCAAAGTGTTTTTTTTGGAATATGAATTCCAAACTACTTGAAATTCATAGGATGGTGTTTGTAGTTATAATATCAGGCAGTGGTAACCATATTTCAGGGTATCGGGAAGTGTAAAGTGGAGACTTCGTTACCCAACTCCAGAAGTCTCCACAAGTCCTACGGTAGATGACGAAGGCTCAACAAACATCCCAGGAGAAAGCTGGAGGTATGTGCCATATGCTTATTTAATTATATTTTAGGACTAATGACTGATTTTTGGCAAATATGTTTAAAAAGCTAGTTGGAGCGTGAATATCCCCGCGGGACACGCACGGCACACTCCCAACGACCCTGCGGTTAAGGAGTTAAGGATTAACTGAGATAAGTCTTCTTGCTGGACACTAGTGAGATGTTGCCAGTTCAGTTCTCCAATCAGTTCTTTCAACCTCTGAACATGTGTACTGCTTTGTCTGACTTAATCATTTTCTGGGAGTAGGTCATTGTGAATTTAGTGACATTAACTTTACTAGGAGGTGGATTATCAATTCTCTCGTACGATCCAAAAATTGTGCCCTTACGAAATACCTTCTCCTTCTCACTCTTACGAAATACCTTCTCCTTCGCACTAGTGAGAGGGAAGTAGACTGAATTCTCAGAACTGACTTTGACCATATATGGGTGACTTTTATGATTGACCCTAGGTTGAGGATAAATGATAAGGTTATTGCCTGGGTCTTCTCTTACAGGGATGGGCATAAACTTAGATTGATATGGGTCTACTTTCATGGTGGTAAGACGATTGATTTGCGAGAAATGTTGTGATGGGTTTTAGGATTCGACTGGGTCAGCCTTCACTCTTTTGACATTGTTCCTTTGTCAGCAAATATAATTCACAATATAAGGGACGCCTCCCCATACCATGACTCCTTACTCCATCCCACATGAGAGGAGCTTGACCTAGTACATCACAACCTAGGAGCAGATCCGTATTATTATAAGATTTTGGCACTACCGGGAACCATTGTTTATTGAGCTTCTCATCTCCAACTCCGATTTCTGCCCACAATATTTCTAAAATTCTTAAAGGGGCGCCTGTGACTCCATGCAAATGAGGGAGGTTTCGCCATGTATTTACTTCTCCCCCGATTCGCTTGACAGCTGATTTCTTAATTAGAGTGTAGCTACTCCCGGTATCAACTATGGCTTCTATCTTTCCATTAACCACTTAAGACCGCAATTATTTCAGGCAGGGTATCTCCCACAACCGTAATTCAGGGGGTGTTTTGGCGACTTTCACCAAGGGTAAATTGACTGTGTTCTGGCTAAAGAGGAAGAATTTACACACCTGACAACGTAATCTATACCCCCATAGACCTAGTGGTTACCGCACAATCGTGCATCAAACTTAAATAAAAAGTTTATGATAGTTACCCCTCGAAAACAATCGGAACCATGAAAACTTTGATAAGTACCTATTTTTCTTACTGAAACAGGTCATTTCAAAATGTTTTGTCACACCAACCAAGAAAACAGGTGTATGTAGATCTAGGGAGATTACTAGACTGTGGGGAGATAAAGTAGGTTGTGGAGAGTAGGCCTATAGGTACGGGGGTTGGAAATAACCAGCTTTTCGCATGAAAAGGAAGCACTTCAGTGTGTTCTGGAACATCTACCATGAAAAGAGGTGTGTATGTAGATGTGGGGAGATAACTAGTGTGGGGAGTAGGCCTACAAGGCCTTGGTGGTACTTGGGGAGAAAAAATTTGGCAACAACCAAATTCGCTTGTAGAAACCCTCCATTTCAATGAGATTTGTCATACCAACCATAATAACAGGCGTGTATGTAGGTGTGGGGAGATAAAACAGGTGTGGGTAGCCCTACAAGCCTCATAGTCATTCCAAAACTAACACAGACGCACATAAATGTGTATAACCATCAAGGACATCAAAATAAAGTTGAATAATGCTATAAATGCATGCATAAGAAAAAAAAAAAAAAGCAATAATTTGTTTCCGATTTCTCTTTTTACTGTCCCAACTTCTCGTTACACATTTATCACACCATTACAATTATCACATTATCATTACACATCATCACACTTATCATTACAGTTTCGGCAACAACCAAATTCTCTTGTGGAAACTCTCCATTTCATTGGAATTTATCACACCAGCCATGAAAACAGGTGTGTTTCTATGTGTGGGGAGATGAAACAGGTGCGGGGAGTAGCCTTACAAGGCCTCATAGTCTTTCGAAAACTAACACAGACGGACACTACTCAGAGGTGCTAATCTGGGCAGGTAGGGAGAATGAAAAAAAAAAAATAATAAATAAGATGCGTCGTATGTAGTACAACATACAGCATTCTCCAACAACGTACGTACAGAAACTGGTAGGTACGAAGTGAGAAATGAACAGAGTGAGGTGTAAAAATTTGGGAAGAAGTAGAAATAATATGAAACAGGTACGTACAGCTCCGTTCAGAAATTCGTACTACACCCAATGTAGAAGGCGCTAGTCTCTGCCCCTCCTTCCCAGACGACAGGTTACAGTTTCAAACCTCCCACGAGCAACCACAATTTAGCTAGTATCAAAGCAGTGTCATTCGCTTACCGACTGTTAAATTAAATGAGAATTTTATTTTCACACCCGTAGGTATCAGTCAATCTTACTACTGATTAAATGATGAAATTATGTTTATATTCGCGTGCCTTAAAAAAATATAATACAGTACTAACAGCAGAAATGCACATAACAGAATATAAGAAGTTCGGCTATGAATCAGTGTGATTAGGCGAGCTAGTGAGTTATCACATGTCTTAATCCCTAGACACGGGCATTATTTCAGCTAAGCATCTTAGCTCAATATCTATGACCTGTTCTACCGCTTCAAGGAAAATCCAAGCAGCTAAAAATAATTTGTATGCAGTCAAGATATTCAAACATTTAAGAAATATCAGAACAGTTAAAACTTATATTCATACTCAAAACCAGATGAAGACGATTGGTGGAGTCTAAGGAATAATGGAAATCATATGTTTTATGATGAAGTAGCCTACACGATGTTTCCCCTACATAACCGTCGGTCTCTCTCTCTCTCTCTCTCTCTCTCTCTCTCTCCACACACACACGCCACTGTTCATCTGAATTCTCTTCTTGCATCTCTCCCCAGTTATGACTGAAACAAGGCACAAGCCTTGCCCATCCTCACAACTACTCTGCAATGCAACTGTTAACTAGTAATCTGTCTTTCTTGTATACGACTAGTTATTTGTTGAAATGTCTCACCATGTCTTCTTCCAATGCACAGTGCCCAATTATTTTAAACACAGTGTGTCCAGGCATCTCAATATAATGGATATTTGTGTTTACGTTTCTTTGGAAGGAACTGACAGGATTTTGATTTATGACGGTCACATACAAATCAGTCCTAGTCATTCTAAGAAAGAGACTTCAATTTTCATCTCCTGATGTATAGCTGTTGTTGCTGTTGTGTAACCCTGGTCTGTCTGTCTGTAGAGCCATGAACCACAGTCAAGCAATCGCTCTGCAGGGCTGTCCCATGCAGTGATGGGGTGAAACTAGGACATCTGGCCTTGAGGTGCATTTAGTCTCGCTACGCCACTAGCTTTGTAGGCAACAGTTTGTTTAGGACAACAGTTGCCCTTGTAACAATATTTTCATATCATATTTTATTTTAACGCTAGTATGCATACCCGTAATGTTATTCCAAACTAGAATTTTGGCATTGATTTTTATTAGCGCCATAATTACTAATAGCGAATACTTTCATGTTAGAAAAGACGGGAGCCCATCGAAGAACCACCCAGGCTGAAGATTCTGCTATTGTCGCTGCAGCAGAGCCAACTGTCCTTACGAACGCGGTGCCCATGTTCAGTTAGACGTGTCTGCACTGACTGTCAGGTGAAAGCTGCATGACGCTGGTATACACCATAGAATTCCAGCAATGAAGGAACGCCTGACACAACAACACAGAGAGGGGAGGTTAGCCTTTGTTCAACGCTACTTAAAGGAGAACCTAGACTTTTCGTCGTGAGTCATCTTCATGGATGAGAAGCGTTTCTCCTCCACCTCGCATGTCAGGGTTCAGTGCTGGAGGAGAAACAACACCGGGTATATGATATTACCATTTTTATTGCTGATAAAATTCTGTACTCTTATAGCCCCCTCCAGGCTCTGTCTTCGTTGCAGTCATCTGTTTTCTATCACTCTGTTACAGTGATTAACTGATATTCAGACCTTTACGTATGGAATGGGTCAATAATGAAGCTGTCTTCCGCAGTCTGCATACCCCTCCATCCTTGATTTCCAGTCTTTTAAAGGCAATATGACCAGGCATCTAAAATAATCAGTATCCCTTAGTTTTGGTCTTATTCTGTTCATATTGACCTGGAAAAAGATATGATTCCTTCAACTCATTGCCCCTGTTTTCTTTGTACAAAGACATTAGTGCCAAGAAAAAATGCGATCAGTTCTAAATAATATAAGGTTAGGGGGACATGTCATCACCTAGTATTCTGTCTAATGGCTGCAGTAATAAAAAAAAAAAGTAAATATATAGTTCACATGCAGATACGAGAGGGTCAACATTTGTGACGAGAGGGTCAACATTTGTGATGAGACACGATCGGGTCACGTTACCTGTAACATCTGGGGATACCTGACTCTACATGGTCTGGGTGACTTGTCCAGCAACGAGAAGCGTTTTACTGCTGACTAGTATTTCCATATCCTGGAGGAACATTTCCTGCCATCTTTACGCGCAAAGGGTTTTCCGTTCAAAGATGGACGTATTATTTTCATGCATGACCGATTCCCCATCCACACAGAACGTACTGTATAGTACAGCAGTGGTTTCAGAGACAAGACACACTTCAGCACTTAGACTGGCTCGCCAAAGGGGCCGATCTAAATGTAATAGAACACGTTTGGGCTGAAATGGTTAATACCTGACAGCCAGGACTAATGAGAGGACAAGAAATGAACTCCTCAACCACGTAAACGCCCAGTGGGAACTTTGCCGGCGCAACATGACTTCATCCGTGGCCTTGTAAGCTCCATGCCTGACAGGTTGCAAAGCGGTGATTGAGAAAGAGAGAAGCTGGACCCGATATTGATGTGAAAAGTTAGGCAATTGTTATGATTATAGTAAGGATATGTATATATAGATAGACAGATATAATAGATACAATAGAAAGATCGACAGAATAGATACAATAGAAAGATCGATATAATAGATACAATAGATAGATACAATAGAGATAGATAGATAGATGAGAGATATAATATAGATGGAGATAGATAGATATAATAGATAAAAAGATATAGTACAGATAGATATAATAGACATATAGATATAGATAGATAGGTATAATATTAAGAGATAGATATAATAAAGATATAGATATAGATATGATAGACTGTAGATAAAAATGGTATACATAGACAGCTATAGATATAAAATATATATATATATATATATATATATATATATATATATATATATATATATAGATAGATAGATAGATAGATATAAAATATATATATATATATATAGATATAGTATATATATATATATATATATATATATATATATATATATATATATATAATCTTATCTCATCAGCCGTTTGAGTGTCAACTGCAGGATCGGCCTATCCCTACCGAATTGGGGACGATACAGCTAATGTATCTCTACCAAGTGGCTTAGGCTGTCTAACAGAGATTGTATGTTGGGTGAGAAGTGCTTGTAAATGTAATTGTTGTGTTGGAGTGGCTTTGGATGTGTGTGTTGTCTGTGAACCAAGTGTAATCGGTCCGCGCAAGCCGACTGGGTGCAAGCATACTTTAGTACAGTATGTGAAACTGGTTCAATCAGAGCACCCCTTGTATCCGCCAATGCAGTACGTGGCCAGAAGAACGCTGCCAAAGTTTATTACCCTGGCGGGACGCGAACCCTCGTTCTTCAGTATACGAAAACACACACTTTACCACTGTACCACGGAGGCTCATATACATAGATAGATAGATTGACTGATAAATATATATATATATATATATATATATATATATATATATGTATATATATATATATATATATATATATATATATATATATATATATATATATATATATATATATATATATATATATATATATATAAAATAGAAATAAAAATGAAAGTCTATTTTTGTTTGAAAACATCTGTATAATTATCCTTATACATTTTCCACCACCTACTCAAAGCAAGCTCACTCACACGCAATAAATATAATGTGTTCCTTGTCCTTCCCACACAAACATGATGGAGGAAGTAAACTATTTCAGTGTCTTTACCTCCATATGCGACTTGTTAATGCGTCTGTGGTGGTGGTCGATGGTCGCGGCGGCGGCGGTGGATTGTGGGTGTTGGTGGGTGATGGCGGTGGTGGTGGGTGGTGGTGGTAGGTGGAGGAGACGGTCGTGGTAGTGGCTGTTGTTGTTGTTCTTGTGTGTTTATGTTTATGTTTGTGTGTGTGTGTGTGTGTGTGTGTGTGTGTGTGTGTGTGTGTGTGTGTGTGCGCGAGCGCGTTTCAGTGGGAGAATAGTCAACTCATAAATCACTTATTGATTCATATCAGACTTCTTCATTTCCCTCTATTTGTGTATTGTAACTTGTTATTTGTATACATATTTTCATCACAAACGCAATTTGTCCACGTATTTCCTTCATTAATATGTAATAATACTTGCCAATATTTATATAAATATCCATTTCATCTCAAATTTCATATTCGTCATGTGACTGAAACTGTTCCAGTACTTGCTCTGTCTGTGGTGGCGAGAGGTTCGGGGTATTAACATGTTGTCCAGAAAGAGCGGACCGAGGCTTGAGCCTTTCACTTTGGGTGTAGTACGATCTTCTGAACGGAGCTGTACATCAGGTCTGACACTCGGGAGCCTGTTGGGGGCTGGAAGGATAGTGAGGGACAAGGAAGGAGAGATGGGGTGGGGTTTGGGGGAGGGGACGAGGTTAGCACCGAGGAAGGAGGGGCAAGAGAGGGTGGGAAGGGACGCAGGTTGTTGTGGGAGGAGAGATGCAGTTGCGTGGAGGGCTGGGAGAGTGATGGGGGACAAGGAGGGCCTGAGAGAGTGGAGTAGAGGGTGGCATGGAGGCGGCCAAGAGGGGGATGCCCCCCCACCGCCCCGGTTGGTCCAATTCCCCCTCACGCCACATCAGGGGCGAGTTCTCATTGGCCTGAAGCCATGTACATCATAAATGGGGTGGAGCAAGTGCTCCGCAGTTTCTTACAGGCCGCGTTCAATTGATCCGATTAGGCATTTTGGCATAAAACTCAAATTGCATCAATTGATGCGATTAGGACTTCTGGGGTTAATCACTATACTGACGGTAGGGGATGTATGATGATGTATGACCACCGGTTAGTCATAATTTCTGGGGTGGATCTTGTGAATCTTTTGCTTTAGAGTCATTTTGTTCTGGAAGTTTATAGTTATGTCCAGGGCACTCACGGTCTCCACGACGACATCCGGGTCTGCGGCAGTCAAAACAATGTCTGGGAGGAGGTTTCCACCAACACGCTTGGAGACTATGATGAAGCTTGACAGTGGGCACAATATTTACCACTAGATGTTCTGGAGTTGATAGGTTGCCCTGTATTCACTTGCACTAGGCTAGATTTGAGCTCACGGATCTGGTGTTTTAATTCTTCTACTTTGTCTCTCGGTCCAACTGGACTCGAGTTATCTATCTGGTTCACTGAGGTGGACGGCAACGGCTGATTCTCGAGTTTCCTTTCCTTGACATTATTCTCAGCATGCACCACATTGACACAAGGGGTCTGACTCAGTTGCAACAATGACGTTCATGTTCAACTCTAGGAACTTCTTTAATGGGTACTTATCATCTAGGAAACCCTTGAGTCTTCCTCGCAACGGGAGAGGTAAGCCATACCACAGCCTCCGTTTGATTGCTTTTTCATGGTTAGGGAACTTTTCGTTGGTGAATTTATGTTTTATTGCTGCATGCTGGCAGATGAAACGGTGCTTGAAAGCCTGGGGTGACTCTATCCAATCATAACACATTGATTCTAATTCCTGCCAAGCCCAATTAATACTGACTTCGATGGCAAACTCCGTTCTAAGAAATTTCTTAAGGTTTGGCCATGAAACTACGCGATGCTTTGTCTGGTTGTTATGAATGCAAATGGCAAGTTCAGAGTTCACTCTACCCTTCGCAATCTGCATGAGCATCGCATCATCAGAATCACACTGTTCAACTACTTCAAAAAACATTTCCAGACGTGCTGCTGCATTGATACCCTGTAACTGATGAAGTTCTAGAACTTGAATATCGTGAGGCTTTGTGAGGTTACCTCTTGCCCTCCAGTGTACTGTTATTGATGGATTCTATCTCGATTCATTAACTGTAACAATATATATTCCACAACAATATCTTGTCTCACAACAATATCTTATCTCACAACAATATCTTATCCCACCGCTGCCACCAGTGTAATGACGGAAGTTGTGATACCACCCTAATGATGAAAAATTTGGATAACACCGCCAATGCCACCAGTGTAATACCAAAAAAAATTTGGCCACCACCAGTGTAAAGCTGAGAATTAATTAGAGATTATGGAAAATGGGGTAGCGTGATCTTATTTGAGAATTTTAGAGATTAAGGGAAATAGGGTAGCGTGATCTTATTTGAGAATTTATGGGAAATGAGGTAGCGTGATCTTTTAGAGAGTGAGTGAGCTGATAGATAATAGTACCCCTTGCGGGTCACTCAATCTCGTCTATACTACTGCTTAGAGGATAGCGAAATTTAAACTCAAAATGACAACCTAAGATTTACTAAGCATTAAAAACCGACAGATAACTCTTCGAACTGTGAATGAGACAGAACAGTAGAGAGGAGGCTTGCAGTCCTAATGGACCCAGGATCGAATCCCGGCTGGGGCGGGGAACAGTTTAAGGATTTGAATTTCCTAAAAAAGCAGACTTTCCTGATCTACCAGATGACCCGCCGACATGTCGTAAAAGTACCCCCGCTAATACCAGTACACCAGTCCTGTATGAGACAGCCCTAGCATGTATTCAATATTGATGGTGGGTGTTAGCGCCAAAGTGGTGACATGTGGAGGTGTAGGAGGACTACTGGGCCTTGGGATAGGCTACTGCCCCCAAGAAATAGGCCCTGAGCCTTTGCCCAGAGTCGAACACGTAAAAAACAAAGAAAAAATATATATAATCACTCACGATCTATTACTCCAGGAATATGAAAATTTACAAGCTAAATTAATACTGAAAGAATAATGATACACATGGATACATTATTCCCGAGGTCTCTGACGGACTTTTCAAGAAGGAACCTAAAGATTACGACCAAAGATATTCTCTTAAGACTAAGCTTGTACAATAACTTAAGAATCATATACATGGACAGTAGTCAAATGGACTGTAATCAAAATGGACCAGCTGATAGATTCTTTGATTAGGCTACATGAACTAAGAAAAAGGGGGGGGGTGATTTAGTGTGAGATATTGGGCAGTGGCTTGAACGGACAATCACTTGGAATGACAAAGAGGAGCGACAGTCCCTGTGAATGATGAAGAGGAGCGATGGTCTCATTTTTCAGTATAAGAGGGATCAGGGGAAATATCACTAATTTAACTCACGAATGTATATGATGACTTACATTACACAAAGGAGAAAAGGGGGTGGGTGAGAGTTTGAGCACCAACCTGTGAACGATTGAGAGAGGAGCTGCAGTCTCATTGCTAGTGCCACTCCCTGCTTTTTTATACTCATCAAGACAGTGTTTGGGAATTGGCTAAACTTTAACTATTACTTTGAAATATTTTTTTGTTTCTACTAGATCTCTAAAGAATACGAGACATGTTTGCACTTCACCCCCTCAGGTGCGGGTGGTTTGAGTCGTTAGATTGTTTAACAACCTGTAAAGAGCACTATGACACGAATCGGGTAAAAAAAACATACCAAAATATGACACACATCAGCGGGAAACTTGCGTCCTCCTTTGTTTGACACGATGTGCATCATGGTGCATTGTACAGGATGGTCTTTAATGACTCAGATGGAGTCCATGCATGAAAGGGTTAACATATGTAGGTAAATGACTTACAATGTTTAACCCATCACGTCCCGAGCTATTTCGCACCTCTGACACCCCCCAATCCCGAGCTATTTTGGAATTTTTTTTTTTTTGGCTAAAACTTCTGCTTTTGTTGAGAAACCAAGGAAAATCACCAAGAAAGGGCTTACTGTGGTCCATAAGTGGTCGGAACAGGTGAAATCCCCTGCGCCAGGTATCGTATTCTATCATTGACGTGTGAGTCACTCACGTTTTCTATGGTAGTTAATTCTGGGAGAAACCACAAACAACACCTCTACATTTATTGAATTTGAATTAAGAAAGAATAAGAATAACAATATAATGGTTTTCATTGACATGTATATGAAAAATAAGCATTGTACCTTCGTGCGAGCATAGCGAGTCAGGTCAGAGTGGCAACACACTATGTGCTAAGTTTCTTGTTTCCGTCAACATATCATTTATGCTACTTGTATACAACTGTTTCAATGCCATTTTAACAATTTGTACTGTTTGTAAATGTTTTCAGTTGTTTTCATTCATTACGATGACATGTAGCACAACTATAGCACACATCTGCTTACTCAGCTCATTCGCTATGACTCGTATTGTTTTATCACTTTCATAGTATTGTTTTCTTTACATTGAACCTTTCCTCCACCACTGTAAATGTTTTCAAGTATTTACATTCATTACGGGGGCATTTAGCGAAATGCTAGCGCGTATTCATGTAGCAAGCACAATCTCTATCACTCGTGTTTCAACTTCTACTTTATTTCTTCAGTTCCATATATACTTCCCCACTTACATTACACCCGTTTACACCCAATACTGCACAATATATATTTACAGGCCTTATTTATTCAACTGAGGATCAGAATATCGCACCAAAATACCCTTGCAATGAATGTTTCGACTAAGAAAATACTCATACACTTACATACTAATTTCTCACTTATATTACACCCGTTTCCACTTGTATACTCCTATTTACATATATATGGGCCTTATTTATTCCAATGAGCGTCAGAAAATTACACTTATATACACTTGCTAGGAATATTTTGACTTAGAAAAAATTTCAGCACTTACAAATATTGCAACAAATATTAGATTCGTTTGCATTATTCATACTAATATTTACATATTTACTGGCCTTATTTATTCCACTGAGTGTCAGATTATCGCATCAAAATACCCTCGCTAGGTATGTTTCCACTTAGATCATAATTATACACTTACATAATAATTTTCCACTTATATTACACCCGTTTCCACTTACATATTACTATTTACAGATCTACGGGCCTTATAATTACACTGAGCGTCTGTTTGTCGCATTTATTTTTGAGTATCAGCATCATATCGCATTCACACCATATCAGAAGTGCATCAAGGTGTGATACTAAAACAGGGGTGAATGCAGAGATCCACGTCACACTCTATGCACTCATAGCGGGTGTCTTTTCTCTGAGTGGTGGCTCTCACCCGGGAATTACTACACATGTGACACCTGCATTGGGGCCTAGGTCTATTTGTCTGGGGAGGTATAGGAGTAGGGAAATGGTGGGCGGATATTCTCAGGGGAGTTTGGGTGGTAGGAGCAGTGCGTGTGCGGTGTTGGGGCCTTTCAACCACATATCGGGCAAAAATCTCTCATGTTAGCTCCCTCACAAACCTTTCAAAGGTTTCCTGAACTCCTGTTGTCATGGCATGCAGGTGGTGGCAATTCAGGGCAGTTATATCTAGCAAGTGAAAGAAGAGCTTCTTGTACCACTTCATCGTGGTCCTGGCACACTCGACCGTGGATATCATGGAGTCTGACTGGTCCACCAGGCGCATGTTGATGTTGTAATCGAGGACACACTCAGGTTTCCATATGTGGCGCCTGTTCTCGCTCCGGTAATCCACGGACTCTGTACGGTGCATCAAGGGGCGGTGAACTGTGGACAAGAGGCTGACTTCTCAATTGTGGTTCCACACCGTTGCAAGTATATTGTTGGCCTGGAAGAAGACAACCTCATTTCTGTCAAGTTTGCACCCCACCTTGACCATGGGACGCCGATTCACCTTTACGGTACCACAGATTCCCGTGTCATGCCTGTGTAGATAACGAGCAAGAAGAGGGCTAGTGTACCAGTTGTCCAGGTAAAGAACGTGACCATGATGAAGGTAGTCTTCTATTATTGTCTTTACCACTGCTCCAGACAGTCCAATACTCCGATCTTCTATTATGTCTGTCTGTGCACCGGTGTACAAGACTATGTCTTGCACATAACTAGTCCTACAGTCACACATAACTAAGATCTTGAACCCAAAACGGTGCCTTCTGCTGGGTATGTACCGGTGAAATGAAATATTGCCTCTCCACAACACGAAACTCTCGTCTATGACGAGTTCTCTATAGGGATAAAATGAGGAACGAAATGTTTGCCTTAGGTGATCAAAGACCAACCTAATTCGCCTCATCTTATCTGTGCCATTCACATTTGCAGGATCATCAACGTCGTAAAAGTGGAGGCGCCCTAGAATCTGCTGAAAGCGATTACGGCTCATGACTTGGCCAAATATTGGTGTGAGCATAACAGGGTCTCTTGTCCAGTATGCCGGAATTCTGTTCTTTCATACAATACCCATCAAAAGTACCAGGGCAAAAATAAAAACATTTCTGAAAGGGAGACTGGGTAATCATATTTGGTAGAATGCCTGCTCCTTGTGCCCAGTCTTTCACTCTCAAGTCGGTGGCTGCTAGCGAAACGGTTTGTCTGGTCCACTGTTTCCTCCACAAAAGCCTCACTGAAAAAAAATGTGGAAAAATTCCAGCCTGGTGGAATTTGGGTGAATACCATGAGCAGTACAGCCAGCACGCCCCTCCTCAGTGAAGGGGTGAATGATGGGGGAAAAATCACTCTCATCCTCCCAACTCCAACTCACAAATCCTTCGTCCCCATCGTCCCCATCGTCACCTTTGTCTGGGTGAGGAGGAGATGCTGGTGGGGGAGGTTGGGGAGGAGGAGTGCGGAGGGCTTCCCCACTCCCACTCCTCTTTCCTCGGTCTTTACCTTTTCCCTTTCCCTTACCCTTACGGCCTTGTGAAACATTAGGGGGATGTGGGGATGAAGTCTGTGAATATTGGGGAGCATAAGATGTGCTGGAGAGTGGTTCCTCCCCACCTTCCCCCTCCATGACAACACCACGTGACTCTGCATGCACCCTCACTCGCCCATGTGTCTGGGTATATTCGGGAGCATAAGACTTGCTGGGGAGTGGTTCCTCCTCATCTTCCCCCTCCATCACAACCCCACGTGATTCAGGACTCACCCTCACTCACCCATGTGATACTTCCCGTCGCCTCACACTTCCACGGGAGACTGATGACACTCCCGCCACTCTCACTTTCAGTACTCCTCCCTGCACTTTCCCTTTCACTTCCCACTCCTTCCACGCCACTTCCGACCTCCCCAAACAAAAGACTAGGCCCATACCTGCTCGTACAATGTGGTGTGTGCTTGGGGCCGCAATGAGTGATAATATCTCGGCTGTACCATGTGGCAGCACGTCCCACGGCTCCGTCCTCGTCCTTGAAATCCGGCTCCACATCATGTTGGGGCTGCTGAGAGGATGTTGCACATTGTTTTTGTGCAGGCTGGCCCTCTCTAGCAGCACAATAAATCACGTAGCGCCACTTCCTGGGGGACGGGACTTCCTCATCACTGCTGCTGCTTTCCACCTCCTCTGGCTGGACATAATCCTTGTCCACAACCTCGTTGTCCAGTGGGAAATCACTGTCGCCTGTAAAGGTGTCCAGGGCGGCTTGGATTTCCTACTCTGAGAGACCTTTATGCGCCATGTCTGAGCAGGACCGTTGCTAACAGGTGAGTGACCGAGCCGAGGGTGAGCGCAGGTCATGTGGGGTCGCCGAGTGTCCCTGCCTGGTGGCAGGTAGAGGAAGGTCGATCGACCCTACATACCAAAAATCAGGCGTGAATTTTGAAAATTGTGGAAATTAAGCACCTTTGAATTGCGCGACATACCAGTACGTCGACGAGACTGGCAAATGCAAAATGTTGCGACGTACTCATACGTCGATGGGACGCCTTGGATTAAAACTTTTGTAATAAGCGTACGG
This sequence comes from Coenobita brevimanus, assembly GCF_032717465.1. Lineage (NCBI taxonomy): Eukaryota > Metazoa > Arthropoda > Malacostraca > Decapoda > Coenobitidae > Coenobita > Coenobita brevimanus. The sequence continues at coordinate 8,372,044 of NC_137001.1, forward strand.
GAACTTTAATATTAACGAAGCCAAATCAGTTAGGAATTCAAACAGTTTTATTACCATGCAAGGTTCATGTGCCTACATGACTGTAAACGCGACTCTAATAACATGAATTTCGTGCTTCACAAATGGCTATCTTCAACAATCTTACTTCAGACATTCTCCATTCACCACTGCATAGTTCAAAAGGGGATTACTATTATCTTAGGCATGTAAATTTCTAGATCAGAATATAAAGGATGACATTCGCAATATTTAATTTCTACTAAACTTCCACAGTTATATGTCTTTGTTGGAACGGCTGGTTCATATGTATAAACATTAGTCATATCCACTCCAGAACTCGACTTACAACTATCAATAGCAGAATCAGGCTCACATTATGAATATCATCTAAAACTAAACTTAAATATAAGGCTTAACGGCTAAATGAACTGTTCAGATTATATTTATAATATTACCTAAGCTAAAGATTACACTTACAATACTAGCCTATACTAACTTATGCCAATACATACAATTATGGCAAAATATATATATATATATATATATATATATATATATATATATATATATATATGTGTGTGTGTGTGTGTGGAGGAGTAGACTGTAATACCAGTCGAGCAGGGCAGTACTCGCAAGGTGCATGGAAAGCTGATGACAGGGAGAGCTGGAGCTCCCATTTCATCAGCCTTCGGAACTAGTTCCTGGCCATCCCCCCCTCTGAAGTTTTTCAGTGGTTCAGTAACACAGAGAGCAGGCCAGCATGCTCTCCAGTACAAGTTTATCTAACTGTCTACACCAGTCTACATGCACAGTAGACACTACACTTCCTTCTCAAAAAAACAAAACAAAACAATAAAAGGCACATAATAACCAGGCCTTGGAGTCCTCAGGAGCGGGGGGGACCATAAATGTCCCCATCCGCCCCTCTCCCGGTGAAGACTCAGCGAGAAGTCTGGAACCACTGTCTGACTCACTTCTTCATTTCTGCAACATTCGTGGCCTTTCCTCTAACTTTGTCAAACACCACCTCTCGTCCCCTAAACCTCACCTTCTCTTCCTGAATGAGACTCAGCTGCCTGAGACAACTGACAGCAAACCCTTTTCAGTTTCCTTCTACTATCTCTATACTTATTTCAGAGCCAAAGGTACCTGTTGTGTACATGTATATGCAATGACTTATCTTGCTCTCATGTTCGTGAAATTTAGTCTTCTGAATTCTCTACTCTCTGGCTTCGGCTTTCCTGTCATTCTATCTATTTATCTATAGCCCGACGCCCTAATCCCACAAAGGGTGTCCACAGACAAAACTCCTCCAACTCATTCTGTCAGCCACCATTTGACTATCCTTCCCTCAACTCACCCCCTCTCCCTCCTCTCTACTCCATCCCTCCACCTCATCTCGGTCTACCCCTCCCTCTCCCTTCCTCCACCTCACCTACATACACCCTCTTAGTCAGTCTTTCATTCACCATTCTCTCCACATGTCCAAACCACCTCAGTGTATTTCTCCTAATCTTCTCAACTACATCCACATCCACCCCACATCGTTCCTTCACTTCTTCATTCGTAAACCTGTCCCTCCATGTCACTCTATATGCTCCTCACAAGTAACTCATTTCCACTGCTCTCATTCTTGACTTGTTTCCTCTTGCAAGGTCATTCTCTGACTAAATATATCTGTGCTGTTTACTTATCTCCTAATTCTGCTATGAAAAATTCTTCAACCATCTTATGTCTACGATGGAACATATCCTATCCTTTTCTCCTTTCTCTGAAATCTCCATTCCTGGAGATTTCAATACTCACCACCACCTTTGGCTCTCCTCTCCTTTCACTGATCCACCTGATGAACAAGCCCACTGTACATCTTTTCTATCCTTAATGACCTACAGCGGCTTGTACAGCACCCTACCCATATCCCTGACCGCCTTGGAGAGAGCTCCAACATACTGTACTTGACCTCTTCCTTACAACTAATCCTTCTGCTTACGTTGTTAATCTTTCCTCTCCATTGCACTTCTCCAACCACAACCTTATTATCTTGACCTGTTCTATCGCTTTGGTGTGGCCTGTGGACCCCCCAAAGAAACGTAGACTGTAGCAATTTGGAGCTGCGGATTGGGAGGCCCTCAGGCAGTGCTACTTTGATTTTCCCTAGAATGATTATTGCTCCAATGGTCGCGAGCCATGTGAGTGTGCTTTGTGTATTATGGAGGTTATTCTCTCGGGCATGGAAGCATACATTCCCTTCTCATACCCTTTGACTAATGCAAGAAAGTCTTGGTTTAATCATACTTTTCAAAAGCTGTCCACAGCAAGGAGAGGGCCTATAAAAGGCAACAAAGCCAACCCACCCCTGATTCACATCTTGTATATGTTTCTGCCTGGAATTGTGCCAAGTCTGTTCTTTGCTGTGCTAAAAATAACTTCATGCGTACTAAATGCTCTCAACTCTCCAACTCAAATTATTCCCACTCCTTCTGGCACCTTGCCAGAAACCTTTCTAACAACTTTATCTTATCATGCTTTCCTCCTCCTTTCTACTCTGATTGCTCTGTAGCTATTTCTTCTACTGACAAAGCAGATCTCTTCGCTCAGACTTTCTCCTCCAATTCCACCTTAGGCGATTCCGGTGCTGTTCCTCCATCACTTCCCCCCTCTGACTTCCTCATGGCTGATTATTAAAATTCCTCAGCTCATGTATTTTCTGCCATCACTGGCCTTAATATTAACAAGGCATATGGGCCTGATGGAGTCCCTCCTGTTGTCCTCAAAAACTGTACTTCTGTGCTTACACCCTGCCTAGGTAAACTCTTTTGCCTTTGTCTTTCAACTTGTACCTTTCCTTCTGGCTGGAAGTTTGCTCTCATTCAGCCAGTCCCAAAGAAGGGTGACCACTCCCAACCCTCTAACTATCGTCTAATTGCTTTAACATCCGGTGTCTCAAAAGTTTTCGAGTTAATTCTTAACCGAAAAATTTTAAAGCATCTTTCATATCACAACCGTCTTTCTGATCCTCAGTATGGGTTCCGTCAGGGACGCTCCACTGGCGATCTTCTCACCTACCTTTCAGACTCCTGGTCATCCTCCTTTCGGGACTTTGGCGAAAGATTTGCCATTGCACTTGACATCTCAAAGGCTTTCGATGAAGTTTGGCATAAATCTTTGAGTTCCAAACTGCCCTCTTACGGTTTCTATCCTTTCATCTGTGGCTTTATCTATAGCTTCCTATCTGGTCGTTCTATAGCTACTGTTGTAGACGGCCTTCGTCCTTTTCCTAGATCTATCAACAGTGGTGTTCCTCAGGGCTCTGCCCTATCACCAACTCTCTTCCGCTTATTGATCAATGACCTTCTAAGCTGTACATCTAACCTTAACCATGAGTAAGCTGATGATTCCACCCTTCACCTTTCCATTCGGTTCTCACAACGTCCATCTCAGCAGTTACTTCAACAAACAAGGGATGAGGAAATGGCACACCTGATGTCTGACTTGGCTCGTATCTCTGACTGGGGTAAAAATAATCTTGTTGTTTTTGATGCATCAAAAACCCAGTTTTTACACCTGTCAACCTGACAAAATCTTCCACAGGACTACCCACTAATGTTTAATAATATCCAGCTCAATCCTGCATCATCCTTGAACATGCTTGGGGTTTCATTCACTCGGGACTTACCTTGGAAAGATCATATTGGATCTCTTGTAAAATCTGCTTCCAAGAGATTGGGTGTGCTAAGCCAACTCCGTACCTTCTTTACCCCTGCACAGCTGTTGACTTTACACGGGTTTTATTTGCCCCTGTGCAGAATACAACTCTCATGTGTGAGGAGGCTCCCCACATAGAGCTATTCTCAACAGGGTGGAGTCAAAGGCTTTTCGTCTCATTAACTCTCCTCCTCTTACTGGCTCCTTTCAACCTCTGTCTTTTTGCCGCACTGTTGCATCTTTATCTCTTTTCTATCACTACTTCAATGGTCACTGCTCCTCCGAACTGTCTGCTTGCATCCTTCCACCTCTACAACGGGTGCGTAGCACTCGTCTAAGAACAAACTCTCATCCCTTTTCTGTCCAACTCTCTAAAGCATGAGTTAACCGTTATTCCTAGTCCTTCATTTATGCAACAGGTCAGCTCTGGAACTGTCTCACTCTGTCAGTATTTCCTGCCTCCTATGATCTCCAGTCTTTCAAACGCAGTGTGTCCAGGCATCTCGAAATGAACGCATCTTGAATTCGGCTCTGTTTCGTGTGTGTGTGTTTTTTTTCTTGGAAGGAGCGGTTAGTGGGCTCCTGGCCTTTGGTTCCTTCTTTCTTACGTTTTATATACGGTATATATATATATATATATATATATATATATATATATATATATATATATATATATATATATATATATATATATATATATTTTTATATATATATATATATATATATATATATATATATATATATATATATATATATATATATATACATATATATATGAAGTAAATTTTTGTATTAGAAAAGACAGTATAATACATAATAACAATTTTCGGAGGGCTGTATCAGAGGAACTTTTAAAAAATTTGTTATGTATTATACTGCATTCTATTGCATATTAACGTATTCTTGTGGGGTGGCAACAGCAACAGACTTAACATTTCAGCACAATGCTATCTTTTGTTCTTTGTTCTGAAGACCGTATATATATATATATATATATATATATATATATATATATATATATATATAAATAAATAAATATATATATATATATATATGTATGTATCGATCAGAGGAAAGCAGTGGAAGTGAAGGAAGTAGAAGTTAAATTGAATAACCTTTATTTTTACAAAGATGCTTACCGTGGTGTTGAAAAGATTTAGTCGTATTAAACAAAACTAATATATTCAAACCGTCTTTATAGCCACGAGGCAAATAAGGAAATTACATATACTCTATTCCTCCGCCGACGAAAAACACAAATGTGTTGATAAATTTATTGACATCTGGCCTCTTATAATTAAAAGTCCAATACATCAGACTTTTTAAAAAAGCATTGTACTAATAGCTGGAATGACATCTGTTATGCTACAATGATCTTTTTACTTCAATCTATCCGTTAACTGTATGGACATAAATCCCGGCAGTAAAAGATATCCTAAATGAAAATGAAATCTAACAACTGAGCTTCGTATCACATGTATAAATGCACAATATTGTAAGTACAATGTCAGAGAGAGAGAGAGAGAGAGAGAGAGAGAGCAAACCTCACAACTACTATAGCATCGTCCTTATAAACTGTACTTCAATGTATTTCTGTCAATGGCCTTGAACTGGACACAGTCTTCTCCAAGAGCAGAACAAGGCATGATATCCCACAGCCTAGGCCAAGCACCACGAACATGCCCTGAAAACGAAATAATAATAACTAGAAATTACTCTAAGAACACATACCTCCGCCAATGCCATTAAAAGAGATCCGGATCTGGAGCCGTCGATATGTGATCCCGATCTGAATCCGTATCAGCCACAAAATATAATCGATTCTTTCTTGGGCCATGTCAACCTTTCTGCAAAACATCATTAAAATTCATTGAGATTGTTTTGGGGATATTTTGCGGAATACTTCGGATCCGGATCTGGATCTGCCCCCAACTCTAATAATTTATTCCATAGCCCAAGACCCACCCTTCCACAGAATTTCATCAAAATCCGTTCATAACTTTTTGAGTAAAGACAGACAAACAAAGAAACAAACCAATGCTGGAAAAAACAAAACTTCTTGGCGGAGGTACTACTACTGCAACTTCTACTACTACTACTACTACTAGTAACTAGAAAGCACACAAAAGAGCTTAGACCCCCACCAATGCCATTGCCATTAAAAAGGATCCGGATCCGTGGATATAGGGTCAGGCTCCGGATCCAACCCCTAAATTTAATAAATTCCTTTTTGTTCCATGGTCCACTTTCTATAAATTTCACTGAAATTCACTGAGAACTTTTTGAGATAATGTGCGGGATACTCTGGGTCATCCAGGATCCGCCCCCAAATGTAATTATTTCTTCTTTGGCCCATCCTTCCACAAAATTTCATCAAAATTCGTCAATAACTTTTTGAGTAATCCTGCTAAGAGATCCGTAGATATAGGACCCGGATCTGGATCAAGATCTGCCCCCAAACTTAATCAGTTTTTTCTTGGTATGTGGCCCACCTTTCCCCAAATTTTCATCAAAATCAATTCATAACATGTTGAGTAACCCTGCTACAGCATATATACAGACAGACAAACAGGCATCTGCCAGCAAAAACAGAACCTCCTAGGTGGAGGAAATAATAATAAAAATAAGAATAAAACTAATAATAATAATCTATATTATATTGATCCGATTTCTGTATGTTTATTGGTTTGTTTGTTACTATACCATAGCAAAAACAGTGCAGTGTAACATATTTTTTGTTAGATCAAGGTACCATTAAATGCTCGAACTTGAAGAAAAAACAATTTCCAAGCAAATCAGGCCACCTGTTCTCGAGTTATTACTCATTTCTGGCTTTTTGTTTCAAATTAAGTATTTGTTTTAAGTGCAGTGGTTGGATTCATCTTGGTCTGGTGTTGATATTACCAGCATGACACAAGAGAGAAGAGTGACATAATTCCTTTATCACTCTCACCTCTCTTTCCTCCCTACTTATACTCCTAGAACTGTACAGTATATTGGTATAGTATATATATATATATATATATATATATATATATATATATATATATATATATATATATATATATATATATATATATATATATATATATATATATAATGATCCTGTTTCTGTTTGTTTGTTGGTTTGTTTGTTACCATAACACAGTAGAAACTTCACATGTAGTGTAAATTTTTGTTAGAGCAAGGGTACCATTAAAATGCTCTAACTTGAAGAATAAAACAATTTCCAGTCCAACTGGGCCACCAGTTACCGAGTTATGGCTCTTTTCTGAAGATAGGTAGTGACTTGACATCGAGCGAAGGCTGCCAGAGGCGGCCATTCAGCGAATAATAATAATAATAATAATAATAATAATAATAATACTGTCAGCCTGTAGCAGAGATTCCCAAATATTTCCTGGCCATTCCCTAAATTTTGCCAGAAAATCTTCGATCCTCCTCTTCGTCCCCCCTCTCATTGGTAGTCATTTTAATTAACTGTAGATTTTAGCCTCATTTACCTCCATTTAAAAACACTATTTGACGTAACATCAGGAAATCTATCAATATTATCGATGTTTTTAACAAAAGTTTTCAGAATATTTTAGAGATTTCGTACTTCTATGCATATTGATAGTTATCTGTGGACCAAAATTCTGAATTTACTATTAATTGGTAGATAGACAGATACAAAAACATATAGATATCTTAGAAAACCCTACTTAAATCGTTAATGAACACTGTATATATTTCATTAATATAACCGTTTGAAGACTGGAAACATAAATTTCAATGATGTCTCCATGCTGAATTTTGTCCACTAAGTATAATTTAGGACTCAAAGAATTGTAAGTTTTCCACTGCACATTTCCTTAAAACCCACGTGCTAGCTGATTATGCATGACAGGTGAGGGTGTCCGTCATCAACTTACTCAATACGGCACCTTCTGTAAAGTTGTGACAACTGTGTTTCAGCCTGCCCGTATCACATGATGCCAAGGCGCCACGTTGCCTCCCAATGGCATGGGTAAGTTGAATGTAGCCTACAGCACGTTTTTTGCTGTTATCTGTGATTAACTGGATTTCTTTAATTAATATGCCTCGCTCTGCTTCGTGGGGGTACTCTACTCCTCCTGGACAAGAGAATATTTCCCAGGAATTCTCAGAGAAGAACATAATGGGAAATAAAAGTTAGGTGCAAAAATTGGAGATTAAATGGTGGTAGGTCTTCGGTAAGTTTAAATATGTATTTCATGAGAGATACTACTTGTAACACATCGGATTTCTGAAACACTTCTTTGTCAAATTCAATATCTTTTAGGACATCCCCGGCAGTCTTCTAACTTATGGTCATATTCTTAAACAAAAATTATCATGCCACAACTGCAGGCTCCACCAGCGTGACAGATGATTTGACTGGTGGTAAGCTTAATGATTCAACAACAACTGCTTTAAATTCAGTCATAATTCACATTTTTTGCAATTTCAGAAGACTATATAGAACTTGCTAGCACTTCGTATATTTTCCTAGCAATGGTATTCTAAAATCGCAGAAATGTGATACTGCACAAAAGAGTTATTAGTTGTAAGAATTTTAATAAAGATTTTTAAAAATACAATTAAAGACTGAATATCACATCTCACTGCTTTTGGGAGGTTAACAAATTATGACTTACTCCAGAAATCATCCTAGAAAACGAAATTAAAAATCTTTACTTCATAGAAGATGAACTTGATACAAAATTTAAGGATAGGCCTAAAAATAAATATATCGTCAGAGCAGTGCCACAGTTGTGCCTAAGCATAAGGACTAAATGCAGAATCCACAATTGTTCAAAAAACATTTTTTAAGCATACGACCAAGAGTGGTCACATCCTTATAAATTCTGCTGAAGCATGGGCCGACAGATTTAATAATGCAGTCATTCTCTTATGTGTTCATGTTATGTGCAAGATACTGCAGTAAACAGTGTTGGTTATGTTTACCCTGTTTTACAACGATATTACATTGGGGGTTAAATATTGAAACAAATGTACAAGGCAATTTATTTTTCGACAGTGATTTTCACGCTAACCATTCTCTATGTACCCTTTCATTGTCAAGCATTGTCTGTCATAAATGGTATAGAGAATAATAAAACAAGATACTATACTGTACATACAGTGCTAAAAATGGCTAAACTCATCTACGTAAGAATCAATGAAAAGGAAATAAAAAAAGGATGGAAACAAAAACAGAGAACAGTGCAAAGCGGTTGTGCAAGCCTTGGGAGCGGGTAGGAGGCAACATGGCACCAAGTCGCCTGTTGTTGCAATTCTCTCCATAGAAGGCTTAGCCTATACCTCTTTTTCACACACTCATTTATCATACTACTAGTAGTAGTTGCAGCAGTAGTCGTATACCTCTGTTTATTATTTATTATTATTCTGCTTTTGCCCACCTATGGTGGAGGGGGCATTAAGTAATTAGTATGTCCATTCGTGCATGCATGGGTGCTTGCATGTGTGTATCTGTCCATAACATTTTCCTGGATATGATTTTTCCTGAACCCATTGATACATTTCCACCAAACTTTTGGCAACAATGCAGTATGAGGAGATAATGAACTGGTTAGCTCAGCTATGTCAAGGGGTCAGAAGTCAAGGTCATATAGGGTCAACTTAGTATATGTTGTGAGTGTGAAATCTCTTGAACCTCTCAACGGATTTCAAACAAACTTTTGTCAAGGATACAGTGTGAAGGAATGATGAACTGATTAGGTCAGCAAGGTCAAGGGATCAAGGGTCAAAGTCATATGGGATCAATTTAGTTTATCCTTGTACGCGTCCATGCATAACACTATTGTGGGCATGATATATCCTGAACCCATCGACAGATTTCCATCAAACGTTTGTCAGTGATGCAGGATGAGATGATTAACTGGTTAGGTCAGCTATGTCAAGAGGTCAGGAGTCAAGGTCATAATTATGGGTGTGGGTGTGATATCTCCTGAACCCCTCGATGGATATTGACCAAAATTTTGTCAGCGATACATTATGAAGAAACAATGAACTGATTAGGTCAGCAAGGTCGAGGGGTAAAAGGTCAAGGTCATATGGAGTAGACTTAATTTATGTTTACTTTCGTTTCAACACACAGTGAACCCTGTCATGGAGCTTGTAGGGAGAGTCCATGCACAAGGCTTGGGGCCTGAGCTCTTTAGTGTTTCATTTATCTAATCATTATTTATCATGATTTTATTATTATTATTATTATATCTATCTATCTATTGCCAGACGCCTCAATCCCGTTTCGGGTGGCCACAAACAAATCGCCTCCAAGTCGCCCTGTCCCCCGCCATTTCACTGCCCTGCTCCCAACTCACACCCCACTCTCTCATATACCTCTCCATCCCATCCCTCCATCTCATCCTCGGCCTCCCCCTCCCTCTTCCCCCCTCCACCTCACTCACATACACTCTCTTCGTCAGTCTTTCACCCTCCATCCTCTCCACATGGCCAAACCACCTCAGTGTGTTCCTCATAACACTTCCTATCACATCCACATCTACACCACAACACTCCTTTATATCCTCATTCGTCAGCCTGTCTCTCCATGTGACTCCATACGCTCCTCTTAAATAACTCATTTCCACTGCTCTCACTCTTGACTTGTGTCCTTCCAACAACGTCCAAGCTTCACTTCCATATGTTAGAGTTGGTATCACAATAATGTTATGTAGTAACTTTTTCACTTCCATGCTCACTTCCCGGTTTCTTATCACTGCTTTCAAAGAACCAGCATCCTTTCTTCCCTGCTGTACCCTTTCAAGCACTTAACCCTCCAAATCTTCATCATTACTCATCACACTACCCAAGTACTTAAACGTACTCACATTTTCCAATTCCTCACCATCCAACCTCGCTGTACATTCACTGACTTCACCTCTCTCAAAGACTATCACTTTACTCTTCCCTACATTCACCTTTAGATTCCGTTTCTTACACACTCTCCCAAACTCATCCACCAAGCCTTGCAGCTCCCCTTCGTCTTCACTCAACAACACAGTATCATCTGCAAACAACAGTATTGAGAGTTTCCAAACACTATCCTCTCTCACCAGGGCCACTCCAACATCCACTACCCTACCTTGTACCTCTTTTATTACCCCATCCATGTACAGATTGAACAACCATGGAGACATGACACATCCCTTTTTCAACCCAAATTCAAAGAGAAAAATTCACTTAGTGCACCATCCACACGCACTACAGCCTTCGCACCATCGTACATACTCTTCACAGCATTCAACAGCTTCCCATCTACTCCATATATTCTTAACACTTTCCACAATCCTTGTCTATCCACCCTGTCATATGCTTTCTCCAAATCCATGAAAGCCGCATACAACTTCTTTCCCTTCTCTAGAAACCTCCACTAAAGATCTAAGAATGAATATCTGATCTACACAACCTCTTCCCTTCCTTAAGCCTCCCTGTTCTTCTCCAACTAATTTCTCTGTTCTTTCTCTAACTGTCAATAAGTATCCTACCATACACTTTTCCTATTATACTAAGAAGACAAATGCCCCTATGATTACCACACACTTCTTTTTCCCCTTTTCCTTTGTACGAGGGAATAATTATACCTGACTTCCAATCCTCCGGGACTCTACCTTCCTCCCAGGCCAATCTGCACATCTTCCACATCCATTCTACTACTATCTCTCCCCCATGCTTCAGCATTTCACCACACACTCCATCAATTCCTGGGGCTTTCCCCAATTTATCTTTCTTCATTGCTTCCACAACTTCTATCCTACTGATTTCTTCCTGTCTTCTCACCTCCCCCCTTCTCCCAGCCATTCCCCAGCCACTTATACTCGCATTACTTCCATCCTCTATGTTCAACAATTCCTTAAAGTGTTCTCTCCATCTGGTTACTTTTTCTCCCTTCTCCACTAGTAATCTACCATTTTTATCTTTCACTCCCCTGCTAACTTCACGTCCACCCTGTCTTATTATTATTATTATTTGCAGAAAGGAAAAGAAAAGAGGAGTGCAGAAACTTCCCATGTTAACTGTTCTTCTTCCCAATAAAGAATCCAAGCTGAGAGAGAGAGAGAGAGAGAGAGAGAGAGAGAGAGTGTTTGTCATAAATATATTCGTGAATTCCAGCCAAACCCCACAGTTTCCCAGACGTTCGTGAGTACGATTCGGGGGAAGGCAGAGAGAGGACAGGACGACGTGGAGACAATTTGTTAAGCCCATGCCTTATGGAATTAAGGCGACTGGTATCTGATATAGATAGAAAGACAGATAAAAATAGATAAACAGTACTTGACAAACCTGTACAGTCATATAATTACCCAGAGGTTGGTGAATGAGAGGACTGTAGTGACGGTGATAATCATGGGTGGATTGACACAGGCGGTGGTGTTGGCCAGGGAGTATTTCATCCACCTCTCATATAAACCAGATTCCACCAACGCAAAGGCACTGTGATGAGAAAGGATATCATTAAGTCGTACGAGAGAGAGAGAGAGAGAGAGAGAGAGAGAGAGAGAGAGAGAGAGAGAGAGACTTTTTGTGCATATCAGTTAAGAAACTTGGCTTGACATTTACCAAGTAACATTGTGGTATTATCAAGGCTTTTGGGTCTAACTGGATACTGAAAACCAAATGACTTGTAGGCTTCTTACTTAAACAGTACTGACAAATATGGAAGTAATTCAGTATATGAATTTAACATTTGTATGATTACACAGACTCTCTTTACCTCTTTCCAGAACATTTTCTTACATTTCCTCCATTTTACACTCAAATTCCTTCCCAATTCCTCATCCACTCACTTCTTATTCTCTCTTACTAATCTTTTCACCTTTCTCTTCCTTTCTGCATATAATTCTCTCTTCCGTCCCTCAACTTCTTCTGCTCCCCTGTTTCTCATCCACTCACTATATGCTTTCTTTTGTACCACAGCCTCTCTCACCTCTTTATTCCACCATGCTGTTCCCTGCACCCCCTTTCGTCTTCTCTTCACCCGACACACCACCTCACATGCTGTACAGATTCTTTCTGTGATTATCTTGCACACACCTTCCATGTCCCCCATCTGCTCCAATCCATATTACTCAATCGCTTCTCCATTACCCTCTTATATTCTGCCTTTTTTCCATCCTCTTGTAACATTTCCGCCATCCTCGTATGAACTACTTCCTCCTGTCTTTCCCTTCTTCTATTTCTTCATTTCATTTGGACCTTGTTTCTGACCATCACCAAATGGTGGTCAGAAAGTCCACTCCCCCAACCTCTATATACTCTTGCATCCCTTACACACCTTCTCATGCTGTCATCTACACACACATAATCAATCATTCCCTTCCGTTCATTCAGTTCACCACCCACCCATCTCACCACTCGCCACACATACCTATGGATCATTTTGTGCCTGAAGAGGTTACTGGCTATCACCAACCACCGTCCAGCACAGATGTCTACCAAAGCACTGCCATTCTCATCCATCTCTGCAGGCACACCCCATTCACCAACTACTCCATCCACTTTCACATTCCCTACTTTTCCATTTGAATCTCCAATAAAAAACACTCTCTCATTCCTTTCAAACTTTTCCATGCCCGCTTCCACATTTGTTCAGAACTCTTCTCTCACTCTGCTTTCATTATCTTGCTTTGGCTCATACATGCACACAATCGCCCACATTTGTAGTCCAGCTTTCAATCTTACCCACAAAATCCTTGAGCCAACTGATCCATACTCTTATATATTCTCCTCAGTTACTCACAACAATACACACTCCTTCTTTTGCCCTTTCATTCTCACCTACTCCCGCGCATATACCCCGTCCATACTCCCATTCTCTTGTGCTTTCACCTCGCCATTTAGTTTCAGTTAATCCACATACATCCACTTTCGCACCCTCAAGCACCTGGGCAATCTCTCATTCTTTCACCTCATTATTTGCACACCTTACTTTCCATGTAGCTATCCGTACCATGTCCTTTGTTCGGTCCTTAGTCATCACCTTTTTGTCAGCCCTGGTCCGAGGCTTCTTGTTCATATTTTTAGTTAGTTGTTTTCTGGGAAGGGGCACTAACCCTCCGCCAATCCACTTATTGTCACGTAAGGAAAACATGTTGGTTGGTTATAAGGTTACCACCCAGCATTGTAAATGCTTTCCTGGTTTCCAGGAAATCATTTGGCTTGCTACTCAATGTAGAGCTACCTAAAAACATAGTACCAATGCACTAAGTGGGTGGATGTGATAGGAAGCGTTAGGAGAAACACAATGAGGTGCTTTGGCCATGTGGAGAAGATGGAGAGTGAGAGACTGACAGGGAGAGTGTTTGTGAGTGAGATGGAGGGGGGGAGAGGGAGATGGAGGTATGGAGTGGAGAGGTATATGAGAGAGAGGGGAGTGAGCTTGGAGCAGGGCGGTGAAATGGAGGGAGACAGGGCGACATGGAGGTGATTTGTTTGTGGCCTCCCCTTACTGGATTAAGGAGTCTGGCAATAGACAGACAAATAGATGATTACACTGAGCATTTGACCCTCGGCTGTGTGGTGCGATGAGAATCTGTCCCTTCACCCCTTGGGGCTAAGATACGAATAAATGTGTGAGTTTCGATTAGTAAATTCTAGTGTGTCGTCGTCCTGTTTCGACTGCCTTCCTTTCTTTGGGAGAAAGAGAGGTATATAGATATAGATAGGTGATCATAATACGAGTAATTGCATTAATATTTAAACGACAATGTTACTCATGTTGTCTAGTTGAATCTCGTATTGTCTAGTATCTTGTGCAGCGTCCACATCCTATCTTTGACTGCAGTTCATGTCATGCTGTATGTAGAGGTGTATGCTGACATATAGAGGTGTTTGGTATGTAAAAGGATTACTGGGCCTTGGTAGCAAGGTGTGAAGCCTATGCCCAGAGTCGGACACACACACACACACACACACACACACACACACACACACACACACACACACAAAGTATTTACCTAATCGCATTATTCAACAGAGATCGGCTCGGTGTGATGTCCATAAAGAGAATAATACCCTCCATAGATTCCCTTTCAACTCCGAGATAATGTGATGGCAGGCTTGCCAACTCAGTGCAGGAGGCTAAAAGGTGCAAGAGATGTTTGGTACATGGTCATATTGTATGACCGGCGCAAGCGCTGTTTTATTTATGTGTGTGTGTGGTTATATCCATAATTATACTGACCTCCATATATTTCCATCCTTAACTTTTTCTCTTCCTCAGTTACCAAGGCATGCTGAGCCGCACATTCATTACCCGTCTACGTCCCGGAAGGTCTCGTGGACGGGTATTGTTTGTCTCTATGTCTGTCACTATCTGTTAACAACTTTACACTAAAACTTTTGGTGCGATTTTGACTAAAATTACAGGGACGATGGGCTATGACGTTCTGTTCACCTGATTAAATTTTGGGCCAAATTGGGCCAAGGCCCAGACTGCAGGCCCATTAAATGTTTTTAAAATATAGTTTTTTTGCCATAACTCTTTTCAAGTTCGTCATTTCGACATGAAACCAAAACTCAAAGGTGCATCTTTCAAATCTGCATCCTATAAAATGCCTCATTATATCAGAGGGGGTCACCCCCCAGTTAGTGGTGGTGGGGTCATTGTCAATTGGGTTGGCCCTTAAATTTCAAATGGGCATAAAAACGTCAATTTTCATCCAATTTGCCCCAAATTTGATATGTGACATCTGTGACTAGATATCCTGTTGTTTTTATACGTCAGTACTAAAATAACTGCCAAGGACGGGTTTGCTGTGCCCTGGCACCGCTTCTTGTTTGCAGCTTTGTGCTGCAGAAGGCCGGCCTCCTAGTATTACACCTATATAACCGGAAAGACGTCTCTCAATTCCCTCCCTATCCCACGAGGGGAAGATGATGGGCTAGAGGAAAAGCACAACTGAACAGCATAATGGAAGGGGAAAAGGGGACGGGGAAACTAAGAATGAGATGGAAGGATGAGGGTGGAGACATATATGAGAGAGGGGTTTGTGAACTGGAGGAAGGGCAGCAAAATGGCAGGAGGCAGGGCAAATGGAGACGATTTGTTTGTGGTCCCCTTACGGGATTAAGAAGTCTACCGAGAGAGAGAGAGAGAGAGAGAGAGAGAGAGAGAGAGAGAGAGAGAGAGAGAGACCTTACCTCATCTGGTGGAATCAAGGTGCCGTAACCGACAGATAACGTATTGTCTGTAACTTGAAAGTTGGCGTAGAATCAGATCAGGCAGCATATAACACACACACACACACACACACACACACACACACACACACACACACACACAGATCTGTATTTGGTCAGTGTTCAATTTCCATAAACGTTTTAATAAACAACATAGCTTTGCCTTCTCCTTGATGGTATAATGAAAACAAGAACATTACACCGCCTTCACGTTCAGATGAGCCTGGGGTCACAACAACAAGAGAAATAGCAACAACAAATAAGAAGAATAAGCATAAAATACTACTACTACTACTACGACTACCACCTTTACCACAACTACTGCTACCACCAACACCACCACCACCACCCCGCTGAGGGGGGGTCACCTTGACACGGAGGCTGGGCTTGAAGCGTGGCTGGCAGTACCACCTGTTCTGGAGGTGTGCCTACCTTTGTAGGGTTCAGCATTTGTCGGCCTCATCGACGGAGCATCCCTACATCACTGACGGAGGAGGCCTACTGGTGATGTTAGTCCCTGCCCATTTACCATCTAGGGTGGGACTGCTGCCTCCCCACATGTTTGCCGTGCGTGGCATCCCGTAATGCTGGGAGACAGGAGTCCTGGGGGTTGAGTGACGCTGCACAGTGCGGCCTGCAACTAGCAATACACGTCTATGGACCCTTATTCTGGCGAGACGGGCGGCGTGGTTGGGCCCGACCAGGTCAGTTGGCTGGTCATGCATTGGCTAGGGTCAAGTGGGCACTGGGGGGCCAGGTGGCTCCTATCGTCCTGGAGTCACCCTTGCCCAGGTTCCCCGGTGGTTACCCACATATACTCTCTCACTATCTCTGGGGTCGCCAGTGGTGTTACCCTTGGCATATGACTTCCTCTAATTGGGCTCTGTGGTGGGTGGAGAAGTGGGGGAATGAAGTTCTTTTGAGTTTTTTATGGCTTCAGTAAATCAGCTATCTACTGGTACTGACCTGACACGCCACTGGTTGGTTCTCCTGTCACTCCCTCGTCTCTTGTGGTGACCCTGCAGCCTTCCAGGGTCGTGGTCGGCAGAGGCTCCTTCCTGGTGGGTCTCATCGCCGTTCCCCCAAAGTTGAAATTTCATTGGAGTCTTCTGTCCTTATGACATTCAATAAATATTTGATAGTTCGTGGCTCTCAAGGATGGATCTGAGAAAGTATGACATTTTTCAGGTACACCGTGAATTAGTTGTTGCATGTGGCTCTCCACCTAAGGTTGTCCTTCAGGCTGATGATAGCTTAAAGGTTTAAGTTTTGAATTCTGAAGAAAGTGCTAGGCCAGTCACTTATGCCCCTCATGTAACTATGAACCAGACTCGTGGTACTGTATATGCCAAAGAGTTAATGATATATGATGAGACACTTCTTGTTAAGAAGCTGGCTGGCCAGCATGTATTTAAGGTCGACCATATAAAAAAAAATTGATTAGGTATTGGTCGCTACCCCTTGCCTGATAGTCACGTTCAATTTACTGTCTCTTCCGGACGTCCTTCATGCAGCCTGGTACAGGTTCCGTATCAAACCACACATTCCTAGACCTCAAAGTCGCTTTCACTACCGACAATTTGGTCATACTGGCTGTTACTGCAGACGCCTGGCCCAGGACCCCCCAGCAGTTTGCATACCTTGTGGTGCTGCTGCTATGATGGGATGGATTGTCAAATTCCTGTGACCTTTGTAAACTGTAGTAGTGGACATGCTGCATCCGCCTTCATTTGCGACCAGTACAAGTTTGAATGTGAAATCTTGTTGCTCTGTGAACAGGAGAAATTAAATTTTACTGAAACAAAGGAATGTGTCTCTTCCATGTTTGTCCGCCCTGGTGTTTCATTTGTGTGTCTTCTTTCCTGGTCTTCTCAGTCAAGTATTAAACTTAGCACTTTGCCAGGCCTGCATGCTAGGTCAACTGTTTCTGCCTCTACCGAGACTACCCAACTTAGACGAATCCTTTCCATTCCTGCTTCCCCTTTTGACCCTGCACAAACTCAGACTGTGACTCCTACTGCTGTACCAGTATTATCTGTTCCTCGTGAATCAGAGGTTAGTGAGGAAACACATGCATCTCCATCTGTGGTGTTGGACAGTACTCATGAATCTGATCGTTCCACTAAAGTTTATTCATCAAAACGTGTCCGGAGATCATCAGAGTCCCTTGTCAATGAGATGCCACTCATGAAGCTTTCTGCTTCGGAGTCTGGTGTGCAGGTGGTTTGTCCTGTTCCTCCTTCACTTTCCCATGTTGAGGCAAAGGTGACTGATGCTGCACCTGAGGTTCTATCCACATCTGGTGCCTCTTCATGTGGCACTATTTTGGTCCCTCCTATACCTACAATGATCCCCCTGGCCCAGCTGCTATCATCGGGAAAGGTTGGCCATGGGTCTGGTAAAGCCACTCAACTCCCTGGAAGTATAACTTCTTGTCCTGGTAGGTCCTGTTACCTACTTCCCAAGAACTCTTGATAATAATGGCTAACATTGTGCCCGTTGTGCTTCAGTGGAATTGTCGATGTGTGTCTCTGGAGGAGACTATGATTTGTGGTAGGCTTTTTCCCACACCCAGTGAATATGCTGCCTTCCATGTGTCTCCTTCCCCGGCTAGTGGTCATCGTGGTGGTTGACTTGCATTGACGGATCTTGCACTGTGTTTAGATTACTGATTCTCCTTCAATTGGTTGCGGTTCAACTGCACCAAGAATAACTGTATACTATTTGTTGTGTTTATTTTCCTCCTCCTGTTCATTTAGATTATGCCGTTTTAGAGAGTCTTGTTGACCAATTGCCGTCTCCTATGTTCTCCTTCGGAATTTTAATGGACATCATCCCTTGTGGAGTGATGCGATCAGTAACCCTCGTGGGAAGATTATAGCTTCTTTGATTGAGAATCATGAATTAGTGTTCTCAACAATGGGGACCCTAACCACTTGCCTATACAGACTGGTACCTTCTCTGTCATAGATCTCACACTTGCATCTCCTGCCCCACTGAGGGGGGTCACCTTGACGTGGTGGCGGGGCTTGAAGCGTGGTTGGGAATGCCACCTACTCGGGAGGCATGCCTACCTTTGTAGGGTTTGGTATTTATCAGCCTCGTGGACCAAGCACCCCCTACAGGAGGAGGAGGTCTGCTGGTGATGTTAGTCCCTGCCCATTTGCCACCTAGGGCAGGACTGTTGCCTCCCCACGTGTTTGCCGTGCGTGGCATCCCGTAATGCTGGGAGACGGGAGTCCTGGAGGTTGAGCGAACGATGCGCACTGCAGCTAGCAATACACCTCTTTGGTCCCTTATGCTGGCTAGACGGGCGGCCTGGTTGGGCCCGACCAGGTCAATCGGCTGGTCATGCGTTGGCTAGGGTCAAGTGGGCACTGGGGGGCCTGGTGGCTCCTATCGTCCTGCAGTCACCCTTGCCCAGGTCCCCCGGTGGTTACCTGCGTATACTCTCCCGCTACCTCTGGAGTCGCCAGTGGTGCTATCCCTGGCATATGACTTCCCCTTGTTGGGCTCCATGGTGGGTGGAGGGGTGGGGGAATGAAGGTTTCTTGTTATTGATGGCTCAATTTTTAAATACACCCATTGACGACATTGCATCTGCCCCTGGACTCTCTTCGGACTGCACATCCATCATTGCCACACTAGAACCTTTTCAGGCCCCTGGTGACTTCTCACCTCTGCCCCAGCGTTCAAATGGGGGTAGGAGAAGATCCCGTTGGGTAGGTTTGGCTCCAAGGTTTGGCCAAGATGATACAAACCAGGAAAAATTCGTAAAGTATCTAGTGCTGAAACCCTCTGCAGGTGGTTCAGTACTGGATACAGACATCTTTAATTTACACTGTGCATTTGTTTCTTCCTGTGGCCGCGAACCAATAATTTCTACCCAAGGGGATGGTAGCCTCCTAATTGAGGTTTCCTCCCCCGAAAAGAGCTCACGTCTCCAGACTCTGACCTCCGTTTCTGGTCACGGCATGTCCTACATACCTCATGCCACCTTTAATCAGTGTAACGGGGTCATTTACTCCCGGGACCTCCTGCGATACCCTGAGTCATGGTTATTAGAGGAACTATGCTCTTATGGTGTTGTAAAAGTTGACCGGGTACAGACGAAGATCGATGGTGTTCTGACCCCAACTCCGACGCTGTTTCTGACCTTTGACCGTTTAACGTTTCCTGCCTTGGTGAAACTTGCTTGGCTCTCTCTGCCTGTGAAGCCTTATGTTCCAAACCCAAAGTGGTGTTTCCACTGTCAGGGGTATGGACATGTTAGCAAATTTTACCAATGTGCACTGGTTGGCCTTCCTGGTGTTTGTGTCTCCTGTGGCAAAATGAGTCATACGAGTGATTGTCCAGGACCCCTTAAATGCTGTCACTGTGGGGGTCCTCATGCTGTATCTTCCAAAAACTGTCCTCGGTACTGCCTTGAAAAGGAAGTTTTGAGCATTCGTGCACGTGAGAAGGTTCCCCTTCCAGAAGCAAAGAGGAGGGCCCAGACTCTCTTCTTTCAGCCTGGAGTTACTTATGCTTCTGTCCTTTCTGGGGCACCTGTACGTTGTTCTGTGTCCCAGAAGTTGCCACGACCCTTTACAGTGACCACTTCCCCAACTACTGATTTGACGGATGTTGTTAACCCTGGAATTACTGATAAGTGTGTGACTGATGCTCATCCACCCACTGCTCCAACTGTCTCTGCCTCCACTTCAGTGGCTGACAGTTCGCGTACTTCTGTGGTTGTGGCAGATGTACACACTGACGAGACTCATCCCCCCTTGTCCAGTATGAACGAGGCTCCTTCTGTATCTGGCAAACGTCATTCAAATTCGTCAGAGTCCTCAGAGTCTGAAAGCCGGCCACCTAAGGTTTCTGTTGTCGAACCTTGTATCAACCTCTCTACTGTTCCCTCTGCCTCAGAGGCTGAGAGGTCTAGCCAAATGGAAGCTGCTGCTGGTGGTTCACCTGTAGTCAGGTCCCCACCTGGGGATGGTGTTGGAGAGACCACTGATGCGTCCGTTCTGAAAAGTACAATGTCAACCTTGCAGGGTTCTAATCCTGTTGACTCTGTTTCACTTCTGGAGCTTCTAGTGGTAGCACTGGCCGTCCCACATTACCCAAGGCGGCCACCAAGCATCTATCCAAAGCGAATGTTATTTCACCTCAAAGGAAGAATGTTGTAAAACTTTCCTCTTCCACGTCCTCACGTTTGCCCATGGATGTTCGACATAAAACACGGGTTCCTGGTTCCTGGTTCCTGGTGCTGGGGCCTTCCTAAGCATCATTCCAAACCCTCTCGCATGTCAGGAGGTGTACAGTCCCGCACTTAATCATTTTCCCCTCCACTATGGGTTCTATCATCCAGTGGAATTGTCGGGGTTTACGTGCTAACTATGAGGAACTGTGTCATCTAGTTTCTCAATTTACTCCTCTATGCATGTGTATCCAGGAGACCATGGTTGGTGATACTGCTCCTGCTGGTCCTTCTGGTTACAATGCTTTTTATTCTGATCCTGTGCCGGGCCAAGGTCGTCATGGAGGTGCTGCTATCTTCCTTCGCCAGGATATTCCATATAGTCATCTGGATATTTCCAGTCCCTTGCAGGCAGTTGCTGTCCGGATGTTTTTACGTCGGCAGTATACAGGTTGCAGTCTTTATCTACCTCCTAGTGTAACTGTTGAAAGGGCGGATCTGGAATGCCTTATTCATGGCCTTCCTTCTCCCTTTCTGTTACTAGGCGATAGGAATGGTCACCATCCACTATGGGGAAACAGTGAGGCCAACCCTCGGGGTGTTATGCTGGCCTCTTCAGTGGAAGATGAGGAGTTAGGCATTTTAAACTCCAAAATAATGACTTATTTCCATAGCCAGACAGGAACTTTTACTGCCATTGATTTGTCCTTATGTTTAGCTGATGCTCTTTTAGATTTTAGCTGGGATGTGTTGCCAGACCTGTATGGCAGTGACCATTTTCTGTTACTCTTAACCGCTGGTGTAGGTGGACCTCAGCCACGTCTTCCTCGCTGGCTTCTGGATAAGGCTGACATGCCATATTTTAGGGAATTAAGTTCCATTTCCCTTTCTGTCAATGAGTATTGCTGTCTTACAGAGGCTGTGTCATATTTCAATACCGTGCTGCACTCAGCAGCCCTATTATCTATTCCAAAAACAAGGGGTTAATTTCCTAAACGTCTGGTTCCTTGGTGGAACTCAGAGTGTAGTTCCGCAGTGAAAGCCAAACGAGTCGCCTTCTCACGATTTGGTCGTCACCGTGGGGATCCTCAGTATTTGGTGGCGTATCAGAGGGCACGAGCTCACATGAGGCGGGTCTTAAAGGAGACCAGGCGTTCGTCCTGGAAGGGTTATATTTCCTCCATCAATTCGAGGACTTCCATCACCCAGGTGTGGAACCGGGTAAAGAAAATTTCAGGTAAATTTACTGTTCCATCCCCTCCTGTTTTATGTGCACCAGGTGGAACTGTCGCTGATCCATTTGCTGTTGCAGAATTGCTTGCTGATCATTTTGCCAGTGTGTCAAAGAAGGATGCAGATACACCTTTGGCTTGCAACCGTCGGCACCTAGAATCTCGTGGTCTCAGTTTTGCCTCTGCTGGGGAAGAGCCTTACAATGTTCCATTTTCAATTTTTGAACTCCAGTCAGCTCTGTCGCAGTGCCATGATTCCTCTCCTGGTTTTGATGATATTCCTTATGTCTTTTTATGCCACCTGTCTGATGAGTCCCTGTTGTTTTTGCTTTCACTGTTTAATAAGATCTGGTGTTCTGGGGAGTTTCCGGCTTGTTGGGGTGTTGCTGTAGTTATCCCCATCCCCAAACCAGGTAAAGACCACCTACAGGCGACGAATTATCAGCCTATTTCTTTGACGTCTTGTATATGTAAAGTTTTGCAAGATGGTCAATGTTAGGCTTGTGTGGTTTTTAGAGAGAGGTGACTTCTTATCCCCTGCCGAGTATGGTTTTCGAAAAATGTGATCTACCTCTGATGCATTACTGTCCTTGGAGTCTTCTGTTTGTGAGGCTTTTTCCACTAACCAACACCAGGTCACGGTCTTCTTTGATCTGGAAAAGGCATATGACACTGCATGGCATCATGGTATTTTACTCTCTCTTCATGAGTTTGGTCTTCGTGGGCGCTTACCTGTTTCTATTCAACAGTTTTTATCTAACCGAATTTTAAGGGTGCGAGTGGGAGGAGTGCTTTCTAATGCCCTAGCACTAGAAGATGGAGTACCACAGGGGAGTATCCTTAGTGTTACTCTGTTCGCTGTAGCCATTAACAGCGTCATCAGTGTACTTCCTGATGGTGTACGAGGATCACTGTATGTCGATGACCTCTCGATTTCCTTCACTGCGTCTAGAATGTCTCTGATAGAGAGGAAGTTGCAGCTGGCTCTCAATAGAATTTCTGACTGGGCAGAAACATGTGGTATCCATTTTTCTTCAACAAAGACAGTGGCTATACATTTTTGTCGTCTTCGAGGAGTCCACCCAGACCCTGACTTGTATCTCTATGGTAGAAGAATATCCTGTGTGGAAGAGATGCGGTTTCTGGGTCTTCTGTTTAATAGAAGATTAACCTGGGTTCCTCATATTCATTCTGTTAAGGTGGCTTGTCTTAAAGCTTTGAGTCTTTTGAGGGTTTTAGCTCATACCTCTTGGGGTGCTGACCGTCAGACCCTCCTCCTCTTGCATAGGTCTCTTATTCTTCCTAAACTTGAATATGGGTGTGAGGTCTACTCCTCTGCAACAGATGCCCGCCTCCGGTTGTTAAATTCTGTGCATCATGCTGGTGTTCGTCTAGCAACCGGGGCATATAAATCATCCCTAATTCCAAGTTTGTTGGTAGATGCTGGTGTACTCCCCTTGGACTTGCGACGCCAGTTGCTAATGATGAGGTGTTGGTATCTTCTTCACCGCATTCCAGACTCAATTTCTTGTGCCATTGTCTCACAGGATTCCCGATCTTCTGTTTTTGAAACCCGTCCTAATTTCCCAAAGCCATTTGGTTACAGGGTCCGGTCTGTTATGCTAGCCATCTCTCTCCCGAGACTGGCAATTTGTGCACATCGGATCCCAAGGGTGGGTTCTTGGCTACTCCCTCGCGTGACATTCTGTAGGTCCGTTGTTGGAAAAAAGGGCTCACTGCCCTCTCAGGTGTCCCTCTCTCTCTTTTTAGAACATGCCTTCATTCATGAGGGCTCTGTCCCCGTCTATACTGACGGGTCTAAGACTGATACTGGAGTAGGATTTGGTGTTGTCTTCCCTTCCTTTACTAGGGGCGGTAGCCTTCCTGGCATTACTTCAGTGTATACAGCAGAACTGACTGCGATTTTGTATGCTCTTAAAATCATTTTTACTCTCCCCTAATCCGTTTTTGTGATTTATAGTGACTTGCGTAGTGCTTTGTCTGCATTGGAGTCTTTTAATGCATCCCATCCATTGGTTTTATCAATTTTAGAGTGGCTTTTTCTTCTTGGCCGCCGTGGCCGCCGAGTAGACTTCTGTTGGGTTCCTGCACATGTTGGTGTGGTGAGGAATGAGAGGACAGATACTTTACATAAAGCAGCGTCTTCTCAACAGCCCCCAGCTGACTCTCACTTCATGTTTCTGATGTAACATCTTAGTTGCGGTACGCAATTCGTACATGTTGGCAGAGACACTGGGATGGTGTTTCTCACAATAAACTAAAAGAAACCTTTTAGAGAGTGGTTGTGGCAAGGGTTCTTCCCTCTATGTCTCGGCGACTGGAGGTGGCTCTTGCTAGGCTTCGCATTGGGCATTCTCGGCTTACACATGGGTTCCTCATATTTGGTGAAACTCAACCGTACTGTGATGACTGCCTTGTTCCCCTTACTGTCCGTCACTTGCTGGTCGAGTGTCCGAGTCTGGGGGGCCTGCGTCAGAGGTTCCTTCATAGGCATGGGGGAGCAGATGATGCCTACTGTTTATCCTCGATGCTTGGTGAGGCCTCTAACGATTTTACTGGTGTTTTTAGTTTTCTTCAGGAGGTGGGCCTCCTTCCACTTTTATAAGTAATTATTTTATAAATTATTCTTTTATTATTTTTAGTGTTTTATTCCTACTAACAGATATTAACTTTATTTTGAATAGGCACTTTTTATTTTGCCGTGTCTTCTACTTTGTCATCCGGCGGCATATGACCCTGGCAGTTGCGCCGCCAGATTGTAATTATTTTCAATCAATCAATCAATTGCATCTCCTGACTGTGCTCTTGATTTTTCTTAGGAAGTTTTGGGTGATCTTCAGTGTAGTGATCACTATCCTGTTGTAGTCTGGTCTTCCAATGCTGTACTTGTGACCCGTGTTCACCACTGGTGTATTGACAGGGCTGACTGGTCCTTATTTACAGAGCTCAGTGAAGTTTCTGGTACCGTTTATGATTTTCCAACCGTTAATGATGCAAATGCATATTTTACTTCCACTCAATTCTTGGCTGGAGTTCACTTTATCCCTAGGACGTCTGGGGTCTTCTCAAGGAGAACTGTTACCTGGTGGAATAAAGACTGTTCTGTGGCAAGGAAAGACTACTAAGATGCTGCCTGTAGCTTTTGAGCCAATATTAATGTTCTCTACTTGAAAATTCAGTTTCAGAAAACATGTGCTTCTTATTGATGGGTCCTGAAAAATGCTCACCGTGGCTCGTGGAGGTCATATGGTTACTTCTTCTACCCCTCTGCCTTTGGTGTGGAAGAAGGTGAGGGATATCTCGGGCAGATTTTTATTGTCCGCCTCTCCTGTTCCACGGATTCGAGGGGCGGTTGTATCTGACCCTTTGACAGTTGCTTCTGCCATGGCAGCATATTTTTCTTCAGTTTCTGCCAAGGACCTATCTAGGCCTTCTGTAGCTTTGATTGATTGATTGAAAATAATTACAATCTGGCGGCGCAACTGCCAGGGTCATATGCCGCCGGATGACAAAGTAGAAGGCACGGCAAAATAAAAAGTGTCTATTCAAAATAAAGTTAATATCTGTTAGTAGGAATAAAACACTAAAAATAATAAAAGAATAATTTATAAAATAATTACTTAAAAAAGTGGAAGGAGGCCCGCCTCCTGAAGAAAACTAAAAACATCAGTAAAATCGTTAGAGGCCTCACCAAGCATCGAGGACAAACAGTAGGCACCATCTGCTCCCCCATGCCTATGAAGGAACCTCTGACGCAGGCCCCCCAGACTCGGACACTCGACCAGCAAAGTGACGGACAGTAAGGAACAAGGCAGTCATCAAGTACGGTGAGTATCACCACATATGAGGAACCCATGTGTAAGCCGAGAATGCAATCTGAAGCCTAGCAAGAGCCACCTCCAGTCGCCGAGACATAGAGGGAAGAACCCTTGGCACAACCACTCTCTGAAAGGTTTCTTTTAGTTTATTATGAGAATCACCATCCCAGTGTCTCTGCCAACATGTACGAATTGCATACCGCAAGTAAGGTGTTACATCAGAAACAGGAAGTGGGTAGTCAGCTGGGGGCTGTTGAGAAGATGCAGCTTTAGCTAAAGTATCTGCCCTCTCATTCCCCACCATACCAACATGTGCAGGAACCCAACAGAAGTCTACACGGCGGCCACGGCGGCCAAGAAGAAAAAGACACTCTAAAATTGATAAAACCAATGGATGGGATGCATTAAAAGACTCCAGTGCAGACAAAGCACTACGCAAGTCACTATAAATCACAAAAACGGATTAGGGGAGAGTAAAAATGATTTTAAGAGCAAACAAAATCGCAGTCAGTTCTGCTGTATACACTGAAGTAATGCCAGGAAGGCTACCGCCCCTAGTAAAGGAAGGGAAGACAACACCAAATCCTACTCCAGTATCAGTCTTAGACCCGTCAGTATAGACGGGGACAGAGCCCTCATGAATGGAGGCATGTTCTAAAAAGAGAGAGAGGGACACCTGAGAGGGCAGTGAGCCCTTTTTTCCAACAACGGACCTACAGAATGTCACGCGAGGAGCCAGAACCCACCCTTGGGATCCGATGTGCACAAATTGCCAGTCTCGGGAGAAGATGGCTAGCATAACAGACCGGACCTGTAACCAAATGGCTTTGAAATTAGGACGGGTTTCAAAACAGAAGATCGGGAATCCTGTGAGACAATGGCACAGAATTGAGTCTGGAATGCGGTGAAGAAGATACCAACACCTCATCATTAGCAACTGGCGTCAAGTCCAAAGGAGTACACCAGCATCTACCAACAAACTTGGAATTAGGGATGATTTATATGCCCGGTTGCTAGACGAACACCAGCATGATGCACAGAATTTAACAACCGGAGGCGGCATCTGTTGCAGAGGAGTAGACCTCACACCCATATTCAAGTTTAGGAAGAATAGAGACCTATGCAAGAGGAGGAGGGTCTGACGGTCAGCACCCCAAGAGATATGAGCTAAAACCCTCAAAAGACTCAAAGCTTTAAGACAAGCCACCTTAACAGACACGAATATGAGGGCCCAGGTTAATCTTCTATCAAACAGAAGACCCAGAAAACACTTGTCTCTTCCACACAGAATATTCTTCTACCATAGAGATACAAGTCAGGGTCTGGGTGGACTCCTCGAAATGACAAAAATGTATAGCCACTGTCTTTGCTGAAGAAAAATGGAATCTTGTTTCTGCCCAGTCAGAAATTCTATTGAGAGCCAGCTGCAACTTCTCTCTATCAGAGACATTCTAGGACGCAGTGAAGGAAATCGAGAGGTCATCGACATACAGTGATCCTCGTACAACATCAGGAAGTACACTAATGACGCTGTTAGTACTACAGCCGAACAGAGTAACACTAAGGATACTCCCTGTGTACTCCATCTTCTAGTGCTCAGGCATTAGAAAGCACTCCTCCCACTCGCACCCTTAAAAATTAGGTTAGATAAAAACTGTTGAATAAAATCAGGTAAGCGCCCACGAGACCAAACTCATGAGAGAGTAAAATACCATGACGCCATATGCAGTGTCATATGCCTTTTCCAGATCAAAGAAGACCGTGACCTGGTGTTGGTTAGTGGAAAAAGCCTCACAGACAGAAGATTCCAAGGACAGTAATGCATCAGAGGTAGATCACGAAAACCATACTTGGCAGGGATAAAGAAGTCACCTCTCTCTAAAAACCACACAAGAACATTGACCATCTTTTCCAAAACTTTACATATACAAGACGTCAAAGAAATAGGCCGATAATTCGTCGCCTGTAGGTGGTCCTCACCTGGTTTGGGGATGGGGATACAGCAACACCCCAACAAGCGGAAACTCCCCAGAACACCAGATCTTATTAAACAGTGAAAGCAAAAACAACAGGGACTCATCAGACAGGTGGCATAAAAAGGCATAAGGAATATCATCAAAACCAGGAGAGGAATCATGGCACTGCGACAGAGCTGACTGGAGTTCAAAAATTGAAAATGGAACATGTAAGGCTCTCCCCCAGCAAACGCAAAACTGAGACCACGAGATTCTAGGCGCCGACAGTGGCAAGCCAAAGGTGTATCTGCATCCTTCTTTGACACACTGGCAAAATGGTCGGCAAGCAATTCTGCAACAGCAAATGGATCAGCCACAGTTCCACCTGGTGCAGATAAAACAGGAGGGGATGATATAGTAAATTTACCTGAAATTTTCTTTTCTCGGTTCCACACCTGGGTGATGGAAGTCCTCGAATTGATGGAGGAAACATAACCCTTCCAGGACGAACGCCTGGCCTCTTTTAAGATCCGCCTCATATGAGCTCGTGCCCTCTGATACGCCACCAAATACTGAGGATCCCCACGGTGACGACGAAGTCGTGAGAAGGCGACTCGTTTGGCTTTCACTGCGGAACTACACTCCGAGTTCCACCAAGGAACCGGACTTTTAGGAAACTGACCCTTTGTTTTTGGAATAGATAATAGGGCTGCTGAGTGCAGCACGGTATTGAAATATGACACAGCCTCTGTAAGACAGCAAAACTCATTGACAGAAAGGGAAATGGAACGTAATTCCCTAAAATATGGCCAGTCAGCCTTATCCAGAAGCCAGCGAGGAAGATGTGGCTGAGGTCCACCTGCACTAGGAGTTAAGAGTAACGGAAAATAGTCGCTGCCATACAGGTCTGGCAACACATTCCAGTTAAAATCTAAAAGAGCATCAGCTGAACATAAGGACAAATCAATGGCAGTAAAAGTTCCTGTCTGGCTATGGAAATAAGTCATTATATTGGAGTTTAAAATGCCTAACTCCTCATCTTCCACTGAAGAGGCCAGCATAACACCCCGAGGGTTGGCCTCACTGTTTCCCCATAGTGGATGGTGACCATTCCTATCGCCTAGTAACAGAAAGGGAGAAGGAAGGCCATGAATAAGGCGTTCCAGATCCGCCCTTTCAACAGTTGCACTAGGAGGTAGATAAAGACTGCAACCTGTATACTGCCGATGTAAAAACATCCGGACAGCAACTGCCTGCAAGGGACTGGAAATATCCAGATGATTATATGTAATATCCAGGCGAAGGAAGATAGCAGCACCTCCATGACGACCTTGACCCAGCACAGGATCAGAATAAAAAGCATTGTAGCCAGAAGGACCAGCAGGAGCAGTATCACCAACCATGGTCTCCTGGATACACATGCATAGCGGAGTAAATTGAGAAACTAGATGACACAGTTCCTCATAGTTAGCACGTAAACCCCGACAATTCCACTGGATGATAGAACCCGTAGTGGAGGGGAAAATGATTAAGTGCGGGACTGTACACCTCCTGACGTGCGAGCAGGTTTGGAATGATGCTTAGGAAGGCCCTTGGTAAGAGACTGTCCAGCACCAGGAACCCACACTTTATGTCGAACATCCGTGGGCAAACGTGAGGACATGGAAGAGGAAAGTTTTACAACACTCTTCCTTTGAGGTGGAATAACATTCGGTTAAGATGCTTGGAGGCCGCCTTGGGTAATGTGGGACGGCCAGTGCTACCATTAGAAGCTCCAGAAGTGGAAACAGAGTCAACAGGATTAGAACCCTGCAAGGTTGACATTGTGCTTTACAGAACGGACTCATCAGCGGTCTGTCCAACACCATCCCCAGGTGGGGACCTGACTACAGGTGAACCACCAGCAGCAGCTTCCATTTGGCTAGACCTCTCAGCCTCTGAGGCAGAGGGAACAGTAGAGAGGTTGATACAAGGTTCGACAACAGAAACCTTAGGTGGCCGGCTTTCAGGCTCTGAGGACTTTGACGAATTACGATGACGTTTGCCGGATACAGAAGGAGCCTCATTCATACTGGACAAGGGGGAAAGAGTCTCGTCAGCGTGTACATCTGCCACCACCACAGAAGTACGCGAACTGTCAGCCACTGAAGTGGAGGCAGAGACAGTTGGAGCAGTAGGTGGATGAGCATCAGTCACACACTTATCAGTAATTCCAGGGTTAACTACATCCGTCAAATCAGTAGTTGGGGAAGTGGTCACTGTAAAGGGTCGTGGCAACTTCTGGGACACAGAACGACGTACAGGTGCCCCAGAAAGGACAGAAGCATAAGTAACTCCAGGCCGAAAGAAAAGAGTCTGGGCCCTCCTCTTTGCTTCTGGAAAGGGAACCTTCTCACGTGGACGAATGGATAAGATCTCCTTTTCAAGGCAGTATCTTGGACAGCTTTTTGAAAAGACAGCATGAGGACCTCCACAGTGATAGCATTTAATGGGTCCTGTACAGTCGCTGATATGGCTTGATCCACCACAAGAGACACAAACACCAGGAAGTCCAGCTTGTGCACGACGACAAAATTTGCTGACATGGCCATATCCCTGAGAGTGGAAACACCGCCTTGGGGTGGGCACATATGGCTTCACAGGAAGTGACAGCCAAGCCAGCTTCACAGATTTAGGTAGCATTAACCTATCAAATGTCAGGAACAATATCGGTGTTGGGGTCAAAATTCCTTCGATTTTCTTCCGTACACGTTCGACCTTCACCACCCCTGACAACTGCATTTCCTCCAACAACCTGGCCTCTGAGTATCGAAGAAGGTCACGAGAAAAGATCACTCCTTTACACTGGTTGAAAGTACTGTTTGGAGTGCATGAAACATCTAATCCAGAAACAGAGGTCAAATTCAACAATTGCATGCTCTCTTCAGGCGACGATACTTCAATGAGGATGCTTCCATAGCCCT
This sequence comes from Coenobita brevimanus, assembly GCF_032717465.1. Classification (NCBI taxonomy): domain Eukaryota; kingdom Metazoa; phylum Arthropoda; class Malacostraca; order Decapoda; family Coenobitidae; genus Coenobita; species Coenobita brevimanus. The sequence goes on from NC_137001.1 coordinate 8,403,133, forward strand.
GGGATGATATTCGGGGTTCTCTGCCACAAACTAAAATAATTGAACGGTGCAATTCAAATATGTCAGTATCCAACACAGATCCACCTCTGGAGGATCTGAGCACTAGATACTTGACAAATGACTTAGGCTCTGTGTCATCTGAGCTGAACTCAAGAGCTGAACCAACCCGACGTGGCCTCCTCCCAGTCCCAGTTGAACGCTGGGGCATAGGAGGAAAGCCACCACGGGCCTGAAAAGGCTCCAGAGTGGCTATGAGGGTGGTGCAATCTGAAGTATGTCCAGGGACAGAGGCCGTGTCGTCAACAACATTTTTATCAATACTCGCCATATGGTCTGCTATAATCTTCATTTCCCCACCCCCCCACCCACCATGGAGTCCAACAAGGGGAGGCCATATGTCAGGGACAGAGCCACTGACGACCCCAGGGGTAGCAGAGGAGTATACGCAGGTAACCACTGGGGGACCCGGACAAGGGCGACTCCAGGACGATAGGAGCCACCAGGCCCCCCAGTGCCCACTTGACCCTAGCCAACGCATGACCAGCCGATTGACCTGGTCGGGCCCAACCAGGCCGCCCGTCTAGCCAGAATAAGGGATCAAAGAGGTGTATTGCTAGCTGCAGTGCGCATCATTCGCTCAATCTCCAGGACTCCCGTCTCCCAGCATTACGGGACGCCATGCACGGCAAACACGTGGGGAGGCAACGGTCCTGCCATAGATGGCAAAAGGGCAGGGACTAACATCACCAGCAGGCCTCCTTCACCAGTGATATAGGGGGTGCTTGGTCCACGAGACCGACAAATGCCGAACCCTACAAAGGTAGGCATGCCTCCAAAGTAGGTGGCACTGCCAGCCACGCTTCAAGCCCCGCCACCACGTCAAGGTGACCCCCCTCAGCGGGACCTTCTGTAGCTATCGTTTGCATCAGGAGAGAATGTATCTTGATTTTCATTCTCATGGTAATGAACCTTATAGTATTGATTTCACTGTAATGGAGCTTTGTGCTGCCCTTCTGGAATGTAGAGATATTGCTCCAGGGTCTGATGAGCTTTATTAATTATGCCTTGCATCGTCATCTCCCTCCTGGTTTTCTGGACTTTTTTATTGGACCTCTTTAATAGGGTGTGGAATGAAGGTTGTCTTCCTACTGGCTGGAAGATGGCTACTGATCTTCCCATTCCAAAGCCTTCTAATGTTCCTAGTTTTCATCCAACCAGTTTGACTTCTTGTGCATGTAAGCTGTTTGAGAAAATGATTAATGTCAGGTTTTTGTGGTTTCTGGAGAAAGGTGGCTTTTTATCCACGATGCAGAGTCGCTTCCAGGAACTACAGTAAGATGTGCTACCTACAACCTTATTAGACTTGAAACTTCGATCTGTGAGGCTTTTGCTGCCTCTCAACATCTTGTTGCTGTATTTTTTTGATCTAGAAAAAGCTTATGACACAGCTTGGTGGTATGGCATCTTGCAACAACTTCATGCCTTTGGTATGCTTGGTCACTTACCAATGTTGATCAGAAACTTCCTCACAGATCGTGTCTTCAGGGTTCGTGTGGGGTTCCTCTTTCTACATGCCTCATGTGCTGGAGGAGGGTGTCCTTCAGGTATGCGTCCTTAGTGTGCCTTTGTTTGCAGTAGCAATTAATGGTATTATAAATTCTTTGCCAGTTGGAGTGTCCTCTTCCATCTATGTGGATGATTTGGCTATTTGGCATGCAGGTTCTTGGATGCCTGCAACAGAAAGAAGATTACAAGTCACACTGGGTAAGGTCCCTGTCTGGGGGGATTCCCATGGTTTTTGTTTTTCTACCTCCAAGACCGTTTTCATGCATTTCTGCAGGATTAGTCAGATCCTAACTTAATCTTGGCTGGCAGGAGACTGCAATGTGTGGAGGAGACAAGATTTCTTGGTCTAGTGTTTGATTGTGACTTGGGTTCCTCATCTGAAAACTTTAAAGGTATCCTGTATGCTAGCTCTTAACTTGCCGAGGGTTCTGTCCCAAATTTCCTAAGGTGCTGCTCATAAGACTTTCCCACATTTTTATCAAGAATTTATTGGCTCCAAACAAACTTATGGATGTGAGGTCTACTCATCACCTACACCAGCCAGATTCAAGATTTTAGATGCAGTACATCATAATGATTTTAGCCTTGCTACGGGTGCTTTTCGATCCTCCCCTATCCCAAGCTTGTTGGTGGAGGCTGGTGTCCCACCCTTAGACCTGCAATGACAATCTTTGCTGCTGCATTGCTGGTAAAGGTTTCTTCACCTCCCTGATTCCTTGACCAGTGCCTGTGTGACACGACAATCCTTTTATTATTACTTTAGCCAACATCCTTGCATGCCTCATCCTTGTGGGTATAGGGCTTGATGGGCAATGAGTGATTTCAATCTGTCATCTGTTTCAAGTTGTCCTGTAAGAACTCTGAGGGTTGTTCCCTTGTTTCTGCATGAGGCGAGTTTTTGTAAATATTTCGAGGGTTCAAAGGATGACATTCCTCCTGGGTACCTTCGTTATGTATTTCTGGAACACTCAGTACAACACAGAGGCTCTCTCTCAGTCTTTACTAACAGGTCCAAGTCTCCTTCCACTGTGGGATTCGGGGTTGTCTTTCCACGTATTTGTCGTGGTGGCAATCTTCCAGATTCTGCCTCGGCTTTTACTGCAGAACTATATGCAATTATTTTAGCATTTAAACTAGTTTTTGTCCACCAGGACATTACTTTCACTATATACAGTGAGTCACAAGCTGCACTTTTAGCCTTGGGCTCTTTTACCTCTTGTTATTCCTTGGTTATTGCAATTCTTGAGTGGCTTTTCCTCCTCAAGTGCCATGGGCTTGAGGTGGAGATTTGTTGGGTCCCGGGTCATGTGGGTGTATCGGGAAATGAACATGCTGATTCTCTGGCCAAAACGGCAGGGTCTGGTCTTGCTGCTGTCCTGGGATGGCTTCCTGCTTCAGACTTTCCCCCTGTTGTTCATGACTGGGTTTGGCATTGTTGGCAGGAGCGTTGGGAACAGAGGTAGCAGACAAATTACAGGCCATTTATCTGATGGTGGGCTCCTACAGTTACCAGGGTTTGCCTTGTCGGTAGGAGACGGCCTTTTGCCATCTTCGTATTGGTCACATCCGTTTCTCTCATGGCTGCTTAATGGAGGGGTCTACCCCTCCTTTCTGTGAAGATTCCTTGGTCCCCTTGACTATCAGACATGTGCTGATTGAATGCCCAAGTCTTGGGGATTTGTGCTGTCAATACCTTAGTGGGCACCTGGCAGGTAATGGGTCTTACCCCTTCCATCGGCACTTGGTGGGGATCCCTGATCAATGCGTGAAGGAGCCCTCTCCTTTGTGCAGACAGCCAGGTTTCTTAATAAGATTTTGTGTCTTGATGGTTTTTAATATTTTAGAATATTTTCTTGGTCTCGTTTTATAATTGTACAGTTTTCTCTGTTTTACTGTCGTCAGTCACTTTTTATTACTGACGTAGTTGCTCTTAGTTTTTTGCTAATTTTAGTTAATTTTTGTTTTGAAATTAATTTACATTCTTTTTTTATTAATCAGATAGTCTTTTGGCGCCATATAACCTTGTTGCTGCGGCGTCAGGTTATGGTCAGAACATTCAATCAATCCACCATCATCATTACCACCACCACAACCACTACTACTACTACTACTACTATTACTTTTTAAAACCATACCACCTCCATCCATTTGGGAAATATAGTGTGAAGGTCAAAACCAACCTTCATAACACAGGTCACCATTTGGAGTTGTAATATGAAGGTTAGCACTAACCCTCATATTACAATCTGCCCCAAACTTGCCAACGACTGTGGTTACCAACCATATACTGCTACTTTTATTATTTTTAGTACTTTTTTCATTAACATTACAGTACACCTATTGGAGTGACTGGTCTACGCGACTCTTGACCAAAGCAGCATCATAATCCATACCCTCCTATGAGAAAGGCTCGAGGGTTGATGATCTTGTGCCCTTGAGGCATAGGAGGGCAGACCTCACGAGGGAGAATGACAGTCGACATCCCATCCAGGCCATTACAGAACTCTGAGGCTGTTGCTTCTTTTCAGATCGAACCTCTGCCAGTCTCGAGTAGAATCTCCCCGCCTCTGAACCCATCCCTCCTGATGTTGTGAACACAAGGGAAGTGAATCGACCGTGGTTTACATGCTGGATCCTTTCTTGATATATATTTTTTTTATCTTGTTCAATCTACTTGTGTACAGCCTTGAGAAACAGTTCACGGTGACATGCTGCCATGGGACCAAAGTTCCTAACATTGAAAAAAGCTCTCTGCCCACGTGACCAGAAACCTCGAACACTGACATCCACTCTTGCATCATTTGATGTGTTTGCTGTTCTGTGGCTAAAGTGCTCACTGTTTAGAGGGAGCAGTGCTGGATCTATGGTGACTTCATGGCGTATATCCTGTTTTATCTTGCCAGTGAGGTCACATACTTCATCATGCTGCATGCACACAGTCTTTGCCCTTGCAAATCATTCCATGGTTTTCATCAAAGACAGTGCCACAGGCACACTGTTTAGGTAGGTTCTTTTTTGGCCATCCATATCTCAATGCTATTGCATCAATAAATTCTTGTTTGTTGAAGTGAAAGTCTTTTCCCGTGAGAGGCAGGGTTGCCACCCAATTCCATGCCCCAGCATCCTGTGCCATTTGAACTCTTTTGCACTGGTCTGATGTAAGGTGTTCGGTTATGAATTACAGTACAGCTGGTCTTTTTGTCTTGCTTCTTGCTCTTTGCTTATCTGTTGTCTTTTTATCTTTTTGCCGTTGTTGGTCGATTTCACTCGTCTCAGCTTGGGCACAAATATTCTGTGACAAGGATTCAGTGCGCCTAAGTGAATTTCTATGTTCATAGTCTGCCATGGCTGCTGGATTTATAATGCCAAGGCCTCCCATCCTTGGTGGCAGTGGTAGTAAATCCCTCTCTTCTGGTGTGGGAATGTGCCCATTGGTCAGTGATGGGAGGAACGATTTCCTGACAGCCTCCTCCAGTGGTAGTAGCAGCAACTCTCTGTTGGGGATGGTCTGCATCATGAAGGTCCAGTTGTGCTTTATACCATATGTAAATGCTGTGTATGCTTCGTATGGTTCTGTTTTTGCGAGGTTGGATACTAATGTATTTCTTTTACCCATGTCTTTACCTTATCACTCACATATTGTCTTAAAATTCCTTAGTTCCAATCACTATGCCTAGATGCGTCTGACCTTTTTTGGTCACTATATATTTTATGTCTCGGAAGGCTTTCTGTGCATCTTGATTGTAAGCTGATTTCACGATAAAGATCAACTTTCATGAAGCAGGATTGTAAACTATTTCAGGGCAATGAGATGTTTCAATATCACACCATTTCCTCGCTTCTTCCACCTTGCCAGCACCTGAAAGATCATCTGCACAAGCTACTTATTTACATTGTTGGCCTCGTATTTGATCTGTTGTTGCAGCACTTTCATAGGCAGGGTAGCCATGGCAATGGGATCCCCCTGGATAGTTCCTTCTGTGGATTGGATTACACCGACATCATGAGCAACTGTCTTACTCACAATATAGAGGTCTGCTGGTTCTTTGTATGTGTTTTCCATACTGGGTAAATGCTGGGAATTTATCCTTGATGTTGTGCAGCATTGCCTCTCCGTTGATGGAATTCAATGCATTTCAGGCATCAACAAGTAATACTGCATGACAGCCCTCTTCCTCTATTATATTTTCTTCATGGAGTGAACTGCTGTCTCAACTCCTGCCTCCTTAGAGGTTCTACACTGCCTGCTTAATGTCATTTCTCACCACCTCCATGATGCATTTCCCTATAATCCGTCTCAAGACTTCATCTACATCGATGGGCCTACATCCAGGATTCTCATTAAGGGAGATTTGCCTGCAAGCCGTCAGTACTTCAATGTTGTTGCAATGACTTGAAACCAACTTCCTCGCAGTGAGGCAATGGTGTTACATAATCCTGTCACTGTTTCCCCAGACTTGAAGGTACTGAGGATTACTCACCAAGATTTTGTATCCAGGTCTGATGGTCCTTCCCCTCCTTGTGTGTATATTGCCTTCCTCCACATCATATCTCCAGTTTTCCTGTCATATACGATAGGACTGGGTGGCGTCCAGTTCCCCTTAAGCTTTGACCGGGCACTTGTTTGTAATGCAGTCAGGTGTTTTCCCTTTGGTTGTTGGATTGCTTCTTCTGTCAGCATGAGGTTCTGCAGACAGGGATCTTGTGGCAATCGAGACCTTCCCCTTTTTCATCTTGCTGCCAAAAACCCTTGTCATATTGTTGCTGTTCTAGTTTCTTCTGCCAGTGTTGCTTATTTTCATCTGCAAGGCCCTTGATTCCACAAGCAGGTTATCAGTTTCGCCTCTTTTCCATGTTACAACTCGCATTTGGATGGTCTTCATATTTTCCGTGATGCTTGCTCTTGGGCAGGTTGTATTAAGGGAGAGATACGGTATCAGTACAAGGACCTTAAGAGGATATAGGGCAATCTGTGAGTTATTTTTGTACTTTGCTATTAGGCGAGTGATTTCTTTGATAATTTCAATTGTTTCACTGCATTTGGGAAGTTCAAAAAGGGTACTTGATGACCATCCAAGAATTTCAGTACATATTTCGTTAACCCATTTGCTCTGGATTTGCCCATCCAGTTTGTGGGATGACCTTCCCGCTCAGGACTGTGAGGCTGTTCAGCTTTCTCATGTCATGATCGTTCTGTGGACGCACAATACCAGGATGATTTCCTCTTTCATGTACTCCTCGATGATGGTCTTAATTCTGAGCTTAATTTCTGTCATAAATTGCATTATGTTCCTCATCACCAACTTGACTACTATTTTCACTTTCCCAAGGTGATTTAACACACCCCACATTTCCATATTTTTTGCATCTTTGCGTCCATCCCTACTCTTCAGGTGACCGTGGAATCTTTCATCCCCACGCATGTTGGTATGATCATGTATGTTGTCGGTGATTGCTTCATCAATTTCCATGTCACCATTCTGTTGCCTACCCTGTTGGAGGCGGTCAAGTGCTGCCTCTCGTGGGCTGTGATTACCCAACACATTCATACAAAGAAGTCCCAACTTACAGTATGTGCACGGCAATAAGTTTGTTGCAGATGAGCACCTGATACACTTATGTAAACTACTGAAGCACTGACAACAATACTGTGGCATGGACATGGTGTTCATAAAGTTTAAACACTGCGGCACAGTACTAATAATATTATTATGGCCAGGTAATGGTTCTTCTTTTTCTAGTAGTTATAAAAGGAAGTTAAATATAATGTTACTAGAACAACTGTATTACTATTTGATTTTTACATTAAAATTTGATATAAATGGAAAAATTTTCTTGTTTTGTTTTTGTTTCAGCCTGCTATATAACGATGTAATGGAACAATTTGCTGGCTTTTCTTCAATTTTTGCATATCATTTAATATCTAAATTATTTGTTTATACTGTTAATTAATTGCACTGATACTGCTATGTATTTAAAGTCTGAAATGAAGTAAAACAATGCTGCTTTATTCAAGAGCTGAACAGGTGGCCAGTGGGTATGGTGCAATATTGTAGAGTCTTGTTTAACCCGCCGCGTGCCAGCTATTTTTAGCCCTATGGGTCACCCCAGTGCCGGCCATTTTTTGATCTTTTATTGGCTAAAATGATAGATTTTGATGTGGAAACAACGAATTTCGCCTTTAAAATGGTCACCGAGGCTCAGAAATGGGTTTTATTGAGTCCGGCATACTCGTATACAGGTATTGCTGCTCTCTCATGCTCACCATGTACTTGAGAGAAAGCCGTTTTCTATGTAAGGTATACTCAGTTATTTATGCTGGGGAGGTATAGCAATGTCCAGTACACTTTTCTGATTACTTTACATCAAATTCTATCATAATATGCGTGTCTTTCTTACTGTGAATGCATTATCTTACACTTACTTGAAGATAGGTACAACCTGACACTATTATGTACAGTCCTGGCACTTACATGAAGGTATTTACAACTTGACTTCACTATATAGTCCTTACACTTAAAAGAAAATATTTACAACTTACACTTACAATAAAATATTTACAAACTGCCTTCACTATGTACAGCACTGGGTGAGGCACACAGGCAGAGTGAGGCAGAGCGAGCGTTAATGGGGGAGCGAGTGAGTGTATGGCCTTGACAGCTTGGAGGATGGTAGAGGAGTAGTTACCTTACATGCCTGCCAATTTTTACCCGCAAATCTTGAAAAATGCAGTCACAGTAGACCGTTTTAACCCATTGGATCCCAGGAGTGCTGGGCGAGGCATCGCACTGGGTGGGTGCTAAGCGTACCGCCCTCCGCCTATCGGCTCATAGTCGCGAAGCTCATAGGTCCCTACCCGGGGGTTCCCTACTTTACACAGACTTGAAAAACCCTAGTTCTGTCCAATATTCCGGACACCGGGTTCCAATGGGTTAAAATGGCACTGGTACTGGCCACGGAAGTATGTCAGACCATTTTAAAACGGCACTGGCATGCGGCAGGTTAAGGATACTGGGTCATCAAGCATTTTGGTGTGTGTGCGTGTGTGTTAGTGTGTGTGTGCGTGTGTGTTAGTGTGTGTGTGTGTGTGTGTGTGTGTGTGTGTGTGTGTGTGTGTGTGTGTGTCTGTTGCAGCAGATATTGTCTGATGCGTGGTTGTGGTGTGGTGCGACGCTATGGATCATTGTTTTGTGATACTGGGTCTTCAGGCGTTATGGTGTAAGGGTGAGAGTGGTGTGGTGTGTGGTGTAGGGGCAGTGTGTGTGTCAGTGTCACTGCAGATCATGTGTGATGTGTGTTTGTGGTTTGTTGTGGTAGCTATGGTAGGGTAAAGGCACCTTTGGTTAGTAAGACACATTGGTTTCACAGGGTTAAACTAGTATTGGTTATAATTATAAGATAGTGACAGAAATTTTGTGAGCATTGAGTAAGTAGTTATAGTTTTAATATTACCGAGTTTCCATTAGGGCTATTGTAATTACAGTCGACCCTCGAATCAACAGACTAATAGGGGGGGAAGAGTGTCTGTTCCTTAAGAAAGTCCGCTGCTTGAAAATGAAAGGAACTAACCTAAAACTCGAAAAATAGCAAGAGAAATACGATGGTATCGAAGATGAGGTGCAGTGACGCAATCGTGGACTAGGTTACTTCACAATACCCCGTTTTCTATGGACCCATTCATTATTTTACCAATTACTTTCATACAACAGGAGATAGGTTATTCACAACCTCGTGCAAAATCAATTTCGCGCTAAAACGTGACATATATTTACATGTAAAACAGAGGGTTAGGTTTTAGGAGCCCCATATTTTTCACTGAAAATATATTTAAAGATAGTTTATTACAAATGTCTGCCCTAAAACATCCAAGGCATGTGTTTACATTACGATCTCGCCGACTTGGCACATCAGTGCATTCTGACCAAACCTAACCGACTAGTTTTGTCCCTAATGCTCCCATAAAAACTTTAACCACCAAGGATTGCCACGAAGCCTCTTAAAAGTCCTCATTACCATTCAAGCAAAAACTTATGACCTAATCAACATGTGAATAACGGCCGCCCAGAATCATGCATATTTCGCCAAGAATCACTTTCGGCGCACTCATGTAAAAAAGAAAAGAAAAGTGTGAAACTCTTTTTGAGTCATTATTCATCATCAATAAAGGAAAAAAAAAAACATTGAAGTCGTCAGCATGGAGTGATTGCGTACTTCTCACTTCTCAGATACACACGAATGCAGTAACCGTGAATATTAAACAAGTCGGCCAAACATGATAATTTGTATGACAGTACAGTATACAGTAATTCACAAGAACTGAACTCTGATAATGATCTTACCTATTTTCGTCAACACGTAGTGTCTTCACATACCGTAAGAGCCGAATTTTCTCTACGAAAGACCGTCCGTTCGTAGCAAAGGTTGGGCACAAACCTTTTTCTTCTTCTTTTTTCTTTTTTTTTTTTTTTTCACACGTTGCACCCAAGGCAAAAACATGAATTTTGCTGCTCCTTCATCATTATTTTTTTTTTCCCAACAAAGACACTATCCACATCGTAAACACACCCGAGTCATGTCTGATCGTTTGCATGTAATCTTCCACAACACACGCCACTTCGTCCAACAATTTTACATTTTCCTTTGGAATAAATACTTTTCTTGTGTTCATAGCACGTTCAGGGTGCTTAGGCATAGCTAAGGTTAGTTTGGAACCACGTGCTCAGAGTTCTGAGAGGAAATGAGGAGCAGGAAAATAAGCAAATAAACGCTTATCACAGCAATGATACTCGCAACACTGAGGCAGGCAGCGGCAGGTGGTATGGGACGTGGGTCACGTGGGTCAGGTACAGTAATGTGTTACAGTAATTTTTTTATGTTCAACTGCAGTATCATTTATTTTTGTACCCGTACAGAGATATACTGTATGTAGTTAGGAATGACAAACTTTCAAATAACGGACAAATGACCGGTGTCCGGAGGGATTCTCTGTCTCTCTATCTATCTATCCATTGTCAGACACCATAATCCCGTAAGGGGTGGCCATTTGACTTTGAGTTAATTGTTTTACGGGGAGGGGCACTAACCCTCCACCAACCCAGTCGTTCACACATAGGGAGCACGTATGGTTTGGTTATATGGTTACCACCCAGCATTGTAAATGGTTTCTTGGCTTACAGAAAACCATTTGGCTTGTCACTCAATGTAAAGCCACCTGTAAAGGAAAGAAAAGCAATAAGAAGTGACAGGAAAGATGGGAGAAATAGGAAGAGGAGGGCTGGCACGGAAAAAGAATAAAGGCTAAGGAAGAAGTAGGCAGCACTACATCAAGTGAGTGGATGATGGTCGCCACCACCTACCACGAAGCGATTCTCTCCCAGCAGATATTGCCCGTTGCTTCTGAAGTCCGTTGATTCGGGGTCCGTAGAATTGAGGGTCGACTGTATATTAACACGTCACATCCCAAGCTATTTTGCACCTATGACACCCTCCAATCCCGAGGTATTTTCGAAAAATTATTTTTCGGCTAAAACCTCCGCTTTTGGTGAGAAACATCGAAAATTTATAGAGAAATCGCTCACCTGAGGTTTAACCCGCCTCATCCCGACGTTTTTGGACCTTTTTTTTTTTTTGGCTCAAACATCCACTTTTGGTGAGAAACATCGAACATTCATAGAGAAATCGCTCACCTGAGGTTTAAAATACTCGATTTAGGTACGAGTACTTCCTTACCTGAGTGGGTTTTCTAACAGGCTGGCACCAAAGAAAACGAGTTCTATGGGAGGATAACTATTTTATCCACTCATAAACAGTATTTATTTATTTACTTGGTACGAATTTATATGTAGTACAAGAGTATATTAGTTTTCAAACAGTAATATAGGCATTAAAAGCATTGTTTCATTCACTAACTCATCACCATTCATGACCTTTTTTTTCCCACATTACCTGATCATTTCTGACTGTTTCTTCCTCTAATGCTATGTAAACTTTGTCCTCCACATTGTCATCGGTTGGAGAATCACTCTGGCCCTGAATGTCTTTATTGGCCAGGTCACTGGTAACAGGTGAATTGCCGAGACAACGGCATGCAGGGGGGGGGGAGAGGTTATGCGGTGTAAGGCATTGTCCCTGCTTGGCATCTTGTAGAGGAATAGAGAAAGGTGTCCCGTGTATAAGTGCCAAAAATCACTCACAAAATCACTTGCAAAAATTGAAAATTGTGCAAATTAGGGACCTTGCAATGTTGCCGCGTTAATTCACATCGCCGGGACGGCGTGGGTTAAACTACTCAATTCAGGTACCAGTACCTCCTTACCTGACTGGGTTTTCTAACAGGCTGTCACCAAGAAAACGAGTTCTGTGGGAGGGTAACTATTTCACACCACTCATAAACGGTATTTATTTATTTGCTTGGCACAAATTTATACGAAGTACGAGAGTATATTGGTTTTCAAACAGTAATATAGGCATTATAAGCATTGTTTCACTCACTAACTCATCACCATACCTGACCTTCCTTTGCCACATTACCTGATCATTATTTCTGTTTCTTCTTCTAATGCTATGTAAACTTTATTCTCCACATTGTCTTTGATTGGGGAATCACTCTGGCCCTGAATGTCTTTACTGGCCAGGTCACTGGTAACAGGTGAATTGCTGAGACAATGGTGTGAGGGGGGAGGGGGGAGGTTATGCGGTGTAAGGCATTGTCCCTGCTTGGCATCTTGTAGAGGAAGGTGTCCCATGTATATGTACGAATAATTACGCGCGAAAATTGAAAATTGTGCAAATTAGGGACCTTGCAATTACACGACGTACCAGTACGTCGTCGAGACTGGCAAATGCAAAATGTTGCAATGCACCCATACGTCGATGGGATGGGGCGGGTTAATATTACCCTCATTGCTGCTGTTTATAATAACAATATTGTATTTAAAACTTGGTTCTGTCATTTCATTTGTTACTATTGTAATTACATATATTTATTAATAATGTGTTAGAATTATCATTATAATTATTACCATGTTGTTAATTTTTATATCTGATTATTGATTTATCTACTGTGATTGGTTATATAAGTATGATGAGATTTTATATCAATTATGTTCTATAATAAATAGGGAGTGTGTCTGATACTGTATGTTTACATTACAGTGTCATCTAGGGTGAGTGTATGCTTCCCTACCTAAATGTTGTTGTATACCATACTTCTGTACCATCTGGCTTTGCTCACAGCGTATATGTAAATGTCTGTTGCATCATTGGTGGCAGCCCTTGTCATATTAACTGTTGTATGGTGTTTATATAGCCTACGATGTTATATGTATGCAAATGACCAATGCGTGTATGATCAGTGTGTGTATGATCAATGTGTACTGTATATGATGTTTGTGATATACAGTACAGTGAGTGGTGTGGTGAACAGCTGAGTTGTTAAAGAGATGAAGTTAGTACTCCAAGGATAATGGAGTGAGCAAGTGGTGTGTGACAGGCTACCCAAGTGTCAATATTATTTACAACTTGTACGACTACTACCAATACTACTGCTACTACTTGTACAAGTACGGTACTACTACTACTACCAGCACTACCACCACTATTACTACCACCACTGCCACCACCATCATTGCTACTACTAGTACTACCAGTACCAATACTACTACTTCAACTTCTACCACCACTATTGTTACCACTACCACCACCACTGTTGCTATTACTACTACTACTACCACCACAGCTACTTCCAATAACCATAATCATTCTTCTTAGTCCTCCACGTTTCCTATCTTCATACTCATAAATTAGCAGCGTCCTTCTACTCACATAAATATTTCACTTTAAAAACGATAGTCACTGAATTACCGTAAGTGTAGCGTATTTGGCTAGGCATGTCTGGGTGTAATGTGTTTTTCTTCTTGTTTTGATTACTGTCTTTAATACACTTACCCCCTATCCACAGCAGGCGAAATAGGACTGTTTTTCTGCGCCAATATCGACAGTGGTAGTGGGAAGTAGGTGCTCCGGCCAATGTAGAAATCACACTGACCTGCCCACATAGAGTTCTGTGAGTATTATGACACATTATACAGAGGTACAGAATTATTTAAGGGTCCGTATTCTCGTCGGTTAAGGAAGCTCCCTAACATCTCTTCCTTAGTGGCTGTTTTTTTTAATATGGGTAGTTAAAATCCTTTGTAAGTTATTTGTGCAACGTGTGGCGGTGTTATATGTACGTATATAACACAGAAGAGGACAATGCGGTGTTAAAGGCAAAAATAAGTTATTGAGGAAAGGGGGTTAGGGGCTTTCTCTAACTGACGAGTATATGGGCGTAGGTGTATCGGGATAATGTTTTCCCTTCTTTGTTCCATTTTTGCACTTTTTCTTACGCAGGAAAGTTAAGGTTAGGATTCTTACGCGGGAAAGTCAAGGTTAGGATATGTTCGCCAGCTGAGTATCAGGTTAGGTTAGTCTGTTCATCAGATAGGTGGAAAAAAATGGAAGGATGATCATCCTGGGAAAATTGAACTTAGAACATAGAGTAAAAAATGGTACATGAAACGGGAATCAGTGTCCGAGGTCATAGATTTGGACTTCTTTCATAGATTTAGATATTTGAAATATTTCTTAAATTTAGATGTTACTTTTTCATAGGCATAGACAATTTTTTTTTTTTTTTCCATATATTTAGATATATTCATACATTTAGATTTGAGTGATTTTTCATAGTTGAGGTATATAATGAAGATCGCATTTTAGCCCTTCAGTGCAACGGGATCACGGATAATCAAATACATTGTTTTGGATATAGCAAAAGCAGAGAGAGAGAGAGAGAGAGAGAGAGAGAGAGAGAGAGATCTTAAGTAAAGAACTAAACTGCTTTAAAATGTTCACAGTAGTCATTTATATTGTTCACGCAGTCATATTTTTTTTTTTTTTTTTTTTTTTTGTGACCGACTCTGGGCATAGGCTTCACAGCCTGCTTGCAAGGCCCAGTAGTCCTCCTACGTACCGCACACCTGGATCGAAATTTGCCCTTTTCCTGTGACCTTCACCTCTGACTGATTGTTCTCAGAAGTTAATCCTTTCGGTCTTGCCTGTACCTTAAAACTTCCACCATGTTTGGTGTAAGTCAGATCAGAAATGCTTTAGTTGACCATGACGTGTAACCTTGGCACTCGTTCTTCCTCTGTTACCCAGACATTTGACAGATTTTTGTTAAAATATTTTTTTCCTTATCTATAACTATTGTGCAAAATTTGGCCTCAGTCCGATAAAAAGCTGATTATGTTGACTTTGGTCTGTGACTTTGGCTTTTGAAAGATTGTACTCCCAACCCTTTCTTCAGGTTTGGTCTGGAATGGATAAAAACTGGCTAAGGTTATTTTGTCAGTGTTCATCATAGCCCTGTGACCTTAACATTTGATCTAGTGATCTGAAACTCTCTCTCTCTCTCTCTCTCGGTCTCCACATGGGCTACCCCGCAATGCTTCCACAAAGTTTGGTTAAATTTGTGTAAAGACAGTTTGATATATATTATTTCAATACACACACACACACACACACACACACACACACACGAAAATACAATTAAGAGTTTAAGATTCCTACCACATCGAATGGAAGAGAAAACTGAATTATATTAACTGGAGATTTCAATACAAGTGAAATTGGAATACTCTAGATGTAAGATGCTATGAAAGCTGTTAGTATCAAAAGCTCTTAGATCTTGTACAGGAACTTTTCTTAGCACAACATGTAAAGGAAATCACTAAAAAAAAGGGGACTTGATGATCCATCATTACTAGATCTTATATTTAGCAAGCAAGATAATCATATCGACAAAATAATGTATCGCCCTCCATTCGGCAAAAGCGACCATGTGGTATTAATTTTCAACTTCAGGATTGCATATGATAGAGTTAGCTGTAATGAAAGTTACAAAAAGAGCCTAAACGACAATAAAGGGCAACTACCATGACCTAAAGTAGTCAATCCATCATCCAGTCCTATGGTGCCTCATGAGAAGCGTAGGAGCCCGGGGCTAGGCAAGTTGATTCTGACATTTAAGATGATAGTGGCCAGCCTCACTCATCCCTGAGTGGCATTACGTAAGGAATGAACCCGAGCCACCCTTTTGGATATAAACCTGCATAAGTTCCATCTGATTGAAGTGCCTTAAATACCCACTAAACCGCCAGGCACCATAATTTGGTTTTATGGTTACCACCCAGCTTAGTAAATGGTTTCCTGGTGTACAGGTAACCATTTGGCTTGTCACTCAGTGTAGAGTCACCCATAGGCAGAAGGAAGAGGAAAGAATGAAGGAAAGAAAGACAGAGGAGGGAGCGTTAAGCCACCTGTTGGCAGAAGCAGGCCGGAGGAAAGAATTAAGGAAAGAAAGACAGAAAAGGAAGGAAGAGAGGAAAGGGTAGACACCCAAAGGAGCACTACATCGAGTGAGTGGATGGTGGGCACCCCCACCTACCATGAACCTAAAGAAGTACTTCATAGAAATAGATTGGGAAAAGGGGCTTAGAGGACAAGATATAAATGTTATATAGAGAAAATTCAGTGAATTATATGAAACAGACGTCCAGAATTATGTCCCTCACCAAGAAGAAACAGAAATAAGAATAAAGAAATGGTTTAGCACAGGATGTAAAATATCAAAAGAGAAAAAAAACTTGCTGTGGAATAGATACAGAAGACACAATAGTGAGAGGGCATATAACAAATATAAATAGACAAGCAATGATTATACAAGGGTCAGGGGAGAAGCCCAAAGGCAGTTTGAGGAAGACATAAATGAAAGTATTGGTCAACCAAAGCTTTTATTACATCTACATCCGAAGCAAAACCAAAGATAAAATACAATCCATCATGGATGAGGGGATAACCTATATCCAAGAAAAAGATATACGTGAAGTTGTTAACAAAAAATTTCAATCAGTTTTTATAGAAGAAAGTAAATTTGAGAGAGATGATAAGGAACATGCATCCCACACGTATTACCAGATACACGAATATCGGAAAAAGAGGTACAGGAGGAGTAAATTGGACAAAGGAAGAGCAAATTGTCCTGATGAAATTTCAGTTTTGGTGCTACATGAATGTTGAGAAGAGTTAAGCAGACCAATATATTTAATGTTCAAGGAATTCTTAGGTCAAGGAAAACTACCTGACATTTAGAACAAGGCAAATATTGTTCCCCAACTCAAGAAAGGAATTAGACAGAATCCACTCAACTATAGACCAGTATCTCTGACCAGTGTTGCAAGCAAGGTACTGTACTATAAAAGCTAATAAGAAAATTTGGGGTAAACCATCTGGAAAAATACAGTATGATAACAGAAAGACAGTTCGGTTTAAGAAAAGGAAAATCATATGTTACAAATCTATTAAGCTACTATGATGGAGTTGCAGTAACACTACAGAAAAGAGAAGGATGGGTAGACAGTATCTATTTAGGTTTCAAGAGAGCCTTTAACAGGATACTGCACCAAAGACTTTTATGGAAACTGTACCATCAAGAAGGAATTCGAGGTAATCTGTTCTGTGAGTGCATTTTCTTAGAAAAAGGGAAATGAGAACAGTACTAAGGGGTAATTTCTGATCATGGAGGAAAGTGACTAACAGAGTTCTGCAGGGCTCAGTGCTGGCATCAATTATGTTTTTAGTGTACATAAATGATATAGACAGGAACATTCGAAATGGAAACTACCTAAATATGTTTGTTGATGATGCGAAAAAACAAAGGAGAATTACAAACACAAGAAGAATTAAATAAGCTTCATGAAGGGAGTAATGGATGGCAAATGGACAAATGCCATGTAATTAAGTTTTGTAAAAGTGGAAAAAGACCATACTGGGATTATAAGCTAGGAAGTTCAACCCTACACATAGCAGAAAAGGAGAAGGACTTAGGAGTGCTTGTCAATATCAGACTATCTCCGGCTGACCATACAAATGAGAAGGTACAGAACATGCACACATTGCTTGCTAATATGAAGTTAGCATTCACATATAAATGAAGACATGCTGAGGAAGATAATAACTTAATTCATCAGACCAACCCTGGAATATGCATCAGTGGTCTAGAATCATCTCAAAAAACATAGATAAGATTGAAATAGTACAAAAGGCCACTGTAAGATGGCTACCAAGCTTAAAGGATTTAAGCTATGAAGAAAGAAACTGAACCTACCAACATAACAAGAGAGCAGGAAAAGAGGAGACATGATTACGCTACATAAATGCATCTCAGGGAAAGAGAAAATAGTCATAAGTGAGTATATAACCTATGGGGATGCATCAGCAAGAGGACACTGCAATAAAATGCATAACGAGAGGTGACAAAGGACATGTATGTTAAAAATAGTTTAATACACGAGACAGTACGAGCTTGACTCATTCCTGTAAAGATACAATCAGGTAAGAACACACAGACACACACACAGACACACACACACACACACACACACACACACACACACACACACACACACACACACACACACACACACACACACACACACACACATTAAAATAGTTATAGGCATCATAATGTAACAGTTGTTAACATGGAACAATATGTAATGGACAGGTAGTTGTGTCAGAGTTCTCCAGGAAGAGGTTAACCTGCCCCATGCCAGTGAAGTATGTACAGTATATGTCGGGCCCCGCATGTGCATAAAATGTTAGCTACATAAATATGTCATCGATTTGAAACACTTGCCAAATTTCGAAAATTCAAAATTGGCGCGAGGTATTTCTTAGGGATACTCCCGTGCCTGTCTAGGCCTCATACCCACGTTATGAGTCATCACCGCGTCCCTCCATGCGTTCGGGGTCCCGCCAACCCAGTCACACTTTGTGAGTGAGCACCAAGGCGCATCACGGTCTTGCGCAACACGAGATTGACGAGCTTCTGCACATCGCCTATGATGGGGAAAGTGATTTTCCCATTGATGCTGCTGCTGCTGATCACGACTACGTCCAAACTGAGTCAGAATCCAGCAGCGAGGACGAGATTCCATCCCCAAGTAAGGTGAGGTATATGGCTGCCTGTATGGCTGTATCTCACCCTGCACCACCACCACCATCCTTTCCACGGCCCACGTTACAGTCCACTGGTGGTAGAGGAGAAGCCATTAATTTACGATACCCCTACAATCACTCCATCTAATCAGACCCCTCGGCTGTGTTAATCGATAATTAGTGTATGCGAATTCACAACAATAAGTGCAGTGTAAGTACTTCATATATAACTTGTGCAATGTGTCTTGTGTGTTCGAGAAAAGATATACATAGTGAGTACAATGTGCAAGAAAAATTTGTTGTGTGAAAACAAGATGCAAATGTAAATTATAGCACACTTGTTTACAAGGGGAAATTAGAAAATCCAATAATATGAATATTGTCAGAAAAATGCCACTCGCTCATTTGAATGTCATAATGCGCCCCAGCACATAATTATGCTTGGGGACAGTTCCCACATCATCTATATACTGTACATTCTGAGAGTGTCCCTGGGTCCTTTGCGATACTTACCCATGAAGAAAATGAAGACCTCTTACCTTAACTTGCTGGGTGTCGGTGATGGCTGATGATGTCTATGGGCATTACACTGAACATTTCAGCCACCCACCGAGACAGAATCGACCTCAAAATCGACCTTTTAGGTTTCTATGAGTACCTTCATGGTTTTTTGCCACGTTTTCTCATCATCCTTATGCTATCTTGAAAAAAAAAAAAAAAAAAGGTATAAAATTTGCCGGCACGACGGCCCCATGAAGGTCCCAGGTCAGCAGGCATGCACCGGGTTAATACACTTCCCCATAGCTAGACACTGAAGTATTCCAGACACAAGATTAGGTTACTGATCAGGTGACGGAAACTTTACTCACACACACACACACACACACACACAGACGTCATAAACAATTCATGTTGGTTTGAAGTATGCCTGTACAAACAGTTTCTGACTTCTGTTTCAAGATTCTTATTCTGAAGTTATTCAAGAATGTAAATGTTTGCAATATATTGAATTTGGTAACAAAACCTTTCAATAGTCTGTTCAGTGACTCAGTCATTTTCTTCATCAGTTGAAAGTCAAGTCGTGTCAAGTCTTTGGTTAGTTCAAACTCCCCTACCGAAAATTTTTGATCCACCCCTTATGGATAGTGTGTGGGTGTGTCAGAAAGGGTAAAGAGTGAAGCCTTTACCATGCACCCATCGAAATAATTGGAAAATCGTTTTTTTGACCCTAGACTGTGTTAAGTCAGCCCTTTCTAGGACTTTTTTACTACTGCGATAAAAAAAAAAAATGATAGTTATAGTGTAAATCACAGTTAATGAAGTGCTCAAATATGGTCCCTTGCCAGTCTATGGTCTAAAATTGACATGGTAAAAATGATAATACTGGATAAGTAAAGGCATAGAATAACAACACAATGTTTACTGTGAAAAATAAACAATATTGTAAAAATTAGTCCTTAAAAAATAAATATGACTATTCTTGTGACTTTATTTACCACTAAAACTGGCAAAAAATGGCTTTTCCTTGTATTTACACATTAGGCAACAGTCTCGTGGTACTGCAGGAGGCAGTTTCTTTCCCCACTGAGGCACAGATGCACCTTGTACACCCTGCAGAGGAAGTTGGAGTGTATGATGTTCCCCTTTTTACTGCAGAACTTGCAGGTCTGTCATGTAACATAGATGGGGACATGAAACGGCTTGTTGTTGAAGTGCACTGAAGCATCCGGTTGGTGGCTGTAGTGTCCCCAAATGGCTGGGGGAAGGCCCACACTGTTGCTGGAGCGTGGGGATGCCACTGAGCTTCTCAGGGGCCAAAGTACTGGGGGCTTCTTGCAACCGGGTGAAAAAAACACTTCAACCTGGAAGTCCTTCAGTGACATCCTATTTTAATTCAGTGCCTTGCAGTCCTGGCGGTACAGCACCCAAGCACTGGTGATGCAGAAGTCAACCATGTAGGCAAACAGCCTCATGTACCACCTATTCAACTTCATGAGGGTTTTGTACAGATGGACCAACATGTCACTCTTGTCTATTCCCCAGATGTTGGCATCATAGCTCTTCACTACATTTGGGCAGGGAAAATCCTCCTTCTTTGTCTCGTTGCAGTACCTCTGGCATGTGGTCACTGGCTCCACCCCCAGGTCAGTCAACAGCATGGTAACAATCTTATTGTCCTTCCACTGGAGGGCAAGGATATCATCGTCACTTGTGATGTAGTTGTAGGCACCACGAGGGACACACTGTTTCTCCATTTCCCTCACTAACTTCAGAGGAGGCTTGCCAATCCCGTTGTCCCTTGCAGTTCCTGTGTAACTGCAGTCCTTCCCCTGCAGATACCTCACAAGCTCCAAGCCGGTAAAGAAGTTGTCCACAAAGTTGGCAGTGGTTGAGGACATGGTCATGGTGCTGGCCAGGACAGAAACTACTGGCTGGTGATTCCGAGGGCTTCTTGTTCTGGAGTCAGGGGAACACTGAGACTGTAGGGTCGTCTTGCCTTGGTAAAGCACCATATCACGGGAGGCGATGGCTCAATCGGTAGAGAGGTGGGCTACAGTCCCAAGGGACCCAGGTTCAAATCCCCGCTGGGGCAGGGAACAGTTTAAAGATTTGAATTACATTAATTCAGGCTTTACTGATCTACCAGAAGCCCCGTCGACATGTCGTAAAAATACCCCCGCTAATACCAATACACCAGTCCTGTATGAGACAGCCCTAGCATGTATTCAATATGGACGGTGGGTGTTAGCGCCGAAGCGGTGACATGCAGAGGTGCATGGTATGTAGGAGGACTGCTGGGCCTTGATAGCAGGCTGTGAAGCCTATGCCCAGCGTCGGACACAAAAAAAAAAAAAAAAAAACATCCTTAGAGGCTCTGGAGAAGAGCTTGAACCCCCACTTGTCTTGCTTGTTCTTGATGTACTCCCTCAGGTTCCCTGCAGTCTTCCCCGTGTAGCTCACCATTACCTCATTGATGGACTGCTTGGGGGTTTGTGGCATATTATGGAAGGCTGTGTTGATGAACCTGAAGAGGGGCTGGATCTTGAAGAAGCGATCGATGGTGCCAGGTAGTTGTGAGTTGTCACTGAAATGCAATATCCTTCTCAGAAGTCAAAATCTCTTCAACGACATCACTTCAGCCACTTGAGGGATCCTGAGTCTAACAGACCAGTAGTCTTCCAGTGATGGAGCCCCAATGACACCCATGTACAGTAGCAGAGCCACAAAATTCAGAACTTCATCATCGTTGGTAGAGAAGTTGGTGTTGACATCTTTTTGGATGACACACAGGTTGGTCTGGTACGTGATGTGCTTGATCATCTGGGTGCTGAAGAAGGTGAAGAAGTAGTGTTGAGGAGTCTTCACTTAGAGAAGAACATGTTGTTCAAAGGTGGGCAAAGTTGGATAGGTGACGTCCACTTTCTTGCAGGTTGTAGGTCTGGTAGATGCCTTCTTGGACTTTGGCCCCTTCCCCTTGGACCCTCGTGGACTGCTGGCTCCCTCATCTTCTTCCTTGTCCTTGTCCTCATCCTCAGACGATAGTGCGTCCACCACCTGAAGTGCAGGCCTGACACACTTCCTCTTGGTGGTAGGGGGCGCATCACTTGGGCCTGGAGTCTCTGGGTTGTGGTGGGGCTCTGGCAGGAAGTCAGGATCAGCTACGTCATCGTCGTCGTCATCTAGGCCTTAGTCCTCACTGACGTTGGGGCTGGTTGGCACAAGGGCGTCACCACGGTACCCCTTCTGGTCGTAAAACATTCCCATAGGCAGCAGGAAGAATGAGAATAGCTGTTGTAATGTGTTAAAAATGACCAAAATTACACTAATATCCCTATTTCACAAATAAAAAATCAAAAAATGGGCCAATGATTTCACTGGATCACATGAAAATGTTATAAGTACGAGTGGCCACAAACCATGCATCACTGGGTACCATTTATCAGAGTTATAATGAGTTACACATAGACAGCTACCACAAATAATACTTATACCATGATGAAGCATATGTCTATATACAAGGCCTTCTTCACTAACACTAATTATATGGCATTCGGGCGTATGTCCATATATAGGGCCTTTTGCTGTAATGCTGGTAGCTTGCAAGATGGGCGTGTCTATATTAAGGCATTGCTATTTTCGCACATCAATTACGCTACTTTTCACAACTTGCATGTAAATTTCACCTACATCAGTGTTTAGTATAACTATTCAGCTGTATCATGTAGACATTTCATCAGTTTACCGACATTATGGAAAGAGGTAGGCTTGTGGATGTCAGAACAACTAGGGGCAAACATCCACACTTTGCGAGATCTGGGAGAAGACTGATGTTTGAGGCATTCTTGGCCAATCCTGGAGTGGAGAACGCTATGATTACATGGTCTGCGACGTAGCCTGAACCTCACCAATTGGCCGGGTGTTCTTGACGTCACAGCATACACCCACCGGGCGGCTCCAGGGCGCCATTTTGGATGCCCAGGTAAGTGCTCATATATAGTCATCGTCCCAATAAAAGGTTAAGTTGGCAGAAAGGAAACTGGAACAATCAAAAACCCTCATCCTCAACATCATCCAGGATATCCCATCATGTGGGACTTAGAAAATTAGGCACACAAACAACATCGCACATATACGTGACAGATGGGGTTTGTTCGATCTACAGAAAAAGGTCTTGAAGAAATAACAAATTTAACAGGATAGCTCAAATTTTGACATGTCAACAGAAGCTAGCTGATACATAGAACACTGCAATGATGATGACTGTGAAAAATCTCAGAAAGGCAGAAAAAACAACTCAATAAACGTGAAGAAAATAAATGCACTGGAAGGAAATATGACACGTTTCCAACACTTCTAAGTGGTCATGGAACATATAATACTTTAGTTAGACAATACCAGGGCTCATAATCAAGCCTTCATGAAAGGTATTGCCAATGCTGGTAATGGCAAGATCACCATTAGCTTACTGCCAATTCACAATTTACATCAAATAATCAGTCAAGGCATACATAAACATGGTTGAAAGCTGTTGATTGAGGAAAAGAATCTCATACTATATTACCCATACTTGGATGCAACTCTCACATTGACATCAATAGTAGTTCATGTACCATTCATAAGAGATGATCTGTTCACAGTCTATCAGAATTAATATACCCTTTCCCTTCTAAGAAGATAACACAGTGGTCATCATCAACACTAACAAAGAATTCATCATGGTCTCTAAGGAACAGGACGCTGTCACCTCCAGTAGTGAATCAACAATTGAATGTACATATATTACATGCTTTTCACCTTGTCCTGCTTGAATCTTCGCGTTTCATCCAGCTGGAACAGTCCCATGTGAAATGGCTTATCATAAGAAATAATGACATTCATCAGCACTGAAACTTCACATTTGCTTCAGATAAACACACCCATCATCAATGCATCGATCAATCACAGTTCCTCTACTTCACTCATAACACATCAGTTTTCGTCATTTGTCCAGATACACCAACATCTCATACTTAAAATCATGAGGTCTATACATAGCACCTGACTATTGTGCTGTACTTACACCATCTTTGTCCACCTTAGCTACAAAAAAAAACAGTATGGCATCCTCAGTCACACTCATAAACATTTTCGGCCACTAACTAAGATGGATTTAAACATGACTACACATATTGAGCTAACTTCACCTAAGTATGAAACCATGCAATTGATCAATCAAACAATGAAGCCCTTGGAGGAATATAGTATGAGTATGTTCAATGCACTTAACCCGCCCCGTCCCGGCCACTTTTCGACCACTGGTACCCCCCAATCCCGGGCAATTTTCGACCTTTTTTTTTTTTTGCTAAAACTTTCGCTTTTGGTGAGAAACATCGAAAATTCATAGAGAAATCGCTCACCTGAGGTTTAAAATACTCATTACAGGTAGGAGAGCCTCCTTACTTTACTGGGTTTTCTATCAGGCTGGCAGCGAAGAAAACGAGTTCTATGGGAGGATAACTATTTCACACCACTCATAAACGGTATTTATTTATTTACTGTTACGAATTTATATGTAGTACAAAAGTATATTGGTTTTCAAGCAGTAATATAGGCATTATAAGCATTGTTTCACTCACTAATACCTGACCTTTTTTTGCCACATTACCTGATCATCATTTCTAACTGTTTCTTCCTCTAATGCTATGTAAAGTTTGTCCTCCACATTGTCATTGATTGGGGAATCACTCTGGCCCTGAATTTCGCACCGTGGCATGACATGGCTATACTGGCCAGGTCACTGATAACAGGTGAATTGCTGAGAAAAGGGCATGCAGGGGGGGGAGGAGGTCATGCTGGGTAAGGCATTGTCTCTGCCTGGCATCTTGTTGAGGCAGGTGTCCCGTGTATACGTACCAAAAATGACTCGCGAAAATTGAAAATTGTGGAAATTATGAACCTTGCAATTGCAGGACGTTGAAGTACGTCCTCGGGATTAGCTGTGACAAAACGTGAGGACGTGGAAGTACGTCCTCGGGACGGCGCGGGTTAATGTACATACGCCAGCTCCAGTTATCTGCATAATCTTCTTCATCATATTTGCTATTACTATTGGCTATGCAGAGAATGAAAATTAGGGTTGCTAACTTAGAATAGTTATTCATGTGGGGAAGAGCAGAAAACATTCAAGTGAATCCCCCTGAATGAAACTTGTACTGAAATACCTGCTCGGTGGAGCGAGCAAGACACCACCACCCCAGGAGGAGGGTACAGGGAGGTGACCCCCACCCCACAAGAAGAAGACGGGGAGGTTCTTTCACCTTCCGAGCAGGAGCAACATATCTCTCCCATGACCCGACGCCCCTCTTCCTCACAGCCAGACCACCGGGCAGTATGCAGTCTGAGTGCACTACACTCTGGTGAAGGAAGCACTCACCAGAATCGGGGTGGGACTTGCACTCATCAAGTCCCAAGTAAGCCCTCAGACGCTGTATCTGCCAGATCGGCCTTCACAAGAGGAGAGGGCTCCACTGGAGCCTCCAGTCTTGCTATACAGGGGAGCAGCAGCAAAATAGAGCCTGTCAGACTTACTGTGGGTGGGGTGACCGCTGGTTCTTTACCCTCTGCCACCCACCTTCGGGAGCCAGCATGTCAGCACGTCCCACAGACGACCTTCGCTGGTTCTCCCCAGGAGGGAGGCAGGCCTGGAGGTAGACTCCACTGGAGCTACCTAAGTGGGACAGACCGCCAGTCGTCTTCCGAGCTGCCCCAGCCCTGATGACAGGAGGCCACAGTCTGCCGGACCTGTGGTGTTAGCCAGGAGAGCCTGCCAGGCCTCCCCTCCCCTTCGTCCCCAGGATAAGTGCCCCAGCCACGGCGGCAGAGGGACAGAGTCCGCTGGACCTGTGGTGTTAGCCAAGAGAGCCCGCCGGGCTTCCCCTCCCCTTTGTCCCTGGCACAGGTGCCCAGCCCCAACAGCAGAGACAGAGTCCGCCGGACCTGTGGAGTATGCCAAGAGTGCCCACTGGGCCTCCCCCTCCTGTTGTCCTCGGGGTCAGTGGCACCTGAGAGACCATCCTCCGGACTTCCTCTCACCTCTCTCCCAAGTAGGAACCTAGGCAGTGCCCACTGGGTCCATCTGGCCGAAGGAATGCCCATTGGGTCTCCCTCTTGTGCCCTAGTCCAGAGTTCTGGTGGGGACCGTCAGGCCCTCCAAGCAGGGGAGCAGGCCACCAGTTGCTCCCCTTCCGTGACCCTCGGGGTTCCTACTGAGGGTGAAGCCCCTTGCTCAGCCCGCCCCTCCTATGGCAGAGTGAGGTATCCCTCTCCCCGCCCCTCTCTTCCGGAAAGTGGGAACTGCTCCCCTGCAGGCACCCCGCCAGAGACCAGCCAGGGTGAGAAGAAGCCGAGGTCAGGTGCAACCCCACCCCTCCCCCGGCAGGCACTGACGGACTCCCCCAGAGTGAGTGGCTGCAGACCACCCCTTGACAGCCTATTCCCCCAGGTGAGACCACAGCCCCCAAAGGAGGTGAGCCACTTCTACCGCCCACCACAGCTGCCGGGCCCCTCCTGATGAAGGCGGCTGCAGTCAACCCCTGATGGCCACCCCTCCCAGCCGGGACCATGATCCCAGAAGGGCGCCACCTGACATGCAGCCGACCCTTGGCCCGGGCTTACCTTGGTCCGCCCCCAGGACCCCTACTACGACGAAGGGCAAGCGCCATGCTGCGCGCCTCCTGGCCCTATTCGGCCCCAGCCCTGAGGGCAACACCTCACCCAGGGCCCCTACAAAGAGAGGGCCACCTGCCACTCCACCCATCAGCTCCTATAGGGCCCGTGGCGATCCAGACAGTGACCTATCACGGGAGCACACTCCCGACGGCCTGCCCCTTACTCCCAGCCATCACCTGCGACTCTCTGTATTGTGGGCCTCACACCGCGCCCTGGTGCCCCTCTCCGCTTGTGTCCATGAATAGAAAGACTCTAAGCTTGTGGTTCCGTCCCCTGGTGGCAGTAGTGTTTAAAAGCAGACCCTCCCCACTGCCCCTATTGTTGCCTCCACCCCTCCCCCTTGCTTGGACCAGTGAACTTGTAACTCCAGGGGAAAACTCACGTTGATAACCAGTGCAGGCACGAGACGGGAGGCCCCAGTCACTTTCCCTAGTGTGACTCCCCCTCCCTGCAGTACGTGACGAACTACCTCTAAGTACCAGTGTTGTGTCCCTGCCCCCGTGTTGCCATATACCCCCCCTTCCCAGTCTTATTCTGTATACACCGTGTCTGTAGTACAGGTTTCCTCTCTGTGATTGGCCCGCTTGAGAATGCTAAGTAATAATAGTGTCCTTCATCCCTGTCACGCGAGTATATGGAAAGTGGTATGTTCCCTCGTCCCATGTCACGCGAGTGAAACATAAGTTAGCCTAGCCCTCGTCTATGTCACGCGGATGTGTTATAGCTAGTTTACGGTTCCGTCTATGTCACGCGAATGGTTGTGGAATGAGAATGTGCTTCCATCCCTGTCACGTGCTGTGTGTACTGAAGTGGATTGTATTAGGAGTGTTATATGTATACAGGAACAGGATATACCTGAACTACTGTATGAATTATATGTGTATTGCAAAGTGAGATTACTCCTTGTAAGTGAAAATACACTTCTTGTATTGGTCAATACTCTGTATGAACTAGGTGGAGACATTTAGTGTAGGCAAATTGTTCCGTGTCAGCTAATATTCTGTGTTCACTATGTTTGGACATGGAGTGTAACGTGTGATATATTGTAACCCAACTTATTGTTAATATATGTGTGCCTTTGCTCAGTCAGTGTTTGGACTTCCCCTTCCTTGTCTGTTTACCCTGACCCGGTCGTGAACAAAGAACCCAAGGCCAGCACTGTAGCTGGACCCGAGAAGTCGGAGACCAGCCTACGCTGCATAACATGTACATTTGTATTTTATGTAAACAATGTTAATATAAGTTATGTATAAAAAAATATGGGGTCACATATAATATAGCGCATATATAATTAAACTAAGATACATGTATCCATTTTATATAACAGTATTAATAAATCTCATATATATGCATATGAATTGCAAGTACCTTACATATAACTGATTCTTGATACATTTGACTACTGTAGACTTGCAATGTATTACTGACATGTTACTGTTGTACAAATATGTACGTATGTCTGTTATGCATATGTCTGGTATGTGTCTGTGGGGAAGGCAGTGGCTGAATCGGTAGAGAGGCAGCCTGCAGTCCCACCAGACCCCGGTTCAAATCCCGGCTGGGGCAGGGAACAGTTTAAGGAATTGAATTTCATAAAAGCAGACTTTCCTAATCTACCAGAAGACCCGCCGACATGTTGCAAAAGTACCCCCGCTAATACCAGTACACCAGTCCTGTATGAGACAGCCCTAGCATGTATTCAATATGGACGGTGGGTGTTAGCACCAAAGTGGTGACATGTGGAGGTGTAGGAGGACTACTGGGCCTTGGTATAGGCCACTGCCCCCAAGAAATAGGCGCTGAAGCCTTAGCCAAGAGTTGGACACAAAAAAAATACATGCACACTTATGCTACTGCAATATATCGGTACTATATATTATGTTTCTACAGTATTATTACATCATTACAATATTATGATGAATACCATGTATTTACTCAAATGTTTGTTCAGTATATTCATAGCAATGTACCATGTTAGTTTTTTTATTTGTAAAACTGTAATGTAGACATACGTCGTGACTGAGCAATATAGAGACATTAAAATTGTTATAGGCATTCATAATTATGTAGCAGTTGTTAACATCCAGCAGTATGTAATGGACAGGTAGTTATATCTGAGTTCTAAAGGATAAGGATAATACACTTTCCCATAGCCAGACACTCAAGTATTCCAAACACAGGTGAGGTCACTGATCAGGTGACGGAAATGTGGCCGACACACACACATGCACATACCAACGCACACATACGCCCACATGTCAGTTCACCGTAAGTTTCAGCAGCAATATATGGTCAGAAAATCAGAAGTAGGGGTCAGTAGGAGTAGGAGAGAGAACCAGAGACAGCCAGGGAAGAAGGAAGGACAAGGAGAGAGAGAGAGAGAGAGAGAGAGTGGGATGGCTGCTGCTAGCACAAACTATTCGACAATACAATGGGTCGTCACGCTCTTTAACTTTCAGTCAAGCAACTGTCTCACAATAAACTCCATCGACCCCAATCTACCTATTTCATCACATCACCTCACTTACAATATGAAGAGGATAACGTGACAGTGAAGACCTACCTTGACATTCCCCTACCATGCTAACATTTATTTTGTCTCCTTCTGGGTCTCTCCTGTCAACCAGAAAAGATAATAAACTAAACCTTTCTGTCAGTATAATAAAAAGATAAAGGCCACATAATCCTGACATCTGGTGATCTTTGACACACACACACACAAACACACACACCACAACTGGCCACACCTAAACAGTACCATTATATGAGTCAGGCTCTGTAGTAGGTTAAACTAAATGATGTTCTAATATCATAGAGAAAGTATAAGCAAAAGTGTTGTCCAAATAATAGAATACATTAAATTAGTGTAATTCACTGACACAACGCATCATCAACTGGGTGTCGTCTGCCACCAGGCTGGCATCTTTACCAAAGTGAATATGGAAGGAGTTAAGAGAAGGGATAAAGCTAGAAAACAGGATGATGATTTCGACCCAGAAGTGGTTGAAATGGAAACATAATAAATTAGTAGAGAAAGTGAATAAACTGGAGAAAACGTTTCAAGGTGAAATAGAGGAAATTCAGAAGCAATTACGCATGCAGAAGGAAGAAAATGAATAATTAGTAATTAAACAAAAAAGACACAATAATAGGTGAGGTGTCAGTCGAAGTAAGTTCACTTAGAAGGATGATTAGTGAAATGGCAAGTACAGTTGTGAACCATGAGAGTATTATGGAGGAGTTCAGAAATGATAGAGACAGTTAGCCAAGCAAGCAGTCTGATAGACCAAAACAGTGATACTGAAGAAAAGATAACCCAGGCGAACGAAGTAATGAGATGTTGCAAAGATGAAGTGGAACGTATGTATGCTAAAATGGTGAGAGTAAGGAAAGACATAGAAAACAAAAGTCGAAGGAAAAAAATTAGAAAGTGAAAACAATCATTCAAAATAACCCTAAACTGCTCCAAGATTCAGCAGATGTCAACATATCTGTAGTAACCACTGGTATAGAAGAACAAGAAAAAAAAAAAAAATCGAGACACAGAAAGATGGCAAATATAATGAACATACTGAAGGAAGTATCAGAGGAAATCTGTTATGAAGACATGGAGGAACACAGAAGACTAGGGAAGTGTGAGAGAAATAAGTCAAGGCCCCTGAAAGTAAACTTCCAGACTGTGAACACTGTGGAGGACGTACTAAAGAATGCAAACTCATGGAAAAAGAGGAATTTAAAAAAGTATGGATAAAAAAAAGTCTAACTAAAGAGGAATTGGGAATACTAAAGGAGAAGAGGGAGGAAACAAAAACAAAGAATGACGAAAGATCAGAGGAAGGGTGATTTTTTTTTTTTACAAAGTAATTGGATTGCAGGTATGAAAGTGGTACATAACCAACATGGAATAAAAGGAGGGTAGGTAGTTGACTCAAGCTATGAAAAGTATGCAAACAAGATGATAAAGTTGACATACTCAAATGTGGATGGAATGGTGTCTAAATTATTAGAAATGAAAGACTATACCAAAGAGAAAGTACCACATATTTGCCTAACAGAAACATAATTAACTCCAAAGATATCAAATAATACCCTAAACATTAAGAACATTACTACATAGAATGAAAGAGAAATCTAACGGAATTATATTAACAGGAGATTTCAATGCAAATATAAATTGGAAGACTAGATGTATGAAGCCAAGAAAGATGGGATCAAAAGCTCCTGGATCTTGTGCAGCAGTTTTTCCTAACACAGCATGTAAAGGAAAACACCAGAAAAAGAGGACTTCATGATCCATCAGTACTAGATCTAATATGTACTAGGCAAGAAAATGATATTGACAATGTATCACCCTCCATTTGGTAAAAACGACCATGCAGCATTAAACTGCAACTTCAGGATTGCATATGGCACAGTTACCAGTAATGAGTTACAAAAACAGTCTAAATTACAAAAAGGGCAACTACCATGACCTGAAGAAATACTTGTTAGAAACAGATTGGGAAAAGGAGCTTAGAGGATAAGATTTAAATGTTATATATAGAAAATTCTGTGATTTGTTATGAAACAGGAATCCAAAATTACATCCCACAACACAAACACAAATGAAAATAAAGAAATGGTTCAATACAGAATGCAAATAATCAAAAGAAAAAGACTTGCTATGGAATAGATACAGAAGACACAACAGTTACATGGCATATAACAACTATAAACAGGCAAGAAGTGATTATACAAGGATAAGAAGGGAAACCCGAAGACAATTTCAGCAAGACGTTATAAATAAAAGTGGTGATCAACCTAGGCTATTTTACAGCAACATCCAAAGCAAAACCAATGTTAAAGATAAAATATAGTCCATTACGGACGAGGGGATCATCTATGCAGAAGCGAAAGATATTTGTGACGCACTAAATAAAAATTTCCAATCAGTTATTACAAAAAAAAATGATTTTGAAAGAGATGATATGGAACATACATGCCCACACATATTACCAGATATACAAATATCAGAAAAAGACGTACCGGAAGAGTTGAGTAAAATAGAGCAAAATCAGACGGACTTGAAATTCCAAGTTGGGTGCTACATGAATGTGCAAAAAAGTTAAGTAGACCAATATTATTAATATTCAAGGAATCCTTAGGTCAAGGTAAACTGCCTGATATTTGGAAGAAAGCAAACATTATTTCCCTATTCAAGAAAGGGAATAGACAGAATCCACTCAACTACCGACCAGTATCACTGACCAGTGTTGTAAGATACTAGAGAAACTGATTAGAAAAGTTTGGATAAACCATCTACAACATGGGTAGGGAACCTTTCTCCAATTAAGGACCATTAGGATATTTTTAACATCATTCGTGGGCCGTTCAAAATTATCAACTTAAAATCAACTGTAGTCCAGTACATACATACACACACACACACACACACACACACACACACACACACATATATATATATATATATATATATATATATATATATATATATAATCTGTTGTTTTGGTTATGGATTATGTTATGAGGAAGGTTGTAAGGAGAACTGGAAAGAAAATAAGAAGCTGATGGATTTGGACTATGCTGATGATATTGTAGTAATTTGCGAAAGTATTAACGAGATGCAGAGGGTGCTTGATTGTCTAGTGGAGGAAGGAGGAAAAGTGGGATTGGCAGTAAATTGTGGAAAGACTGAAATTATTAACATGAACGTGGAGAGCCAAATGGATTGTGTAATTGGGAATAATGTGGTGAAGAACGCAGAAAATTTTAAATATTTAGGAACGATTGTATCATGTAATGGATCATAAATCAGTGAAATTGAGGAGAGGATTGGACTGGCTTGGCGAACTGTTGGAATTTTGAGATCTGTTTGAAATAATAATATGCTTTCGGTACATACTAAAGTAAAAATTTACAAGTCCATGGTTAGACCAATTTTAATTCATGGGCATGAGTCATGGTGCAGTACAGTTGCAACAGATCCGGAAGTATTAGGATCTGAGTATAAGATATTGATAAGGATTTTTCGGATAAAGTGGCAAGACAGAGTGTCAAATGAAAGAGTAAGGGATATTACCCGAATGGAACCAGATGATGAATATGTGAGTCTGTCTCGCTGGAAGTGACTGGGGCCCATATATAGAAAAGAAGTCAGTTTAATACAGGATGTGCCAGAGTGGACTGCTAGAGGAAGAAGAGGTAGAGGTAGGCCGAGGGAAACCTGGTTGAGGACAATGAAAAGAGAAGCAGGAGAGGAGTGTTGGTGGGACCTAAAGGAGATGACAAGAGACAAATATTGGTGGAGAGAGTTCATCGAGGCCCTATGCATCCCGTGGGGTGTCATAGGAATATATATATATATATATATATATATATATATATATATATATATATATTCGTTCATGAGATTATGAAATTGCTTTTATGATTTGCCTCGAGGGCCTGATCAAATGGTCTTGCAGGCCTTATACGGCCCAGAGGCCGGACGTTCCCACCCCTGATCTAGTAGAACACAGTATGATAACAGAAAGTCAGTTCGGTTTTAGAAAGGGAAAATCATGTGTTATTAATCTGTTAAGCTACTATGACAGAGTTACAGAAACATTACAGGAAAGAGAAGGATGGATGGACAGAATCTATTTAGATTTCAAGAACGCATTTGACAGAGCACCGCACCAAAGACTTTATTGGAAACTATACCATCAAGGAGGAGTTCAAGGCAACTCGTACTGTTGGATGGAGGATTTTCTCATAAATAGAAAAATGAGAACAGTACTAAGGGGAAATTACTCATCATGGAGAAAAATGACTAGCTGAGTTCCACGGGGCTCATTGCTGGCACCAGTTATGTTTTTAGTGTATGTAAATGTCATGGACAGTAACACTGGAAATGAAAACCATCTAAATATGTTTGCTGATGATGCCAAAGTACAAAGCAGAATTACTAAGACTCTTGTACTGTGCTACAAGAAAAAATAAATAAACTTCATGAATGGAGTAATAAATGGCAAATGGAATTTATTGTGGACAAGTGTCATGTAATTAAGTTAGGTAAAACTGAAAAAAGACCAGATCGGGATTTATAGTTAGGAAGTTCAATCCTACACATATCAGAAAGGGAGAAGGACCTAGGAGTGATTATCATTAACAGTCTATCTCTGGCTGACCACATATATGAGAAGGTACAGAACATGTATACACTGCTTGCTAATATGAGAATAACATTCTCTTACATAATTGAAGACATTCTGAAAGCTAATAACGTCATTCATCACACCAACCCTGGCGTATGCATCAATAGTCTGGAATCCTCATCTCAAAAAACACCTCTATCTATCTATATACCTAGGCTGCTTCCCCCAAGGAAAGGGAGGTAGCCGAGACAGGACAACTCACTCTCCATTTACTCATCCATTCAAACACATTCATTCGCATCTTAGCTCCAAAGGGGAGAACGGACAGATCCTCACCTCATCACACCGCACAAGGGTCAACTGCGCAATGCAATCAGTGACATCCGCAGCAGGGCCAGACAGCAGAACTGGTTTACCCCTGCCACATCATAACAGACCCATCCCCTTACCCGCACCTGACCTGACTAGCTGATCAGACCAAATGCGGGAGAATATCCCCTCAGGGCTGCGTCATCACTTATTCATTCACAATTTCTCTCCATTTATTTCTGTCATGCACAGCCACTCTTCCTTGCTCAACAGACATCCCTCTCGCATCAAGCGCTCTCTTCACACTGTCCATCCATCCTATTCGTGGTCTTCCTCTCAGCCTTACACCTCTCACATCAGATCTAGTTATCTTTTTAACCAATCGCTCATTATCCATTCTCTCCATATGCCCAAACCATTGCAACACCCTCTGCTCAACTCGATCAGCCATCTCCCGAACAACTCCAGCTCTCCTTCGCACTTCATCATTTCGCACTCGATCCATACGCGTCACTCCACACATACTCCTCAGACATCTCATCTCCATTACATTCAAACTTTTCCTCTCTGCTACACCCATATTCCATGTTTCAGCCCCATATAATGCAGTCGGTACCACAACACCCTCATACAGCCTTCTCTTTACATCCATTCTAAGCGAACGACATTTAAACACTTTTTTCATTCCTCCCAGCACCTTTCCTACTTCATTTATTCTAAACTTCACTTCTGCATCTATTCTTCCATCCACAGCGACATGTGATCCTAGACATTTAAAACAATCTACCTCCTCAAGCAACTCACCATTCAAAACTATATTCATCCCCCTACCATCTATCAACCTCGTACACTTCATCACTTAACTCTTATTCTCATTTACTTTCAATTTCCTCCTTTCACACACCCTTCCAAACTCCTCCACCAACTGTCTCAATCTCTCCTCTGAATCAGTCACCAGTGCAGTATCATCTGCAAACAGCAGCTGCTTCAGATTCCACTCTCCTCCATCAACATTTACCAGACTCAGACCACCTAAAACTCTTGCATTCACCTCCCTTACAACACCATCCATGTAAATATTAAACAACCAAGGCGACATCACACATCCCTGTCGCAGCCCTACTCTCACAGGAAACCAATCACTCACAGCATTTCCCACTCTTACACACGCTCTACTATTTACATAAAAACTTTTCACCCCTTTTAGTAACCTACCATCAAGTCCATACAATCTTAAAACAGTCCACAAAGCCTCCCTATCAATTCTATCATACGCTTTCTCTAAATCCATAAATGCCCAAAACACATCCTTACCTTTCGCTAAATACTTTTC
Source organism: Coenobita brevimanus (assembly GCF_032717465.1). Lineage (NCBI taxonomy): Eukaryota > Metazoa > Arthropoda > Malacostraca > Decapoda > Coenobitidae > Coenobita > Coenobita brevimanus. The sequence goes on from NC_137001.1 coordinate 8,438,725, forward strand.
ACACACTTGTCTCACAGCAAACACCTGATCAACGCATCCCCTCCCTCTCCTAAAGCCACACTGCTCATCACTAATCACTCCCTCTGTACCCTCTCTAACTCTCATAATTAACACTCTACCATACACTTTACCTACAACACTCAACAGACTTATACCCCTAAAGCTAGTACATTCATACTTATCACCCTTGCCTTTATACAACGGGACCACACAAGCACTTGCCTAGTCAATTGGCACCATACCTTTCTCAAAGCACACATTTAACAATCTTACTAACCAGTCAACAATAGTAACTCCACCACCCTTCAGGCATTTCACAGCACACCCATCCATACCTGCAGCTTTCCCTGTTTTCATCTCCTTTACTGCCTTCTCCACTTCCTCCTTCGTGATCAAAGAATCATTCAACTCTCCCAATACATTTATTCCTTGCACCCTTCTATCCGCCACAATCTCAGCCACCCTTTCCTCCTCTACATTTAACAATCTTTGAAAATACTCTGCCCATCTCTTCCTTACTGCATCCACCTCAATTAACATCCTTCCATCCTCTGTTTTTACTCGTTCTTCCTTCCCAGACTCTCCCTTTCGCACCCTTTTCACCTCCTTCCAAAACATTTTCTTATTCTGTTGAAAATTCTCTGTCAGCCGCCTACCCCACCTCTCATCTGCTGCCACTTTAGCATCACGCACAGCCCTTCTCGCTCTATTCCTCTTTTCCTTATACCTTTCATATGAAATCTCATCCTTCCTCTGCAGCCACACTTCATATGCACGTCTCTTCTCAGCCACAGCCATACTTACTTCCTCGCACCACCATTCACTTCCTTTTCTTACACCACCACCCACACGTCTCACACCACACACCTCTTCTGCATGCCCCACCACAGCACTCTTAAACAACTGCCATTCCTCCTCCACACTGCCATTTTCCCGATCTTTCACTGCGTTCCACTCATCTTTCAATTTCTCCTGATACTCTATCTTTTTCTCTCTTTTATCCAACACACTCACTTTCAAAACCTCCCTGCCACACCTAACCCTCCTAGCTCTCACCCATCTCTTACCTACTCTTAACTTTCCCTCCACCAGGTAGTGGTCAGACATACCTCCACCCTCCCCTCTCAGAACTCTCACATCCAACAATCTTCCTATTACATTCCTAGACAACCACATAGTCCATCAAGGCTCTATCAACAACCCTTCCACCCTCCTGTCTCACCCATGTATACTTATAAATATCTTTCTTCTCAAACAGCGTATTCTCAATCACCATCTCTCGCTCAACACACATCGCTATCATTCGTTCCCCATTTTCATTTCTTCCAGGCACACCATGCATACCAACTACGCCTTCAACTGCTACATTTCCCACTCTAGCATTCAGATCTCCCATCATTACCACATTCACATTCGCTCCAAAACTCTGCTGACACTCATCAACATCATTCCAGAAAGACTCTCTCTCTTGTTCATCCCTTTCACTACCAGGCCCATATGCACTCACAAACACCCACAACTTACGTTCAAATTTCGCTTTCACCCACATCAGTCTCGATGACACCTCCTTCCATTCAATCACACACTGCTGTACTTCCGGACTCACTAACAAGGCCACACCTTCTCTTGCCCTTCCTCTATCAACACCTGACAATCTTCCATTCACACTTCCAAACATAGATTCCCCCTTCCCTTTCATCTTGGTTTCACTCAAAGCTAACACATCCAACTTTCTTCTCACAAACATTCTCCCAATCTCCTCCCTTTTAGCCTCAATTGTACTACATCTATGCACATTCATAGACCCAATCTTCAGGGTACGGGGATAACTCCATCCCCCATCCCTTTCTCTGGCCTGTCTCTTTTTAGGAACTAAAAAACAGAGGAGGGGGTCCCTAGTCCCCTCACCCCGCCCCTTTTAGTCGCCTTTTACGACACGCAGGGAATACGGTGGCAGTATTCTTCCTAACACAACCTGGCCGCAGAGTAGTAGTACCACCCCATAGTGCGGCCAGGTTGTGTCCCCCCCCGCCACAGGGGGGGGACACAACACATAGATGACTGAAAAAGTACAAAGGGCAGCTACAAGATGGGTATCAAGCTTAAGGGATAACAAAGGGCAGCTACAAGATAGGTATCAAGCTTAAGGAATAACAAAGGGCAGCTACAAGATGGGTATCAAGCTTAAGGGATATAAACTACGAAGAAAGACTAGAAAAACTGAATCTTCTAACATTACAGAAGAGAAGGATAGGAGGAAACATGATTATGCTATATAAATGCACCTCAGGGAAAGAGAAAATAGACATAAATGAATATATAACACACGGGGACGCATCAGCAAGAGGACACAGCAAAAAACTACATAAAACGAAAGGCTATAAAGATGTCAGGAAATTAAGTTTCTGAAATAGGGCACTTGATCAGTGGAATGCACTACCAAATGAAATAGTGAGTTCCAAAACTATTTAATATTTAGAAATGTGTATGATAAAAATTGTTTAATACATGCTACAGCACGAGCTTGACTCATTCTTGTAAAGATACAATTAGGTATAAACAATTAGGTAAGAACGCACACACGAGAGAACAGCGAGAGATGGTGGATGCATAGCGTCTCGCTCCAGTCTGGGCATACTCAAGCCGTAGCTATATAAATGAGTGAAGCTCGTTTTTAGGCTAAACTAATTGATGATTCAGCATAGCAAAGCAAGTAATAGCAAAAAAGTGTAGTCTAAAGAAAGTTATTCTACTGCCAGACGCCTCAATCCCGTGAGGGATGGCCACAGACAAATCGCTTCCCTGTCGCCCTGTCCAACGCTATTTCATTGCCTTGCTACCAGCTCACTCCCCCTGTCTCGTATACCTCTCCACTCCATCCCTCCATCTCATTCTTGGCCTCCCTGTCCCTTCCCCCCCTACCTCATTCGCATACACTCTCCTCGTCAGTCTCTTGCTCTCCATGAATATACTGTGCTAAAAATGCGTCACTACAGAATTAACCTTGCCAATACCTTAATGCCAAGTCCTGCATGATAAGGCTGCCCACACATTCTCTCCACATGGTCAAACCACCTCAGTGTATTTCTCTCAACGCTCTCAATCACACCCACATCCACACCACAATGCTTCTTCACTTCCTGATTTGTCAGTCTGTCTCTTCACATAACTTCACATCCTTGTCTCAGATATCTCAATTCCACTGTTCTCCCTCTTGACTTGTGTCTTTCCAGCAAGGTCCAAGCTTCACTTCCATAGGGTTCGTATTACAATTCTGTCATCCAGCGACTTTTTTGTGCTTGCTCACTTCCCTGATCTGTATCAATGCTTTCAAAGAACCAGCAACCTTTCTTCTCTGTCGTACCCTTTCCAGCACTTCACTCTCTAAACTTCCATCCTTACTCATCACACTACCCAGGTAAACACTCTCACATTTTCCATTTCCATCTCGTCCAGCCTCACTGTATAGTCATGGTCATAAATAATCACCTATCCTCCGGTACCACATGCCTCAGGCTGGCTCCTTTATGCGCGGCAAGTCACAGTGGAGGGGCTGAGGGGGAGGTGCCAGAGAGAGAAGGGAAGCTGGAATGGGGGGGGGGAGTGATGGTGCAGGGGTTGAATGAATGAAGGGAGGGAGGGGAGGGAGAATGAATGCGAAGCGTTGTGACATTATTTGTCTGCTTTCTTTCATTCAGGGCATGATATGAAGAGGCTAATATTCGGTATAGACGGTAATGTTGCATTATGCCTTGTATAGCAGAGTCAGATAACAAGCTTTAGATAGGTGCTGATATCAAGGGCATCTCGTGAGAGAAATATATTGATGTGACAGATCAAACAATAGCGCAATGCCAGATATTTGTGTTTATCCGTGTACTTTGACTTGGGATGCAGAATAGAATCTGGATGGCTTTGACTTCCATAATGTTTGTGTAAGAAACGTCCTCTACGCTTAAATGTACTTAATTTTTGGAACTAAATATCATATGCAACCTTTGACATGGCTGTGTCCACAGTAGATATCATCATCATCTCGCTATACACTCCTCTGTACAGTCACCTTCATGTCAACTATCTTATGGATCTCTATATGAAAAGGCTATTCAGAATAATTGTGCATAAAAGGTAAATAAATTTGATGTCTGTGCCCATGGGATATAATAATGATATCTCTCATAAAATATTAGTAGGAAAATGAAACAAATTCCAACAAACTCTCAAAATATATCTAGGTCAATGGTTACCGACACTGGTTAAGCCAAAGCAACCAGTGACCTCCTGCTTCAATGACCTCTTGCTGTCTTCGCGGCACCGAGGAAACAATGTTGTTGATGGTCTGCCTATTTCATCTGAACAGCTCCCACTCGTCGTTGGTGTGCTCGAGGAGGGGGACCCGTGTCCTCTCCTTCACTGGTTCCCAGGGCCCACACAGCCTCAATGGCCCTGCATTTATGTTAGATCTGGTCACGTCAGTATATTTCTCTCACGAGCCAGTCCTTGATATCAACACCTATCTAAAGCTTGGATCTGACGCTGCTATACAAGGTGTAATGCAGCATTATCTACCGAATAGTATCCCCTTTATATCATACCCCGAAGGAAAGAAAATAGACAAATAATGCTACCGCACTTCGCATCTATTCTCCTTCCTCTATCTACCCTCCCTCCCCTCCTTCACTCCATCCCCGCATCATCACTCGTCCCCCTCTTCCATCTTTCCTTCTCTCTCTGGCCCCTCCCTCTCAGCCCTCTTACTCCACTGTGGCTTGCAGTGCTTAAAGGAGCATCATAAGGCATGGGGTATCGGAGGATAGGTGATTATTTATGGCCACAACCGTACACTCAGTGACTTCACTTCTCTCAAAGACCATAACTTTACTCTTCCTGACATTCACCTTTAGATTCCGTTTCTAACACACTCTCGTAAACTCATTCACAAAGCCTTGTAGTTCCCCTGCATCTTCACTTAACAATAAGTATCATCTGCAAACAACAGTACAAGGAGTTTCCAAACACTGTCCTCTCTCATTAGGGTCACTCCAACATCCACTGTCCTACCTTGTACTTATTCTATAACCCCCATTCATATACAGATTGAACAACCATGGGGACATAACATATTCCTGTTTCAACATTCAGACAGAAAAAATTCACTCAGTTACTATCCACATACACTGCAGTCTTGGCACCCTCATACATACTCTTCATGGCATTCAACAACTTCCCATTTACTCCATATATTCTTAATACTTGCCACATTCATTGTTATCCACCCTGTTATATGCATTCTCCATATCCATGAAGGTTGCATACAGCTCCTGTCCCTTCTCTAGAAACTTTTCCACTGAAGACCTAAGAATGCATTACTTGATCTACACAACCTCTTCCCTTCCTAAAACCTCTCTGTTCTTCCCCAACTAATTCCACTGCTATTTCTCCAACTCTGTCGATATGACCCTACTATATACTTTTCCTTTTAGACTATAAAGACAAATGCTCCTATGATTACCACACATTTCTTTTTCTCCTTTTCCTTTCTACAGGGGAATAATTATACCTGACTTCCAATCCTCCGGGGCTCTACCTTCCTCCCAGGCCGATCTGCACATTTTCCATATCCATTCTACTGCTACTCCCCCCCATGCTTCAGCATTTCACCACACACTCCATCAATTCTTGGGGCTTTCCCCATTTTGACTTTCATCGTTACTTCCACTACTTCCAGCCTACTGATTTCCGACTCTCTTCTCACATTCCTCCTTCTCCTAGCCATTCCCCAGCCACTTATACTCGCATTACTTTCATTCTCTATGTTCAACAATTCCTTAAAGTGTTCTTCCCATCTGCTCACTTTTTCTCCCTTCTTCACTAACAGTCTTTCAGTTTTATTTTTCACTCCCAGATTTACTTCTTTATCACCGTGTCTAATCCTCTTTCCTTGTTTCCAGAACATTTACTTACAATCCCTCCACTATACACTCAAATTCCTTCCAAATTCCTCATCTACTCTTTTCTTACTCTTTCTTACTAATCTTTTCACCTCTCCCTTCCTCTCTACATATAGCTTTCTCTTCCATCTTTCATCTTCTTCCACGTCCATGTTGCTCATCATTATATGCTTTCTTCTTTTGTGCCACATCCTGTCTCACCTCTTCATTCTACCATGCATCCCCTTTCGTCTTCAAGTCTCCCCACACACCACTTCACAAACTGCATCTTTTTCTTATGTGAATATCTTGCACACACTTTTCACGTCTCCAATCTGCTCCAAATCATATTTACCTAAGTGCTTCTTCACTTGTCTCCTATATTCTGCTTTTTTTTTTTTCTCACCCTTTTGCAATCTTTCTGCCCACCTTGTGAGGCCTACTCTCTCCTGTCCTTCCCTTCTTCTGAGTCTCACAATCACTGAATGTCTGTGCCTGGGTGATACACAATTTGTCACAAGTTTACAAACACTTTGCCTCTATATAGGGGTATCACACAATTTAACACCAGTTCACAGGGGGAGTTGATATTAGGAATGCTGATCCTTGGTGCAATGAAAACACACAGTTTTACACTTGTTCACTAGGGGGGAGTTAGCCTTAACTCGAGGCGTCCCATCAATGTATGGGTACGTTGCAACATTTTGCATTTGCCGGTCCCAACGACGTACTGGTACGTGCAATTGCAAGGTCCCTAATTTGCACAATTTTCAATTTTCGTGCGTGATTTTTCGTACGTATACACGGGACACCTTCCTCTATTCCTCTACAAGATGCCAAGCAGGGACAATGCCTTACACCACATAACCTCCCCCCCCCCACACGCCATTGTCTCGGCAATTCACCTGTTACCAGTGACCTGACCAATAAAGATATTCAGGACCAGAGTGATTCCCCAATCGATGACAATGTGGAGGACAAAGTTTACATAGTATTAGAGGAAGAAACAGTCAGAAATGATGATCAGGTAATGTGGCAAAAGGTCAGATATGGTGATGAGTTAGTGAGTGAAACAATGCTTATAATGCCTATATTACTGTTTGAAAACCAATATACTCTCGTACTACATATAAATTCGTACCAAGTAAATAAATAAATACCGTTTATGAGTGGTGTGAAATAGTTACCCTCCCACAGAACTCGTTTTCTTTGGTGCCAGCCTATTAGAAAACCCAGTCAGGTAAGGAGGTACTGCTACCTGGATCGAGTATTTTAAACCTCAGGTGAGCGATTTCTCTATGAAACTTCGATGTTTCTCACCAAAAGCGGAGGTTTTAGCCAAAATTTTTTTTTCCAAAATACTTCGGGATTGGGGGGTGTCGGAGGTGTGAAATAGCTTGGGACATGACGGGTTAAGAATACTGAACCTCAGTATAAGGGAATACACAGTTTAACATAAGTTCACTTGGGAGTTTGGTCTTGAACATGCGAGTCTAGGGACTCGAGGAACCACATAGTTTAACCCATTCACTGCGTCAGTGTTGGTTTACATGTAAATCCCGTGTGTGGCAGTTTTCAAATATTTAGAAAAAAAATATTAGAAAAAAAAATAATATTGTCAAAAGATAGAGATAAAAATCCCGAGTTCAATGGTACATAATACAATATAGCAAACAAAAAAATAACCTCTGATACCGGTCCGTGAAGTAATAAATATTCCCTGTCCGGTGGTGCCAGGCGAACGATGTATTATGGTTGCACTGTGTCATCAGTGTCAATCTTGCGATCAGATAAGGTGTAAAACAGCATCTTAACCATCCTTGACATGATCTAACAACAAATCACATTCATAACTACACTCATTCAGAGATTTCATCCAATATTTTCTTGGGCTACTGCTAGCGGCGGCATGGAGAAGATTTCGTACCTTTACCTTCGGCATTTTGTAGGTAACTGAGCTGAACTCTGCATCTCGTAAAAATGCATAATCTGTGTATGGCAATATTCTATTGGGTGCCATGAATTGCTAGCTGATTTATTTCGTGCCATTTCTGACAACGAAATTTTTGAAAGCAGGAAATCATATATGATACAGCTGCAGTGAGAGCTATTTGGACTCAGATATCATATATGATACAGCTGCAGTCAATGGGTTAACACAAGTTTTCTAGGGGGGAATGGAGCACAAAAATACTGAATCTTGGCCCAAGGAAAATACACAATTTCATACAAATGCACTAAGGAAGTTAGTTGTAGAAACACTGAATCTCTATATCAGGGTTGTACACAATTCATCACAAGTTTATACTGGGGACACAAGTTTACACTGGGAGGTTCAAGGTAGGGCAATTGTTCTACAAACACTTTAGGGTAACTCATAGTCTAGCGTAGTTCACACTGGGAGGTTCAGGTGGCGGCCAAGTGTGGGAGGGAGGTCATCAGGGGTTAGGTCCTGGGCTGAGTGGAGGGTTGTCTGATGTGGGCGGCAGGCTGGCATGGTGGGTGGCCCTCTCGAGCCTCTCCCAGTGGGGCCCTCGGGAGTGCGGTGGCCCTCAGGGCTGGGGCCAAACAAAGCGAGGAGGCGGGCGACTCTGCGGCGGCCCTTGGAGGTGGTGGGCATCCTGCAGGAGGGTCCAGGCTGCGTAAGGCCTGGGGTCAACAGTGCGCTCCTCGGTGGTTGGGAGCTGCGGTCTGGTAGGGGTGGAGGGGCCGTCAGGGGCCGTCTGCATCTGCTCGCTCCCGGGGAGTACGTCAGCGTCTGGGGGAATGGAGGGGATGGCTGGACTGACAGGATACCCACGACAGGTCCACTCCAAATGTCCTGCCACTGCAACCCTGTGGGGGAGCAATCTCCGCCCCTGGTGGTGTGGGGGTAGGGCAAGGGACGTCTCGCTTGGCCTTTGGAGGGGCAGGCTGAGCCCGGGACGTGTCCCTTGATGGAAGCCTCTAGGATAGTGGAGAAGGGAGAACCGGTGGTTGCTCCCTCTGTGTGGCAGGTCCGGTGGACACTGCCGGAACTCCACTCTGGGGCAGAGGAAGGAGGTTAAAGGAGAAGCTCCTTCCACCTGGCAAGTCCGGTGGACATTGCCCAGGCTCCTGGGTCAGGGAGTGGGGGTAGGAAGTCTGATGAACTTTCCTCCTGTCTGGTAAGTCCGGTGGACGTTACCAGGGCACCACTCATCCCGGTGGCAGAAGGATGGCGAGATCTGGTGGACGCTCCCACTCCTGTAGGTCTGGTGGATGTTACCATGGTCCTGCTGCCTGGGAAAGGATGCAACTGAGGAGTATCCGGTGGATGCTTCCTTTATGACATGTCCGGTGGACACTGCCAAAGCTTTGCTCCCTTCCCTGGGATGATAGACAGCGGAGATCAGGTGGACTCTCACACGGCAGCTAGTCCGGTGGACGTAGCCGTGCCCCTGCTCCCATAGGTGGGTGGCAGAAGAGGGAGAACAGGTGGTCACTTCCTCTGCAGTAAATCCAGTGGATGTCACTGTGCCGCTGCTCCGCTCGGGTATAGTATGACTAGGAAGACAGGTGGTCGTTCCTTCTCGTTCTACACATCTGGTGGATGCTGCCGAGGGTCCATGTGGGACTGTCTGCTGAGAAGCCCCACCCCAAGTCTGGCAAGTGCTGCCCTGGCAGAGGAGTAATATGCCCAAGCTGCTCGCTTCCTGTTGGTCTGGCTGGGCAGAAGAGGGATATAAGGTAACAGGGGATATGGGCCAGTGTGGCTCAGAAGGTAAATTTACCTCCCTGTGGTCTCCTCATAGGGTGATGGTCACCTTCCCGTGGTCTCCTCGTAAGGTGATGGTCACCTTCCCGTGGTCTCCTCGTAGGGTGGGGGTCTCGTTGGTGCTTATTTCATTCATTGTCTATTATGTTTTATTTATGTGATCGTTAAATTTTTTAATTTAGTTTAAATCTGTATGCTAAATAATTTACAGTGTTATGTAATGTAAGAAAACTCTGGCATGTTTTGGATGTCTCCGAGTTAGTAAGTGTTGTAACCGATGCTCCCTCTCTCTCGGGAATACACTACAACTGTGGAGAATGGTAGAACACTCTAGAATATAGGAAGCTTATTCAAGGATGAGGGGGAGACTAGAGAAGTTCAGTCGGTTTTCAGTTCAGTTTGAGTGTAGTTCAGTGTCAGCGAAGTGCAGTTTGTATATTTTCGGTACTTATGAAAATAGTGAAGTGTTGTTGTCAAGCATTAAGTGCAATTGCAGTTAGTAAAGTTTGTATATCTTTGGTGCTTGCGAAAATAGTGAAGTTAGAAAGCATTAAGTGTAGTTTTTTGGAAAATAGAAACAGTGAACTTAAGAAGCCAGTGTTTATTTATGATGCCTGAGCTGATCCTGTGTATTGTACACCTAAAGGCTGCTTCTAGGAAGAACTCACTGGGCACTATCCTTCCTATACTGAACTACTACTGTTGGAACCTGTGGCAGTGTGGGACAGGGACCGAACAGTGGTGTCGGGAATGTGGATTTTTAAAAGTGCTGCAGTGAGTCAAATCTTCAACACTGAGCCCGAGGGTGTGCAGACAAGCAGCCGAGCTGGGCAGGAGGAGGAGGTGTCCCTGGCTGCAGTTATGAAGCTGTTACAAGCTCCAAAGAAAGAACTTAAAGAACAATATTACAAGCACAAAGTGTACAACTACAAGCACAGAACAAAGGGCAGAAAGAACTTGAAGAACAATTATAGGCCCAAAGTGTACAATTATAGCCACAGAATGAAGGACAAAAGGAACTCAAAGGAGAAATACAGGCACAACATGAAGAACAAAAGAATATGAACAACTTCAAGAGGCATTAAAGGAGCAACAGAGGAAGTTACAAATGAGGATGCACGAACAGCTAGATGCTTTCATGGGGGAAATGACGGAAGAGCAGCAACAGCTTATGGAGGAAGTAGGTGCCAAGCTACAGCAGCAAAAGTATGAGGTAAGCAATAAAGTGATGGAGTGCAGACAGCATGTAGATGACCAATTGAAGCATGTAGATGACCAGTTGAAGCATGCAGATGACTAGCTGTAGCTGATGACCATTTCAAGCATGTAGACAGCCATTTGAAGATAATTTGTGAGAGGATTAAGGCTGTAGAGAAATATTGCCTTGCTGAGCCTCAGGTTAGTGTACTGTACAGGGAGCATATGAAGTGAGTGGAGAGTGTATGGTGAATCTTGATGGGTCCCAAGCATCGACTGTAACGGTAGCATTACAGGGTTGAATAATCAGAATGTAGAAGATTTAAGTTCTGGATTTAATTATGATTCCCCAGTTTTTAGGCCCCAAACCAGTGAAGTACATCCATGGCTATAATGAGGGTCAAATAAAAAAGAAGTCTCAGGAATTTGATGGTAGAGTATCTTGGGAAGCTTACCATGCACAGATATGGGACCACGTACCAGACTGAAGTTTACAGAGCATGATTCCGGACCCATGTACGGGCTCGAGGGGAATCCCTACAGCAGCATGCTCATGACCTGGAGAGTACCCTGCAGCAGTGCCTAACCTGTAGGCTATTCTTCTGAAAGAGCATTTCATCGATACTCTTGAGAGTGCAGAGTTGAAAGTGCCAGTGAAGCAAGCACAACCCAGGAGCATGCAAGAAGCACTAGCCAGGGCTCTACAATTTGAGTCCTACAGTCAGGTCCAGTATATGTACTTTTCAGGCCAGTCGTGGTGCAGGATTAAAGGCGGAAAAATTAGAAGGAAGTTGCTGGTATTGTGAAAAGCCAGGACATAGAAAAGAGGACTTGTACAAGTGGAAAAGGGAACAGGAGAAGACTGGAGGAAGTTGCTGGTTCTGCTGGAAGCCAGGACACAAGAAGAAGGATTGTTACAAATGGAAGAAGTAGCAAGTACAGAGCAGTTCAAGGAAATCTTCCATTGTAACAAAAGCGTGTTGGACATGTAGTGAGGTGGGATCTGAGTGTCTGAAGAAGAAAAATGAGAACAAGAAGAAGGCTGCAGAAGAACAGAAAGAAGCAGAAAACTAGTGGAGGCTGGTGTTAAGAGGCAACCTCCGGCCGGCTTTTCCCAAGTAGCCCACCAAGAAAATGCAAGAGAACTGCAATCAACAGTGGGCGAATAGATGGAAGAATGGACGGAAAGAAGTGTTCCCTGGTGATTGATTCGGCCTCAGAGCAGACTTTTGTGAGGCCTGATGTGTTGCATCATCAGTATCTGCCTCAGTCATTGGAACAATTGTGTAGCATAACTGGGCACCCCACAGAACTGAGGGAACCCTTGGATGTCCAGATTGAATTGGCAGGGCAAGAGGCTACTCTTCCAGTCTATGTGGCCGACATGGAGGATCCTTGCCTTCTTGGTCTGGACTATCTGATGTCCATGGGATGTGAGCTGGATTTCTGCTCCATGAAGTTGAAGGTTCGAGGAAAGTTGGTTCCTGTCACAGCACTGAGACGTACCAGTTCTGGTGGCACTCCACATTACAGTGATACCCTGAAGGTCAGAACTACTGGTTCATTGTACTGTAAGGTGAGCGGCTCTTTTGACAGTTGTCTAGGGGTAGTGGAACCTGATGTATGGTGCAAGACGAAGGCTGGAGTGATGGTGGGGAGAACTTTGGTGGAAACAGGTGCAGGTGAAGTGCCAGTTGTGGTGGCCAATTTCTCCTGTAAGCCACAGATCAACGAGGGAGAAATTCCGGGACTGTGCCAGGTGGTGGACCCTAAGTGGCACCAGAGGACGGTCTGTAAAAGGAACATAGTCAAAAAAAGATGGGTATCTGCCAGAGCAGTTACAAGACCTTTTCTCAAGGGGCTGCCAATGCCTGGATGGCTCACAAGTGCTGAAGTTGAGGCAACTGCTGACGGAGTTTGCTGATGTCTTTTCCATCGAAGACCTAGACCTGGGGTGCACTGATCTGGTGGAGCATAGTATAGACACCGGGGATCACTGCACAATTAAACAGACAGTGCGGAGGATGGCGCCAGCCCAACAACAAGAAATGGAGAAGGTGATGGAGAATCTCCAAAGTCAAGGAGTGATAGAAAAGTCCAGCAGTCCTTGGGCATCAGCAGTGGTTCTGGTAAGGAAAAAGAATGGCTCAGTAAGGTGCGGCGTAGATTATTGAGCCCTGAATGATGTGACAGTGAAGGATGCACATCCCTTGCCAAGAACTGATGACACCCTGGATGCTCTGTCAGGTGCTAAGTGGTTCTCCATCCTAGACATGAAGGCAGGATATCATCAGGTCAAGGTTGCAGAGAAGGACGAAGAGAAAACAGCCTTTTTGTACAGGTAGGATTTATGGCAGTATAAAGTTATTCCATTTGGCCTATGCAATGCCTCAGCTACTACTGAGTGTCTCATGGATTGTGTACTTAAAGGCTTACACTGGTAGACAGCTCTCATCTATCTGGACGATGTAATTGTGTTTGGACCGACTTTCGACCAGGAATTGGAAAGGCTGTCGGAGGTGTTGAACAGGATCCGAGCAGCACACCTCAAGCTGAACCCCAAGAAGTGCTCCCTGTTTCAGAAGGAAGTGAAGTACCTGGAACACACTTTAGGCGAGGGCAGTGTCTACTGATCCAGAGAAGATGGCAGCTGTGGAAAACTGGACAGTTCCAACTTGTGTGAAGGAGCTACAGAGTTTTCTGGGCTTGTGTACTACCACCACTTTGTCAAGAACTTTGCAACGATAGCTGCACCTCTGCACAAGCTGTTGGGGAAAAGGCAGAAGTTTGCATGAATAGCAGAGACTCAGAATGCCTTTGATGAATTCAAGCATGTGTTGGCAAGCTCTCCAGTATTGTTGTACCCAGACCAGAATCAGCCATTTATCTTGGACTGTGATGCTAGTGACCATGGTATTGGTGGAGTCCTGTCACAGAAGAAGGATGACAAGGAGTATGTGGTGGCATACTACGGCAAGAAGCTCATCCCACCAGAGTGGAAGTACTGTGTGACCCATAAGGAGCTCCTGGCAGTGATGAAGAGCCTGGATGTCTTCCATCACTACTTGTATGGGTCCTACTTTATCATCAGGACAGACCATGTGGCACTGAAGTGGCTGAAGATGTTAAAGAATCTAAAGACGTTAAAGAATCTAGAATGACAACTGGCACGTTGGCTCGGGAAGCTGGACCAGCACAACTTTGAGGTGCAGCACCATCTGGGCTGGGTACATGACAGTGCTGACAGCCAGAGTCATTGGCCTTGTGATCCAGAGTGCTGGTAGTATAAGAGATCATAGTAAAAAATGCAGCCATACTGCAGTGACAGGGCCAGTGTCAGATGAAGACATGAAGTGGATGCAGATGGAGGATGCAGATTTACAACCAGTGCTAGAGTGGCTGCAGCAGAGTACACTCTGACCATCTTGGGAATAAGTTTCTAGGTTATACCCTGTGACCAAAAGCTACTGGAGTCAGTGGGACCTGCTTCGCTTGAACAATGGACTACTGGAGCATCAGTGAGAGACACCTCAGCAAGTACCGGCAACAGGTGGTTCTGAAGAAAATGAGGTCTGGGATCTTGGATTAGTCTCATAACTAGATCACTAGTGGGCACCTGTGAGTGAAGAAAACTCTAAGTTGGCTGTGACAGAGGTTCTACTGGATAGGAATGTGTCAGGATATTGAAGAGTGGTGTCGGGCCTGTGATGCATGTTGTGCTGAGAGGGGACCGAAGAAACGTGGTTGCACCCCTCTCCAGCTGTACCAAGTGGGTGCACCAATGGAAATAGTCGCGGTGGACGTTGCTCTACCTTTGCCACTCACTGAAAGAGGAAACTGGCATATGTGTGTCGCCATGAACTACTTCACAGTGTGGCAAGAAGCCTATGCCATCCCCGATCAAGAAGCTGCGAATGTTGCCCAGGTGTTGGTTGACCAGTTTTTCTGTAGTTTGGGGAAACCATAAGAGCTACATTAAGACCAGGGTGAAAACTTCGAGTCTGCTGTGTGCCGTGAGTGCTGCAAGTTATTGGGGATCAAGAAGACCAGGACAACCCCACTAAGGCCACAGCCAGATGGGATGGTGGAGAAGTTAACTGGACCCTGGGACAAGAACTGGCCAAGTACTGTGTAGATGGACAAATGGACTGGGACCAGAAATTACCTCTGTTGCTGATGGCATATCAGTCTGCATCCCATAAGTCTACCGGCTACAACCCTGCAAGACTAATGTTAGGCCACGAGTTATGCTTACCCATTGACTTGTTAACCACTTCATGTACAGTAAATTTTCTGTAAGTGTGTGTGACAAGATCAGAGGAAATGCTGCAAGGGCAGTCTGGACTCACGCAAAAAGGAAAACATTTCCATGTATTCTGGTTGCCCTAGAAATTTGTTATAATGGTATATACTGTATATCATCATCTTCCCTGATGTTTATACTATATGCTAAGCTAATAAAAACACACAAAATTGATGAGTAAAAGTACCGTGAAAGTACCAAAATGCAGTGCGTGTACTGTTATTCAGTAGGGAAAATAGCTGCCCTACACTCTGGCACATAAGTTTGTCTGCATAATGCAAGAGCTAGCACATGTCTAGATGCAGAATTTTACGAGCTTTCACATGGTGTTATCTGAATTCTGATATGACCAGTAATTTTTTAGGACATCACCAAAAATCACATGCACCCCCCCTCCCCCAAACTGAAAACTAAGAGAATCTGACTATTTGAGAGTGTTGGCCTGAAAATAGACACCCTTCCCTATGATGCACCAAATATTGATGCATTTCACGCTAAACCATAAATTTTGGTGAATATTTTTGTCCAGAATTCCTAATTGGCACCCCTTCAGACCAACACTGACAAGTGCATCATACTGGTAGTGTGTCATCCGTTCCTCTTCAGACTAACACTATTTTGACTCGTTTTGTGTCATCGTGCATGAAGGGGGGAAGACCACCTGGAGAAGAGCTCCCTACAGACACCTCCAGGTATGTGAAACATCTTCAGGAAAGGCTGGCTGAGGTACATCATCAAGTGCAAGGAGCCCTTAAGCTTTCAGGAGAAGTGATGAAGTGCAAATATGATGCCAAGGCAAGTGAGGTGAGCTTCAAGGTGATGGTGGCAGCGTTTGGTTATACAATCCTCAGCAGAAGAAGGGACGGTCATGGAAACTGTAGAGCCCGTGGGATGGGCCTCAAATAGTGTTGGACCGCCTATCAGATGTAACGTGTCAGATTCTGGGAGGCAGAAAGTCTCACCCAAAAGTGGTACATGTGAATCATCTGTGGCAGTACCATGGGCCAGGACAGTACACCTGGGATGTCTCTGTGGAATCGTGCTCAACCACAGCTGGGGATGTTGTGGAGGACAAAGGAGCTGAAGTGCAGGAGGACAGTGACAGTTCACCAAGAGAAGAAGTGCATCAGGAAGAGGACCAAAACATTCCAGGAGTGGACTATGTGGAAGAGCAGGGACGTCGTCAGAAGTGGCATAGGAGAAGACCTGATAAGTTGAAGGATTATTTTGTGTATAATTAGATGTTTTGTTTGGATTAAGGACTATGTTTGTATATATAGTGTAGTTTTGTAGGGACGACAAAAGGACTAGGGAGGGAGTAGTGTTGAGAAGCGGGATTTGCTAGTTAGGATGTCTGGATGTTTCTCAGTGTTTCTGGTATTTTACCATTGCATGTCAGAGTTGCCAGTTAGCCTGCTATTGTGAGCGTAGTTATTTCATAAGCTGTACATTAATATATGTGCTCTTTTTCTCTATAATGTTTTATTTATGTGATTGTTACATTTTTAAATTTAGTTTAAGTTTCTATGCTAAATAATTTAGAGTGTTATGCAGTGTAAGAAAACTCTGGCATGTTTTGGATGTCTCCAAGTTGGTAACTGTTGTAACCGATGCTCTCTCTCTTTCACTCTCTCTGGAATATACTACAACTGCGGAGAAATGTAGAACACTCTAGAATATAGGAAGCTTATACAAGGATGCAGAAGAGACTAGAGAATTTCAGTTGGTTTTCAATTAAGTCTGAGTGTAGTTCAGTGTCAGTGCAGTGCAGTTTGTGTATTTTCGATACTTGTGAAAATAGTGAAGTGTCGTTGTCAGGCATTAAGTGCAATTGCAGTTAAAGTTTGTATATCTTCGGTGCTTGTGAAAATAGTTAAGTTGGAAAGCATTAAGTGTAATTATGTGGAAAATAAAGACAGTGAACTAAAGGAGCCAGTGTTTATTTATGACGCCTGAACACATCCTATGTACTGTACGCCAAAAGGCTGGGTCTAGGAAGAACAACTCACTGGGCAACATCCTTCCTGCACTGAACTACTGCTTTTGGAGCCAGTGGCAGTGTGGGACGGGGTCATTACAATACAATTAGGCAAGCAAGCAGTCTGATAAACCAAAACAGTGATACTGAGTAGAAGATAACCCAGGTGAATGATATGATGAGAAATTGCAAAGATGAAGTACAAACTACGTATGCTGAAATGATGGAAGTAAGGAAAAATACAGAAACAAAAGTTGATGAAAATGCATACGAAAGAAGTGAAAGAAATAATAAAAAACAATCCAAAACTGGTCAAGGAATCAGCTGAGATCAATAATTTACACTAATCACTGCCACTGAAGAAGAAGAAGAAATAAAAAACAGAATCTCAAGAAACAAAAAGATGATAAATATACTAAACTCAGAGGATATCTGTGATAAAGATATAGAGGAATATAAAAAGCTAGATAAGTCAAGGCCTCTGAAAATAACCTTCCGAAGTATGAACACTGTAGCAGGAGTATTGTTACATTCCCATCCCACACTGCCACAGGCTCCAACAGCAGTAGTTCAGTATCGGAAGGACGATGCCCAGTGAGTTGTTCTTCTGATGGTCTGCCTTTCAGTGTGCAGCAACAAGATCAGCTCATGCAATGTAAATAAACATTGGCTACTTAAGTTTGAAGTCATTATTCTTAAGATGATTACACTTGATGCTTGCCAACCAAACTTCACTCTTTTCATAAGTACTGGAGATATACAATCTTCACAAACTGACACTGAACTAAACTCAACCTGAACTGAGAAGAAACTGACTGCTCTAGGCTCTACCACCTCCTTAAATAGCCTTCTCTTTTTCTCCAACATTCTAAGACGAGCTGGTACCTGTCCCTAGTAACAACAGTTACCAAGTAGGAGATATCCAAAACATGCCAGAGTTTTCTTACATTACATAACACTTAATGCTTTAGCACTGAAACTGAAATAAAATTACATAATTTAACAGTCACATTAATAAAAAAACATTATAGAGAAAAAAGCATAAAATTTAATGTGTAACTTTACAAAAGACCTCTGCTCACAAATAGCAAGTTAACTGGCAACTCTGACACGTAACCAAACTACAAGAAGTACAGTACTGAGAACCTTCCAATACTGCCTAACTAGCAAATTCCTGCTTTTCAACACTACCGCCTCCCAAGTCCTTTGTCATCCTGAGAAAACCACACACTGTATACAAACATAATCCTTACTCCAAACTAAACATTTAATTATACAAAAAAACAATCAGCTTAGGAGGTCTAATCCTATGCCACTTCCAATGATGTCCCTACTCCTCCACACAGTCCACTACTCCTGGGATGACTTGGTCCTCTTCCTGTTCCCTCTTCACCTTGTAGCAGTCCTCTTTCCTATATCCTGGCTTTTCACAGTACCAGCAACTTCCTTCAAATTTTTCTGCTTTACGTACCTGCCCCTTTCTTGCCTTCAATCCTGCACTAAGACCTGTCTGAAACTTGGAAATACTGGACCTGAGGTAGGTATCAAAGTCCAGAGCTCTTGCTAGTGCGTCTTACATGCTTCTGGGTTGTGCCTGCTTCACTTGCACTTTTAACTCTGCACTATCAAGAGCATCGATGAACTGATTCCTCAAGAGAATAGCTAACAATTTAGGTGCTGCTCCAGGATATGGCTTGTTTGCCATACTCTCCAGGTCATGAGCAAGTTGCTGGAAGGATTAGCTTCGAGCCCATACACTGGTCCATAAACTTGCCCTGTAAACCTCAGTTTGGTAATTGGTCCCATATCTGTGCTCCAGCACTTCTGCTAGGGACTGAGACAGTACAGTTCCTCTCCTCCACTAACACTCGCCCAAGAATCTCTATTGTGGCCCCCTTGAGGTTATTAGCCAGCTGCACTGCCCTCAACCTATCATTGCAACCATTCTGATCAGCAAGTAACTCAGAATGTGCACACTAAGCTTCCATAGATACACTACCATCGATTTCCTGAGGTTTCTTTAACCCCTTAACTGCGGGGCGTCACTTTCGTGATGCTCGGGTGCAATGGATCACACCGCGGGGTGTCACTTTTTCGATTCTGTGTTATTTTGAATTCGCCCGGGCTTTGAAGTGGTTGCTTGTATCATCTGTCAGTACTACCAGTGTCTAACAATAGTCAGTGCTGCTACTGTCATCTGTACTCCCATCCATTGTTGACAATTTAGCCATTTCTCCCCGTTCTTGACTCCCCTCCCAACCTCCCCTCTATTACCCTCTCCTCCCACCTGTTCCAGCTACACCGTGCTAGGCAAATCTTTCCCAGATTTTTCCACTCATTTCATCCATTGGAATGAGCCCTATGCCGTATTCTCATACAAAATAATATATATGAAAAAGAAAAAGTAACTGATAGGGCCATACACCTGAAATTGGCTAATTATCACCTGGCAACACCCCACGTGCACTCGTTCCCTAATTTTCCCTGTTTATTTCCCCCTGAAATTTGCTGTATGACCTGTTCTCATAATCAAAATATATATAAGAAAGGAAGGGAGAAGCCTAAGTGATATTTACATTCACCTGGAACTACCTAATTTCCTGCCAATCATTTCACAGCATCTAAATTAGCAGCTGTCACCTAGCTGATGTTGTCAACCCTTGGCGGCCCCATATCAGCCTCATCATTCAGTTCAGTGTTGTTTCTTGAGACGAAAGCATGTAGCACTCGCGCCCCTCCATTTCCGTTGCTACTAGAGGGCCCTGTGACCTCTACCCATACTAAACCTCGTGTGGGAAGGGGTAAAGGACTAAGAGACTGCTGTGGAGAGTGAACTGGTTAATTTATCCATGATAATGATGGAGAGTGACTACAATCTTTCTGGTGAATCGTGTGTTGAGCCAGAAAAGGAAATGGTGATAAACTACGAGTGCTTCAGTGTCCCAAGTTCATCCTGGCTCTAAGGGAAAGGAGCCCTTAGTTACTGGAAGTGACAGTGTGTAACACAGTGTAAATAAAATAGAAATGTAAATAATTACTAATATAAGAATATGAGTACAAATACTTGGAGTAATAACAGTGAAAGCTTTGCTGTCTATGCTAGTTTACTGAACGAGAAAGTTAATGCCTACTTTCTACTATTACTGAATGAAACTTATGGATAAATACTGTGTATATATATATATATATATATATATATATATATATATATATATATATATATATATATATATATATATATATATATATATATATATATATATATATATATATATATATATATATATATATATATATATATATATATATATTATATAAGTGTAATAAAGTAATAGGAATATAAAGTGTGAGTGATAATATCAGGCTGTGGTAATCATATTACGAGGTGTCGAGAAATGTAAAGTGGCGACTTCGTTACCCAACTTCAGAAGTCTCCACAAGTCCTACGGTAGTCGATGAAGGCTCAACAAACATCCCAGGAGAAAGCTGAAGGTATGTGCCATAAGCATATATAATTATAATATTCTAGGACTAATAACTCGACACGTAGGGAGAACGTCAAGTGGGGTTGGTGGAGGATTAGTGCCCCTCCCTGTAAAACAATTAACTCTAAGCCCTTGGCCACCCTGTTTGGGATACATGGCGTCTGGCAATGAATGAATGAAATGAACTAATAACTGATTTTTGGCAAATATTTTTATAAAGTCAGTTGGAGCACGAATATCACCGCTTGAGGGGCACAGACCTCCTCCGACATGCCCGCACTTAAGGGGTTAATAACTGGACCCACATTATAGCCATGCTCTTCACTGGTTTGGGGCCTAAAAACTAGGGCATCATAATTAAATCCAGGACTCAAAACTCTTACATTTTGATTATTCAACCCAGCAATCATACCTTTAGATGCTTGGGATTCATAAAGATTCACCATACACAGTCCATTTGATCATATGTTCCCTGTTCACTAATCTCAGCCCCAGTAGCTTAACCCACGACATCCTGTTGACATATACATACACACAAACATTTTGTCACGCTCAGTCCAGATGACGTATAAAAACATCCTGCAAATGCAAGGTCTGTCATTTGCACATTTTTCAAGTTTCTTGGGTGATTTTTGGTAGGCATATGTGGGAGATCTTTCTCTACCCACCGCCAGGTGGTAACACTGCCAGGCCCCGCATGACTCCCACTCCCCCGTATGCCATTTTCTTGGCAACTTACCTGTTAGCAATGACCCGGCCAGTAGAGACGTGTCACGCCATGGTCTCTCTGACAACGAAATTCAAGGCACAAGTGATTCCCGATGTGGAGGACAAAGATTACATGGCGCTAGAGGAAGAAAGGAGCAGAAGTCACGAGGAGGTAATGTTGCCAAGGAAGCTGCGGTATGTTGATGTGTTTGGTGAGTGATACAGCACTTATATTGCCTATATTATTTTGTGAAAACCAATATGCTCTTGTACTACATACAAATTCGTACCAAATAAATAAATATCTACCTATTCTGAGTGGTTTGGAATAGTTACCCCTCCCAGAGAAAACGTCTTCCCTGGAGTGCAGCTGTAGGGAAGACGTACCAGGTGAGGGGAAAGTCACCTGTACAGGGCACTTCTAAGCTCAGGTGATCACTTTCTGCATTTTCGATGTTTCTCATAAAAGAGTGGAGGCTTTAGCCCAAAACAGAACTTTTCAAAAATCTGCTGGAATTGGGGGGGAGGAGGTGACATTGATGAAAAATCTGCCGGAAGGCGGCAGGTTAAGATTTCTCTACAGCTTCCATTCTCTCACTGATTATCTTTGAGTGGTCATCTAGATGCTGTCTGCACTCCATCACGTTAGTGCTTGCCTCACACTTCTGCTGCTGTAGCTTGCTGTATACTTCCTTCTTCAATTGTTGTTGTTCTTCCTTCATTTCCCCCATGAAAGCATCTAGCTGCCCTTGCATTCTCAGTTGTAACTCCCTCTGTTGTTCCTGGAATGCATCTAGCTGCTCACTATGTTCTTGTAATAACTGTTCTTTGATTTCGCTCCTGAGTTATTTCTATTCTTCACTTTGGGCCTGTAATTGTTCTTTAAGTTCTTTCTGTGCTTCATTTTGAGACTGTAATTGTTCTTTGAGTTCTTTCTGTCCCTAACTTTGGGCCTGTAATTGTTCTTTGAGTTCTTTCTGTCCTTCATTCTGTGCCTGTAGTTGTACACTTTGTGCTTGTAGTTGTACACTTGGTGCTTGTAATAGCTTCATAATCGCAGCCAGTGTGTCCTCGTGCCTAGCTGGGCCTCTTGTCAGTACATTTTCTGCCTCTGTGTCGAAGATTGAACTCACTGCAGCTCATTTGTACTGATCCACACTCCTGATACCACTGTTATGTCCCCGTCTCACACTGCCACAGGCTCCAGCAGCAGTAGTTCAGTATAGGAATGACAATGCCCAGTGAGTTGTTGTTCTTATGGTCAGCCTTTCAGTGTGCAACAACGAGATCAGCTCAGGCTTTGTAAATAAACACTTGCTTCTGAAGCTGACACTCTTCATTTTCCAAATGATTACACTTGATGCTTGCCAACTACACCAGAGCTATACAATCTTCACAAACTGACACTGAACGGACACTGAATTACACTCAAGCTGAACTGAGACTGACTGCCGTGGGCTCTTCCTTCTTTTTAAATAGCCTTCACTTCTTCTCCAGCATTCTAGGACATACTGGTACCTGCCCCTAGCAACAACAGTTACCAAATTGGAGACATCCAAAACATGCCAGAGTTTTCTTACATTACATAACACTCTCAATGCTTTAGCACAGAAACTGAAATTATATAATTTAACAATCACATAAATACAAACATTATCCAGAAAATGTGCATAAAATTTAATGTATAACTTTACATAATACCTCTGCTCACAAATAGCAGGCTAACTGGCAACTCTGACACTTAACCGAACTACAACACTTGCTGAGAACCTTCCAGTACTGCCTAACTAGGAAATCCTGCTTCTCATTAATATTTAAAAATGCCAACAAACTCATGAAAAATGAGGGCTTATAAAAAAAAAATATATGGATGAAAGATGCCTAACTCATGAGGAATGGGGGTTACTTAAGAAGAGGGATGAAACAAAAAAAAAAATAAAGATCAGAGGAAGAGAGGGGCAATTTTTTTTTACATAGCCTAGTAGTTGGGTTGAAAGCAAGAAAGTGGTACATAAACTATATGGGCTAAAAAAAAAAAAAAGGAAGGTAGTATAGTTAAATTATGTCAAATATGCAAAAAACATAATTAGATAGATAGAAAACTGATGAACTCAAATGTAGATGGAACAAAATTATTAGAGATACAATACTATACCAATGAAAAGGAAACACATATCACTTGCCTGAAAAAAAAAAAAAAAAAAAAAAAAAATATATATATAAATATATATATATATATATATATATATATATATATAGAGAGAGAGAGAGAGAGAGAGAGAGAGAGAGGAAGAAAGGAGCAGAAGTCACGAGGAGGTAATGTTGCCAAGGAAGCTGCGGTATGTTGATGTGTTTGGTGAGTGATACAGCACTTATATTGCCTATATTATTTTGTGAAAACCAATATGCTCTTGTACTACATACAAATTCGTACCAAATAAATAAATATCTACCTATTCTGAGTGGTTTGGAATAGTTACCCCTCCCTGAGAAAACGTCTTCCCTGGAGTGCAGCTGTAGGGAAGACGTACCAGGTGAGGGGAAAGTCACCTGTACAGGGCACTTCTAAGCTCAGGTGATCACTTTCTGCATTTTCGATGTTTCTCATAAAAGAGTGGAGGCTTTAGCCCAAAACAGAACTTTTCAAAAATCTGCTGGAATTGGGGGGGAGGAGGTGACATTGATGAAAAATCTGCCGGAAGGCGGCAGGTTATGATTTCTCTACAGCTTCCATTCTCTCACTGATTATCTTTGAGTGGTCATCTAGATGCTGTCTGCACTCCATCACGTTAGTGCTTGCCTCACACTTCTGCTGCTGTAGCTTGCTGTATACTTCCTTCTTCAATTGTTGTTGTTCTTCCTTCATTTCCCCCATGAAAGCATCTAGCTGCCCTTGCATTCTCAGTTGTAACTCCCTCTGTTGTTCCTGGAATGCATCTAGCTGCTCACTATGTTCTTGTAATAACTGTTCTTTGATTTCGCTCCTGAGTTATTTCTATTCTTCACTTTGGGCCTGTAATTGTTCTTTAAGTTCTTTCTGTGCTTCATTTTGAGACTGTAATTGTTCTTTGAGTTCTTTCTGTCCCTAACTTTGGGCCTGTAATTGTTCTTTGAGTTCTTTCTGTCCTTCATTCTGTGCCTGTAGTTGTACACTTTGTGCTTGTAGTTGTACACTTGGTGCTTGTAATAGCTTCATAATCGCAGCCAGTGTGTCCTCGTGCCTAGCTGGGCCTCTTGTCAGTACATTTTCTGCCTCTGTGTCGAAGATTGAACTCACTGCAGCTCATTTGTACTGATCCACACTCCTGATACCACTGTTATGTCCCCGTCTCACACTGCCACAGGCTCCAGCAGCAGTAGTTCAGTATAGGAATGACAATGCCCAGTGAGTTGTTGTTCTTATGGTCAGCCTTTCAGTGTGCAACAACGAGATCAGCTCAGGCTTTGTAAATAAACACTTGCTTCTGAAGCTGACACTCTTCATTTTCCAAATGATTACACTTGATGCTTGCCAACTACACCAGAGCTATACAATCTTCACAAACTGACACTGAACGGACACTGAATTACACTCAAGCTGAACTGAGACTGACTGCCGTGGGCTCTTCCTTCTTTTTAAATAGCCTTCACTTCTTCTCCAGCATTCTAGGACATACTGGTACCTGCCCCTAGCAACAACAGTTACCAAATTGGAGACATCCAAAACATGCCAGAGTTTTCTTACATTACATAACACTCTCAATGCTTTAGCACAGAAACTGAAATTATATAATTTAACAATCACATAAATACAAACATTATCCAGAAAATGTGCATAAAATTTAATGTATAACTTTACATAATACCTCTGCTCACAAATAGCAGGCTAACTGGCAACTCTGACACTTAACCGAACTACAACACTTGCTGAGAACCTTCCAGTACTGCCTAACTAGGAAATCCTGCTTCTCATTAATATTTAAAAATGCCAACAAACTCATGAAAAATGAGGGCTTATAAAAAAAAAATATATGGATGAAAGATGTCTAACTCATGAGGAATGGGGGTTACTTAAGGAGAGGGATGAAACAAAATTTAAAAAAATGAAGATCAGAGGAAGAGAGGGGCTTTTTTTTTTTTTTTTACATAGCCTAGTAGTTGGGTTGAAAGCAAGAAAGTGGTACATAAACTACATGGACTAAAAAAAAAAAGGAAGGTAGTATAGTCAAATTATGTCAAATATGCAAAAGACATAATTAGATAGATAGATAGAAAACTGATGAACTCAAATGTAGATGGAACAAAATTATTAGAGATACAATACTATACCAATGAAAAGGAAACACATATCATTTGCCTGACTGAAAAAAAAATATATATATATATATATATATATATATATATATATATATATATATATATATATATATATATATATATATATATATATATAGGTGATGGTTCAGACAGTGCATTTCATGAACAACATATGGGACCAAGGGCCACCAGGTCTTGCGTGAAAGCGCGATCGCTTCTTTGCTTCGACCACACGGAACCACCAAGCTTTTTTCGATGTAGGTCAGATTTTTTTTTTTTTTTTGCACTTCTTATGTTATAAATTGAGTGTATATCATACGCTGTACCTCCATGAATATATCAAACAACAAAATATGCATTATTATGGTGACTCTGTGTTGCAAGTAGAAGATGTTGCTATAAAAGACGAATGTTAAAACCTCTCTCTTGTGAAATTTGAGGGTACCCCTCAGTTAAATATATAGATTCGGGATGATTCGGACAGTTGCCTAGGGGGATGATTCGGACAGTTGAAGAAGGGGATGGTTAATCAATGTCCGAATTACCTCTGGCAACAATATGCATTATAAAAGCCTTAGTCTGTCGGTCAGTCAGAACAAGGGAAATAAATAGATAAAACGAGAGATTTTCTTTTGCAATCCGAAATAGAGGCCTGGAAAGCCAGGAGCGAAGTCAATATTCCAGAGAGAGAGAGAGAGAGAGAGAGAGAGAGAGAGAGAATGGTGAGCCCAGTTATGCATTATTTTAAGCGGAGTAAAATCTCAAGTCAGTTATCCATAATTTTCATGAATTTAATTTCAGTTTAAAATATATTTTGGAACATTTATCTATCTATCTATATACCTGGGCTGCTTCCCCCAAGGAATGGGAGGTAGCCGATACAGGACAACACGCTCCCAATTTATTCATCCACTCAAACACATTCATTCTCATCTTAGCCCCAAAGGAGAGAAGGGACAGATCCTCACCACACAAGACCGCACGAGGGTCAACTGTGCAGTGCAATCAGTGACATCAGCAGCAGGGCCTAACAGCAGAACTGGTTTACCCCTGCCACATCATAATAGACCCATCCCCTTATCTGCACCTGACCTGATCAACTGATCAGACAAAAGCAGGAGAATATCCCCTTAGGGCTGAATCATCATTTATTCATTCACAATTTCTCTACATTCATTTCTGTCATGCATAACCACTCTTCCTTGCTCAACAGACATCCCTCTCGCATCCAACGCTCTCTTCACACTGTCCATCCATCCTATCTGTGGTCTTCCTCTCAGCCTTACACCTCTCACATCAGATCTAGTTATCTTTTTCACCAATCTCTCATTATCCATTCTTTCCGTATGCCCAAACCATAGCAACACCCTCCGCTCAACGCGATCAGCCATCTCCCAAACAACTCCAGTTCTCCTTAGCACTTCATCATTTCTCATTCGATCCATACGCATCACTCCATACATGCTCCTGAGACACCTCATCCCCATTACATTCAAACTTTTCTTCTCTGCTACACCCATATTCCATGTTTCAGCCCCATATAATGCAGTTGGTACCACAACACCCTCAAAAAGCCTTCTCTTTACATCCATTCTAAGCAAACAACATCTAAACATTTTTTTCATTCCTCCAAGCACCTTTCCTACTTCATCATTCTAAACTTCACTTCTGTGTCTATTCTTCCATCCACAGCAACATGTGGCCCTAAACACTCTACCTCCTCAAGCAACTCACCATTCAAAACTATATTCATCCTCCTACCATCTACCAACCTCGTACACTTCATAAATTTACTCTTATTCTCATTTATTTTCAATTTCCTCCTTTCACACACTCTTCCAAACTCCTTTACCAACTGTCTCAATCTTTCCTCTGAATCAGCCACCAGTGCAGTATTATCCGCAAACAGCAGCTGCTTCAGATTCCACTCTCTACCATCAACATTCACCAGACTCAGACCTCCACCTAGCAATCTTACGTTCACCTCCCTTACAACACCATCCATAAAAATATTCAACAACCAAGGTGACATCACACATCCCTGCCGCAGCCCCAGTCTCACGGGAAACCAATCACTCACAGTATTTCCCACTCTTACACACGCTCTACTATTTAATAAAAACTTTTCACTCCTTTTAGTAACCTACAATCAAGTCCATACAATCTTAAATCAGTCCAGAAAGCCCTCCTGTCAATTCTATCATACGCTTTCTCTAAATCCATGAATGCCCAAAACACATCCTTACCTTTCGCTAAATACTTTTCAAACACCTGTCTCACAGCAAACACCTGATCCACGCATCCCCTCCCTTTCCTAGAGCCACACTTTCATCACCAATCACTCTCTCTGTACCCTCTCTAACTTTCTTAATTAACACTCTACCATACACCTTACCTACAACACTCAACAGACTTATACCCCTAAAGCTAGTACATTCATACTTATCACCCTTACTTTTATACAACAAGACCACACAAGCACTTGCTTAGTCAATTGGCACCATACTTTTCACAAAGCACACATTCAACGATCTTACTAACCAGTCAATAATAGTCACTCCACCACCTTTCAGGCATTCCACAGCACACCCATCCATACCTGCAGCTTTCCCTATTTTTATCTCCTTTACTGCCTCTTGCACTTCCTTCATCGTGATCAAAGAATCATTAAACTCTCCCAACACATTCCTTGCACCCTTCCATCCCCCACAATCTCAGCCTCCCTTTCCTCCTCTACATTTAACAATCTTTCAAAATACTCTGCCCATCTCTTCCTTACTGCATCCATCTCAATTAACATCCTTCCATCCTCTGCTTCTACTCACTCTTCTTTCCCAGACTCTCCCTTTCACACGTTTTCACCTCCTTCCATAACATTTTCTTATTCTGTTGAAAATTCTCAGTCAACCACCTGCCCCATCTCTCATCTGCTGTCACATTAGCATCATGCACAGCCACTCTCGCCCTATTCCTCTTTTCCTTATGCCTCTCATATGACACCTGGTCCTTCCTCTGCAATCACACTTCATATGCACGTCTCTTCTCAGCCACATCCATACTTACCTCCTCGCACCACCATTCACTTCCCTTTCTTACACCACCACCCACTCGTCTCACACCACACACCTCTTCCGCATGCCCCACCACAGCACTCTTAGCTGCCATTCCTCCTCCACACTGCCATTCTCCTGATCTTTCACAGCGTTCCACTCATCTTTCAATTTCTCCTGGTAGTCTAGTATTTTCTGTCTTTTATCCAACTCACTTTCAAAACCTCCCTGCCACACCTAACTCTCCTAGCTCTCACCCATCTCTTACCTACTCTCAACTTTCCCTCCACCAGGTAGTGTTCAGATATACCTCCACCCTTCCCTCTCAAAACTCTCACAACGAACAATCTTCCTATTACATTCCTGGACACAACCACATAGTTCATCAATGCTCTATTAACAACCCTTCCACCCTCCTGTCTCACCCATGTATACTTATAAATATTTTTCTTCTCAAACAAGGTATTTCCAATTGCCATCTCTCGCTCAACGCACATCCCTATCATTCATTTCCCATTTTCATTTCTTCCAGGCACACCATGCATGCCAACTACATCTTCAACTGCTACATTTCCCACTCTAGCATTGAGATCTCCCGTCATTACCACATTCACATTCACTCCAGAACTCTGCAGACATTCATCAACATCATTCCAGAAAGACTCCCTCTCTTCTTTATCCCTTTTACTACCAGGTCCATATGCACTTACAAATACCCACATCTCACATTCAAATTTCGCTTTCACCCACATCAGTCTCGATGACACCTCTTTCCATTCAGTCACACACTGCTGCACTTCCGGGCTCACTAACAAGGCCACACCTCTTGCCCTTCCTCTATCAACACCTGACAATCTTTATTCACACTTCCAAACTTAGACACGTTTCCCTTTCATCTTTGTTTCACTCAAAGCTAACACATCCAACTTTCTTCTCACAAACATTCTCCCAATCTCCTCCCGTTTAGCCTTAATTGTACTACATCCATGCACATTCATAGACCCAATCTTCAGGGTGCGGGGATAACTCAATCCCCCATCCCTTTCTCTGGCCTGTCTCTTTTTAGGAACTAAAGAAAAAAAAAAAGAAACAGGAGGGGGTCCCTAGCCCCCTCACCCCGTCCCTTTTAGGCGCCTTTTACGACACTCAGGGAATATGGTGGCAGAATTCTTCCTAACACAAGCTGCCCACAGAGTAGTAGTGCCACCTCAAAGTGCTGCCAGATCGTCCCCTCCACCACAGGAGGGGCTACAAGAAGAATTAACCCTTTTGTGCCCCATGTCTCCAGAATGGGACAGAACTGGGCATTTTCCAAAACTGAAGAAGAATGGAACACCGAGGTAGGGACCTAAGAGCTACGTGACTATGAGCCAGGAGGTGGAGGGCAGTACGCTTAGCACCCTTCCGGCAAAATCCCTCGCACAGGAACTCTGGGAGCTAAGGAGTTAAACACTGACAAAAATTCCAGTTTCTCTACCCCCTTTGTGCCCTGTGCCCCCCAAATGGGAGGGAACTTGGCATTTTCCAAATTTGATGAAGAAAGGAATCCCGGGGTAGGGACCTAAGAGCTTCGCGACTATGAACCAGCAGGCAAAGGGTGGTATGCCTAGCATCCTTCCAGCAAAATCCCTTGCACAGGAACTCTGGGAGCTGAGGGGTTAAATAAGCTTCATGAATGGAACAATTGATGGCCACTATGTAATTAAGTTTTGTAAAAGTGGAGAAAGACCAGACAAGATTATGAACTATGAAGCTCAACCCTGCACAAAACAGAAATGAAGAAGGACCTAGGAGTGATTATCAATCACAGACTATCTCTGGTTGACAACATCAGTGAGAAGGTACGGAGCATGTATGCACTGCTTGCTAATATGAGAATAGTATTCACATAAATAAATGAAGACATGCGGAGAAAGATCATAACCAGTCATCTGGAGTTGTCATCAGTGGTTTAGAAAACACACCTAAAAAAATAAAAAAAAACATGTATATATATATATATATATATATATATATATATATATATATATATATATATATATATATATATATATATATATAAGACTGAAGAAGTACAAAGGGCCGCTACAAGATGGGTACCAAGTTTAAGGAATCTAAGCTACGAAGAATGACTTGAGAAACTGAACCTACAAACATTACTAGAGAGAAGGAAAAGAGGAGACATGATTATGCTATGTAAATGTATCACAGGGAAGAGAAACTAGACATAAATGAGTATATAACCTATGGAAAAGCATCAGCAAGAGCACACTGCAAAAAAAAAAAAAAATTAAAAGAGAAGTGATCAATACGTAAGGAAATTCGGTTTCCTAAATAGGGCAATTCATCAGTGGCATGCACTACCGAATGAAGCAGTGTGTGCCAAAACTATTTATAAATTTAAGGATATGTATGATAAAAATGGTGTAATACAAGGGACAGTACGAGCTTGACTCATTTTTGTAAAGATACAATTAGGTAAGAACACACACATCATTATGATCATAGCACCCTCACTCACTCCGCAAACATAGATGCAGTGAGTCCAAACCTGTCAGAGAGAAATCTGCAGCCATGAAATTCCAGAAGTTGATATCGACATCAAAAACGACATGAGTGCCAGGCCTCGCCAACCTGTTTATGTTTGCTGCTAAGTTAATGTAAGTGGAGACGGTCACTCGCTTTGTGTCAAACAGGTCCGCAAACTCACGGTACATTCCAGATTTCACAGTCTGAAGAGAAATAAACCTCAGAGCAAAACAGAAATTAGACTGTATGGTAATCTTAGGACCAATTTCTGAAAAGAATGAAAAAAATGCAATCTAACAAATGAAAACATTGGTATCATTAGTCTGCAATTCCAATATTTCATATAAGATGTTGCATTTTATTGCAGATGAGCGTTTTGTGTAATTAAAGATTATCTGATGCACTGTTTTGCTAAACAGAGCACTGTTTACACTGAGCTAAAGTAACTAAAAATACGTAGTCAACTGACCACTTGTGAGTCTGGGGACAAGATAGCTGAAAATGTCTATGCTAATAAATTTGGCAGTTTTAGCACAAATCACGTTTAAAATACAATAATATCACAGAATGTGCAGTGAGGTTGGATGGTGAGGATATGGAGAATGTGAGTGCATTCAAGTACTTGGGTAGTGTGATGAGTAAGGATGGAACTTTGGGGGATGAAGTACGTGAGAGGGTACAGCAGGGAAGGAAGGTTGTTGGTACACTGAAAGCAGTGATGTGAAATAGGGAGGTGAGTATGGAAGTTAACTAGTCACTGCATGATGGTATTGTGATCCCTACCCTGACGTATGGAAGCGAGGCGTGGACTTTGCAAGAGGGGAACAAGTCAAGAGTGAGAGCAGTGGAAATGAGTTACTTGAGAGGAGCATGTGGAGTGACGTGGAGGGACAGGCTGACGAATGAAGAAGTGAAGGAACGTTGTGGGGTAGATGTGGATGTGGTTGAGAAGATTAGGAGAAATACACTGAGGTGGTTTGAACATGTGGAGAGAATGGAGAATGAAAGGCTGACTAAGAGGGTGTATGTAGGTGAGGTGGAGGGGGGGAGAGGGAGAGGTAGACCGAGGATGAGGTGGAGGGATGGAGTTGAGAGGTATATGAGGGAGGGGGGGTGAGTTGGGGGGAGGGTAGTCAAATGGTGGGTGACAGAGTGACTTGGAGGCGTTTTGTCTGTGGCCACCCTTTGCGGGATTAGGGCGACGGGCTATAGAGAGATAGATAGATAGAAAATAGCGTTCACAGTGCCGAGTACATCACAAGATATGTTCTCCTGTCCCAGCTCCACTCTCCACGAACTATTCAGCTTCTCTCATCCTTTCTCATGCTCTCCACGCTCATTTTATCATTGCCACTTTGAAAATGTCTGTGATGCCATGCAGGCGACTCGATCAGCAAATGCACTTGTTAAGTTTATTGCTCTGTAAATATTTCCCTCCAATAATTTGCCCCTAAAATTTGCTGCATAAAAATTAGGGCAACAACAAGTCTGTTAGATTATACTTTTTTTATCCCGACCTATGATTAGCTAATGAAAATAGCCACCATGTTGGACCAAGCTACTTACAGAAAACATTGAAAGGCATTTTAGGTATATTTTAGCATGCTTAACCCGCCGCGTCCCGGAGACATGAATTCACGTCCTCACATGATGTGCACTCATATCCCGGAGATGTAAATTAATGTGGCAACATTACAAGGACATTGCAAGATCCCTAATTTGCACAATTTTCAATTTTCGTGAGTGATTTTTGGCACGTATACACGGCACACCTTCCTCTACAAGATGCCAGGCAGGGACAATGCCTTACCCAGCATGACCTCCTCCCCCCCCCCTGCATGATCTTTTCTCAGCAATTCACCTGTTATCAGTGACCTGGCCAGTAATGCCATGTCATGCCACGGTACGAAATTCAGGGTCAGAGTGATTCCCCAATCGATGACAATGTGGAGGACAAACATTAGATGAAGAAACAGTCAGAAATGATGATCAGGTAATGTGGCAAAAAAAGGTCAGGAATGGTGATGATTTAGTGAGTGAAACAATGCTTATAATGACTATATTACCATTTGAAAACCAATGTACTCTCGTCCTACATATAAATTCGTACCAAATAAATAAATAAATACCGTTTATGAGTGGATAGAATAATTATCCTCCCATTGAATTCGTTTTCTTTGCAACCAGCCTGATAGAAAACCCTGTAAGGTAAGGACGTACTCCTACCTGGATCGAGTATTTTAAACCTCAGGTGAGCGATTTCTCTATGAATTTTCGATGATTCTCACCAAAAGCGGATGTTTGAGCCCCCCTCAAAAAAGGGTCCCAAAAAGTCGAGACTGGGGCGTACCACTGCCCAAAAAACGTCGGGATGGGGCGGGTTAAGGAAGAGCTTAAAGATATGCTTAAGATGATACTATCTTCATGTTAGTTTAATTCCCTTTTATTTTCCTGTACTTAATACACTGCTGAGGGGGGTCACATAGATGTAGTGGCAGGGCTTTGACCTGCCGCATGCTGGCTATTTTTAGCCCTTATGGGTCGCCCCAGTGCCAGCCATTTTTCAACTTTTTTTTTTTTTTTGGCTAAAATAATCGATTTTGATGTGAAAACAATGAATTTTGCCATTAAAATGCTCACCAAGGCTCGGAAATGGGTTTTATTGAGTCCTGCATACTCGTGTACAGGTATAGCCACTCTCTCATGCTCACCATGTACGTGAGAGAAAGCCGTTTTCTGTGTAAGGTACACTCTGGTATATATGCTGGGAAGGTATAGCAATGTTCAGTACACTTTTCTGATTGCTTATCACTTCAGCATCTATCACAATTTGCGTGTCTTTCTCACTGTGAATGCATTATCTTACACTTACTTGAGATAGGTACAACCTGACTTCATTATGTACAGTCCTGGCACTTACAAGAAGTTATTTACAACTTGACTTCACTATATAGTCCTTACACTTACAAAAAAATATTTACAAAATGCCTTCACTATGTACATCACTTGGTGAGGCACACATGCAGATTGAGGCAGAGCGAGTGTGAGGGGGGGAGCAAGAGAGTGTATGGCCTTGACAGCCTGGGAGATGGTAGAGGAACAGTTACCATATATGCTTGCCAATTTTTTCCTGCGAATCTTGAAAAATGCGGTCACAGTGAATTTTTTTATTTTAAACTGTTTTAAAACGGCACTGGCACTCATTGGAGAATTATGTCAGACCATTTTAAAATGGTACTGGCACATGGCGGGTTAAGCATGACGGACTGTGCCACCTACCGTGGAGCCCTGCCTACCTTTGTAGAATTTGGCATTTGTCAGCCTCATCGACCAAGTATCCCCTGTCCCCCCCATATCACTGGTAGAGGAGACCTGCTAGTGATTTTGCTCATTCCTGCCCATTTTCCATCTTGGGTGGGGTTTTGGTTTCCTCACGTGGTTGTCGTGCATACCGTCCTGTAATGCTGGGAAGCGGGAGTCTTGGGGGTTGAGCAATGCTGCACGATGTGCTCTGCACTACAGCTGGCAACAAACCTCTTTGGTCCCCCATTCTGGCTAGACGGGCAGCCTGGTTGGGCCCCAACAGGTCAACTGACTGGTCACTTGTTACCTAGGGTCAAGTGGGCACTCGAGTGCCTGGTGGCTCCTATCATCCTGGAGTCACTCTTGTCCGGGTCCGCCAGTGGTTACCTGGGAATACTACCTCACTACCTCTAGGGTCACCAGTGGTGTTATCCCTGGCATAAGACATCCGCTTGTTGGGCTTCGTAGTGGGAGGAGAGGTGAGGGAATGAAGAACTTTTTGCTGTACATAACATCATTTGAAAATAAAATCTTTTGACAACCGTGCATCTCTCCATGGCTGTCTGATATTCAACCTCTTATTGCCACTTTGGAGTCTTAGCAGGCCCATGGGGACTCTCCACCTTTGCCTCAGTGTCGAACTGGGACTGGGAGTCGTTCATGTCGGGTTGGTTCGGCCCTGGGGTTGGGCCAAGATGAGATGGTGCCAGAATCTTATGCTAAATATCTAATATGAAATCTTCTGTGGGCAGGTCAATGCTAGATACTGATATTTTCTATTTTCACTCTGCTATTGACTCAGTTTGTGGCAGATAACCTAAAATCTCTTTGCAAGGGAATGGAAGCATGCTTGTTGAGGCTTCCTCTCCCAAAAAGAGATCCCATTTACCTGCTCTGACTTCTTTTTCTGATGTGAATGTTACCTGTGTTCCTCACGCTACTTTCAATCGATGTAAGGGTGTCCTTTTTTCCCGTGACCTCCTCCGATACTATAAGGGACGGTTCTTGGAGTAACTGCAATCACTTGGTGTGGTGACTGCTTAGCACCTGCAAAAGAAAAAAGAGGGTATTTTTACCCCAACACCGACCTTGTTCCTGACATTTGACAAGTTAACGCTACATACATCTGTGAAAATGGCTTGGCTATCACTCCCAGTAAAGTCATATGTGTTGATTCCAAAATGATGTTTCCAGTGTCAGAAGTATGCATATGTTAGCCGATTTTGCTGCAGCGCACAGACTGGCCTTCCTGGCATCTGTGTCAGACCAAGTCATACCAGTGGGTGTCCAGGACCCCATAAATCCTATCACTGTGGGGATCTTCATGCTGTCTTCAAGAAACTGTCCTCGATACTGCATGGAGAAAGTGATTTTGTCCATTCATGCACGTGGCAGGGTTTCACTTCCTGAAGCAAAGAGGACAGCTCAGACTCACTTCTTCCAGCCCGAGGTTTCTTATGTTACTCTCATTTCTCGAGTGCCTGTGCACCGCCCTCTGTCTCAGAGCTGCCTCTAACCATTTCATTGCCCTTTTCTCCATCTTGTGATTTGCTGGATGCTGTCCCTAAGATTATTACCGTACTGCCTGTATGACTGGTGTTTGCCCATCCTCTACTCCAACTGTTTCTACCCCCACCCCACCCCGGTGGCTGAGGATTTGCTCAATTTCTTGGTGGTGGCAAATGGACGTTGACGTGTCTCCTTGTTCTTGTCCAGCATGCCAGAAGTAACATTTGCACATGGCAAATGACATCATGCCTCTTGTGAATCCTCTGAGCATGAAAATGGTCCACTTAACGTCTCTGATTAGGATCTTTGAGTCGACCTCTCTCCTCTTCCCTCTTCCTTGGAGGTTCTGGTGTCTAGTCAGATGGTGGCTGAAGTTGATGGTTCGCCTGTAGTCCGGGCTCCACATGGGGATGGTGTTGCACAGATCGTTGGTGCTTCAGTTTTGCTTTCCCACTTATCATCCTGACAGGGTTCTGGTCCTCTGGACTCTACTTGTACTTCTGGGGCTTCAGGTGGTGGCACTGGCCGTCCTACTGTACATCGCCCAGGGCGGCCTCTAAGCCACCTTTCAAGCAAACTGTTGTTCCAACTCAGAGGAGGAGTGTTGTAAAACTTTCATCTTCCTCATCCTCACGTTTGCCTTCCGATATTTGGTATAGGGTGTTGGTGCCTGATGCTATGCAGTGTCTTCCTATGGGCCTTTCCAAGCATCAAGCCAAACTCCCTGACTTATCAGGAGGTGTACAGTCCTCCACCTGATCCTGATCCTCCATCCATTAAGGGTTCTATCATCTAGTGGAATAGTCAGGGTTTATGAGTCAGCCGAAGTGAACTGTGTCATGTTGCACAATTTCACCTGTATGCATGTGTAACCAAGAGACAATGTTTGGTGATGCTGTTCCTTCTGGCTACCATGCCTTTTACTCTGATCTTGTGCTGGGCCAAGGTCGTCATGGAGGTGCTGTTGTCTTCCTTCGTCAGGATATTCCATTCACTCTTTTGGACATTTCCACATTCCTTCAGGCTGTTGCTGTCAGGATGTTTTTACGCTGTCAGTACAGAGTTTGTAGTCTTTATCTTTCTCCTAATGCTACTGTCAAAAAAGCGCATCTGTGTGACCTTGTTCTTGGTCTTCCTTCACTTTTTCAGTTACTAGGAGATATGAATGGGCATCATCCACTGTAGGGTGACACTGTGGCCAACCCTCGGGGTATTATGCTGGCTTTCTTAGTGGAAGAGGAAAAGTTGGCTGTTTTAAATTCCAATGACATGACTTATTTCTGTAGCCAGACTGGAACTTTTACTGCTATTGATTATTTTGTCCTTTTGTTAATCCGATGCTGTTTTAGATTTTAATTGTATGTGTTGTCATACCTTTATGGTAGCAACAACTTCCAATTACTTTTAACTACTGCTGAGGGTGGACCTCACCCTTATCTTCTTGGCTGGCATCAGGAGAAAGTTGACTGGCCAATTTTTGTGGAATTAAGTTCCATTGCCCTTTCTGTCAATGAGTTTGGCTATCTTACTGAGGGGGTGTCTTATTCCACTTACTTGTTGCACTCAGAGGCATTGTTATCTATTCCAGGAATGTGGGGGTACTTTCCTAATAGTTCGGTTCCTTGGTGGAACCCTGAGTCCAGTTCTGTAGTGACTACCAAACGAGTCGCCTTCTCTCAACTTCGTCGCCACCTTGGGAATCCTTAGTATTTGGTGGTGTATTGGAGGTTGCGAGTTCATGTGAAGCACATTATAAAGGAGGCCAGGCATTCATCCTGGGAGTGTTATGTTTCCTCCCTCAGTTTGAGGACTTCCTTCACTCAGGTGTGGAACCAGGTAGGGAAAACATCAGGAAAATTTCCTATTTAAACCCCTCCTCTTTTATCTGCAGCAGGTAGCACTGTGGCTTATCCTTTTGCTGTTGCATAGTTGCTTGTTGATCACTTTCCCTGTGTGTCACAGACGGATACAGATTCGCCTTTGACTTGCCACCGTATACAGCAGGAGTCTCATGGTTTCAGTTTTACCTCATCTAGAGAAGAGTCTTATAATGTCCCCTTTTCTATTTCTAAACTCCAGCCTGCTGTGTTGGAGTGCCATGATTCCTCTCCTGGCTGTGGTGATATTCCTTATGACTTTTTCGTCATGTTTTGGGTGAATCCTTTTCTTTTTTTATGTAACTGTTTAATAAGATCTTGTGCACTGGTGAGTTTCTGGTTTGTTGGATTTTTTTTTTTATGTGCTTGACTCTGGGCATAGGCTTCACAGCCTGTTCCCAAGGCCTAGTAGTCCTCCTACATTTCATACACCTCTTCATGTCACCACTTCAAGGCTAACACCCACCGTCCACATTGAATACATGCTAGGGCTGTCTCATACAGGACTGGTGTATTAGTATTAGCAGGGGTATTTTTACGACATGTCAGCGGGTCTTCTGGTAGATCAGTAAAGTCTGCTTTTATTAAATTCAAATCCTTAAACTGGTCCTTGCCCAAGCGGGGATTTGAACCTGGGTCCAGTAGGACCGCAGGCCACCTCTCTACCGATTGAGCGACCACCTCCCCCGATATCCTTATCCTCAATTCAAGTAAGGACCACCGAAAGGCAATGAATTATCGGCATTTGTACTTCTTGCATGTGTATGGCCATGGAAAAGATGGTCAATGTTAGGCCCGTGTGGTTTTCGGAGAGGTGACTTCATAGCTCCTGTCCAGTACGATTTTAGTAAAATGCGATCAACCTCTGATGCCCTACTGTCCTTGGAATTTTCTGTCTGTGAGGCTTTCTCTACCAAGCAACACCAGGCCACGATCTTTTTCGATCTGGAGAAGGCATATGGCACTGCCTAGAATCATGGCATTTAGCTTTCACTTCATGAGCTTTGTCTTTGTGGGCGCTTGCCTTTTTTTATTCACCAATTTTTATCCAACCATTGTTTAACCCATCACGTGCCGAGCTATTTTGCACCTCCGACACCCCACAATCCTGAGGTATTTTCGATTTTTTTTTTTTTTGGCTAAAACCTCCGCTTTTGGTGAGAAACATCAAAATTTCATAGAGAAATCGCTCACCTGAGGTTTAAAATACTCGATCCAGGTAGCAGTACCTCCTTACCTGACTGGGTTTTCTAACAGGCTGGCACCAAAGAAAACGAATTCTATGGAAGGGTAACTATTTCACACCACTCATAAACGGTATTTATTTACTTACTTGGTACGAATTTATATGTAATATGAGAGTATATTGGTTTTCAAACAGTAATATAGGCATTATAAGCATTGTTTCACTCACTAACTCATCACCATACCTGACCTTTGCCACATTACCTGATCATCATTTCTGACTGTTTCTTCCTATAATGCTATGTAAACTTTGTCCTCCACATTGTCATCGACTGGGGAATCACTCTGACCCTGAATGTCTTTATTGGCCAGGTCACTGGTAACAGGTGAATTGCCGAGACAATGGCGTGCAGGGGGGGGGAGGTTATATGGTGTAAGGCATTGTCCTTGCTTGGCATCTTGTAGAGGAATAGAATGTGTCCCATGTATATGTACGAAAAATCATGCGCGAAAATTGAAAATTGTGCAAATTAGGGACCTTGCAATTGCACGACGTACCAGTATGTCGTCGGGACTGGCAAATGCAAAATGTTGCAGCGTACCCATACATCGATGGGACGGGGCTGGTTAAGGGTCCGAGTGGGAAGGGTGCTTTCTAATCCCCGTACACTTGAAGATGCAGTAGCACAGGGGATTATCCTTAGTATTGCTTTCTTTCTTGTGGCCATCAAAGGTTTAATCTTCGTACTCCTTGATGCTGTATGTGGCTCACTATATGTAGATGACTTATCAGTTTCCGTCACTGGATTTAGAATGTCTCTGACACATAGGAAGTTACAGCTGGTTTTTCTATGAAGGCCGAGTCTCGTGGTTTCCATTTTTCATAAACAGAGACTGTGGCTATGCATTTTTGTCATCTTCGGATGCTTCACCCAGAACTTGACTTGTATCTCCATGGTTAGAGAGTATCCTGCATGGCAGAGATTCGATTTCTGGGTCTTCTGTTTTATACACAACTAACTTGTGTTCCTCATATTCGTTCTGTAATGGCAGCTTGTATTAAGGCTTTGAACCTTCTAATGGTTTTGGCTTTTGGGGTGCTGACTGTTAGACCCTCCTCCTCTTGCGTAGATCTCTTATCCTTCCTAAACTTGAATATGGTGTGAGATTTACTCCTCTGCAACAGATGCCTGTCTCCAGATGTTAGATTCAGTGCAACATGTTAGTGTGCACACATCAAAAAAGTACCGTTACAGGGAGGTCCGATGAGTTTCGTACCGAACAATCCAGCTGTCTCGGTAGGGTTGGAGGAAGGCAGTTATCAAACGTTTCATTCATGGTGTCAGTTTGTATTGCGCAGTAGGTATAACGAAACTTTTTTGAGTGTGTTCATCTGGCAACTGAGGCATTCAGGTCATCCCCAATTTCAAGTTTTTTTTGTGGATGCTGATGCCCTTCCTTTGGATTTGCATTGCCAGTCATCGATGATGAGATGTTGGTATTGTCGGCTCTGCCTTCCGGACTCATTTCCTTGTACCATGGTCTCCCAGGATTCCAGACCTTCTGTTTTTGCAACTCGTCCTTGTTTTCTGAGGCCCTTTGTGGTCTGTTATGTCAGTTCTCTTTGTTCCAGGAGAGGCAGTTTGTCCACATCGGAACCTGAGAATTGGTTTTTGGATACTCCCTCACGTGACATTTTCTAGGTCTGTTGGTGGTAAAAAGAGCTCACTTCACTCTCAGGTGTCCCTCTCTCTATTATTTGACCATGCCTCAACTCGTGAGGGCTCTGTCCCTGTCTACACTAATGAATCTTACAGTGATACTGGAGTAGGCTTTGGTGTCGACTTCCCTTCATTCATCTGGGGCGGTAGTTTTCCTGGTATTGCTTCAGTATATACTATGGAACTGTCTGTTATTTGCTCTCCATATCATTTTACTCTACCCCAATCTGTTTTGTAATTTTTAGTGACTTCTGCAGTGCTCTGTTTGCAGTGGAGTCTTTTAATTCATCACATCCACTAGTTTTACTAATTTTAAAGTGTTTTTTTTTCTCCTTGGCCGTCGTGGCCGTCGTGTGGATTTCTGTTAGGTTCCCACGCATGTTGGTATGGAGGGTAATGTGAGGCAGATTCATTTTATATAGGCAGGTCTCCTTGACGGTCCCCTACCAACTACCCATTTCCCACTTCTGATATAACATCTTCCTTGAAGTACACAATTTGTACTTGTTGGCTGACACAGAAGGATGCTGGTTCTTAAAAAAAAATTAAAGAAATATTTTCAGAGTATTTGTGCCGAGGGTTCTTCCCTCCATGCCTCGGCGATTTGAGGTAGCTCTTGCCCAGCTTCCCATTGGGCACTCACAGCTTACGCATGGGTTCCTGATGGGTGGTGCGACTCAGGTGTTTTGTGATAATTGTCTTGCCCCCCTTACTGACCGTCACTTGCTAGTCGGGTGTCTAAATCAGGGGGACCTACATCCACAGGCATAAGGGAGCAGATAGTGACTACTGTCTGTCCTTGTTGCCTGGAGATGCCTACGGTAATTTCACCAATGTTTTTAGTTTTCGTCAGAAGGCGGGCTTCCTACCACTTTTTATACGTAATTGATATTTAATAAACTATTATGTTGTAATTTTAAGTATTTAATTCCTGCAAAAGAATATTAAATTTA
This sequence comes from Coenobita brevimanus, assembly GCF_032717465.1. Lineage (NCBI taxonomy): Eukaryota > Metazoa > Arthropoda > Malacostraca > Decapoda > Coenobitidae > Coenobita > Coenobita brevimanus. Next base: position 8,480,485 of record NC_137001.1, read on the forward strand.
TTTTGAGTATGCCTTTTTTCTTTTGGGGGGGTCTTTTACCTTGTTGTCTGGTGGGATATGACCCTGATAGTTCCAGTTTTGTATTATATTTAACAATCAATCTGTACTTACCAAGCTATAAATCCTTTATCTTAATGTGGCCCAAATTTCCTTAATTTTGCAGCTTATTTCATAAAGCTCAGCATCTGATTAAGACAACACTATGGTTCTGTGGTCTTTCTCTGGCACTGCTTTATGACTAGCATCATATTATAATGTTAGTCTGTTGTTACAACTCAACAGTTGGATGATGGCAATTACTAGCGAAGTTAAAGTGAAAAGAGTATAGTTCTTATTGCTGTTGTTCTTTGAGTCCGAGGCTTATGCGGGGAGGGATCTTCAAACAAAATTGCTATCGCCTCCATGTCGTAGTTTACCGGTATATCATTCATAAGAAGGTTAAGGAATAAAGTGTACAGAATGTTTTCAAGACTCAAATTAATCTTGCAAAAAGGCATCTCTTATTTGCTAAAGGAAAAGTTGTTGTAAGTCGCAACGGTTTCATCAAGAAGCACACGGAAAGGAACAGAGTCTTGCCATGTCTCTAATTCTTCCTAGAAAAGAAAATCAAGTTAACGACTCCAAATCGATCATGAATATGTTTGAGTATCCCACGCCTAGACGTGAACTAAGTGTGGATTACAAGAAACCATCCTACTATACACCTTACACTCTAATTTAGCCAAGAACTGTCATCTGTCCGTCTTCAATACTGAGTTCTAACAGTAGATTAACATATGAATACAATGCTAGTCACACACACACAAAAAATGTTATGGGGCGGATTTATGAGGCGAAATATTGTTTTATTCTGCCACTGATCTAAGAGAAATTATCTGTGAAAGGGCAGAAATCTGGACAAAGTTAAAATAAGGGGCTGTAGACTCCATACATAAGAACTGGGTGTTCACAAGGACTTAATTTGTAGAGGGTTCGACCATTATGGAATTTCAAGAAAAACTGAAAGATCACAAACGGCATTTTGTTTGCTAAGATGACAGATGTTTAGTTTGCTTATTCACAAAGAGAGAGAGAGAGAGAGAGAGAGAGAGAGAGAGAGAGAGAGAGAGACTGTCTTTTAGCATGTCTAATCACATAATAGCTGTCTGCAAACAATGGGTAGGAAAACCAAGTATTATAATTATAACTATAGTAAATGAGATTGATATACTTCTGTACCGTTCTATCAGTAGTATGTTGCTTCGTCTACAGTAGTGAGCAGGTCTGCAATCTTTACGTTCTGATTACATTTTTAAAAATCTACAGTGAGTGCTTATATTTCGCCGAGTCGATAGAGAGATGGTCAAATGTTCCAGCAGAAGCAGTACAATACTTCCCGATTGGGACACGAAAGGGTTTAAAGGATTTGAATTTCACTAAGCAGACTTTACTGATATACCATAAGACATGCGATCATCCCTGCTGAGGTGGATTGCCTTCTGGTGGGGGGCCTTTACACGTGGCTGGGACTACCAGCTACTCTGGAGGTGTGCCTACCTTCGTAGGGTTCGGCATTTGTCAGACTCATGGACCAAGCCCCTCCCCCCCTGCTTGACTGGTAGAGGAGGCCTGCTGGTGATGTTCCATCTCCCAACTTGGGCAGGGTTTTTGCATCCACATGTGTTTGCCATCTGTGGGGTCTCGTACGTCTGGAAAATGGGAGTCCTTGGGGTTGAGCGATGCTGCATGATGCATCCTGCAGCTAGACATACACCTCTTTGGTGCACTGTTCTAGCTAGATGGGCGGTCTGATTGGGCCCGACCAGGTCAATCGACTGGTCACTTGTTTGCTAGGGTCAAGTAAGGCACTGAGGGGCCTGGTGGCTCCTAACATCTTACAGTCATCCTTGTCTAATTCTCCTGCTGGATACCATCGTATATTCTCACTACCTCCTGGGTTCGCCAGTGGTGTTATGCTTGGATTATTACCTTCCCTTGTTGGGCTCCATGGTGGGTGGAGAGGTTGGAGGGTGAAGTTTTGTTTGCTGTTGATGGCTTTTTCAAATAAAAATGTAGTTGACGATGCTGCATCTGTCTACGAACAATCTTTAGATGTGCCCTCCTTTATTGCTACTCTGGAGCCTTACCAAGCCCCTGGGAGCTCTGCTATGCCCCAGCATCCAACTGGGACTGGGAGGTGGTCACATCAGGTAGATGTGGCTCTGGGGTCAGGCCCAGATGAAACAGTGCCTGCATCATACGTGAAATATCAAGGACTGAAATCCTCCATTGGTAGGTCAATGCAAGATACAGTATTGATATTTTTGATTCACACTGTGCCTTGCATTTTGCCTGTGGCAGAGAACCTAAAATATCTTCTCTGGGGGATAGAAGCAGCCTTATTGTGGTGTCCTTCACAAAAGAGAGCTCCCGAGTACTGGCTCTGACCTCTGTTTCTGGTGCTGATGTTATCTACATTCTTCATGCTACCTTTAACCCGCGGCGTCCTGGGGACGTACTTCCACGTCCTCACGTTTTGTCACAGCTAATCCCGGGGACGTACTTCAACGTCCTGCAATTGCAAGGTTCATAATTTCCACAATTTTCAAAATTCGCGCGAGATTTTCGTTTCGCCCGGGTACCCAAGCCTCCCCTACCTGCCGCCAGGCGGGCAGCGTCCTAGACCCCGTGTGACCCGCGCTCGCCCTTGTCTCGGTCACTCACCTGCTAGCAGTGACCCAGGTCAGACATGGCGCGGAAAGGTCTCTCAGACGAGGAAATCGCATCCGTCCTGGAAGCCTTCACTGGAGACAGTGATTCTCCACTCGATGATGATGTGGTGGATTGTGATTACGTCCAGCCAGAGGAAGAAATAAGTAGCAGTGATGAGGAGGTCCCTTCGCCCCGAAAAAAGCGGTATGTGACATACCGTAAGGCAAGGGAAGGCCAGCCTGCTCCCCAACCACGTGCACAGCTATCTCTCCATCCTGAATCTGATGAGGATGAGGATGAGGATGATGAGGATGACGGAGGCCTAGGACGTGATATCGCCGCGTGGTTGGGAAAAGAGAAAATATCACCACGAGGATCAGAAGGTGGGGCGAGACGACACATAAGGTATGGTGAAAGTATTTTGTCTGGGGAAGTGGCAAGTGGTGTGGTGGGATTGCTGGGAGAAAGGGAAAGTGTTGTGGCGGCAGCGCGGGGTGAAAGTGAGAGTGCTGTGGGGGTAGTGCGGGGTGAAGGGGCAAGTGGTGTGAGGGAGGCAGCATGAGCACGTGGTGCTCGTAGGCCTAGGGGAGAGGAGGTTGAGTCACTCCCCAGCACTTCTTTCGCCCCTGAATATTCCCAAACTTCCTCCCCACAGCCCCAGGATGTGGGGAAAGGAAAGAAAGGGAAGGGAAAGGGTAAAGGAAAAGGGAGAGGGAAGAGAAGTGCGAGTGATGAGAGGCGCCGCTCTCCACCTCCCCAACCTCCCCCACCACCCTCACCTCCCCCACCACCCTCACCTCCCCACCCTGACGAAGGGGACGATGGTGACGTGGCTGGAGACGGTGGTGTCACGTGGAACTGGGAAGATGGGAGTAATTTTACTCCCATCATTCACCCTTTCACTGAGGAGTGGCGGTCAGGTTGCACGGCTCCAGGTGTAAATGCAGGTTCGTCACGGTTGGATTTTTTCAACTTGTTCTTTGGTGAGGCGTTTGTTGGGTGCATAGTTGAACAAACTAATATTTTTTCACAATCACAGTGCCGTGAAAGTGAACGTTTGGGAGCCACGAGCAGGCATTCCGAACAGTATGACTATCCCATGACTATTTCAGAGATGTTCCTATTTTTGGCCCTGGTTATCTTGATAGGTGTGGTAAGGAAAAACCAAATTCCTGCCTACTGGACGACTGACCCAATCATCCTCACACCTTTCTTGGAAAGGTGATGGGTCGTAACCAATTTCAGAATATTCTCGGCCGCCTCCACTTTTTTGATGCAGATGATCCAGCCAATGCAAATAACACCGATAAAATGAGGAGAATTAGGATGGTATTTGATCATTTACGGGAAATGTTCCGCTCCTCATTTTATCCCTACAGAGACCTCGTCATAGACGAGAGTCTTGTGTTGTGGAGAGGCAATATTTCCTTTAGGCAGTACATACCCAGCAAGAGACACCGTTTCGGGTTCAAGATCTTTGTTATGTGTGACTGTAAGACTGGTTATGTGCAAGACATAGTCTTGTACACGGGCGCACAGACACATATAACAGAAGATTGGAGTATAGGACTCTCTGGGGCCGTGGTGAAGACAATGATAGAAAAGTACCTTCATCGTGGTCATGTGTTGTACCTGGACAACTGGTACACTAGCCCTCTTCTCGCTAGGTTCCTCCACCAACACGACACCGGAGTCTGTGGTACAGTCAAGAGAAACCGTCGCCATATGGTCAAGATAGGGAGGAAACTTGACAAGAACGAGGTGGTTTTCTTCCAGGCCAATAACGTCCTTGCAACCCTGTGGAACCACAACAGGGAAGTTTGCCTCCTATCAACTGTTCACAGCCCCCTGATGCACCGCACAGACTCCGTGGACCACCGTAGCAAGAGGAGGCACAACGTATGGAAACCAGAGTCTGTACTTGCCTATAATCTGAACATGAGGCAAGTTGATCAGACTAGATGATTTCAAGTGTTGACTGTGCCAGGACCACGATGAAGTGGTACAAGAATCTCTTTTTCCTCTTGCTCGACATCACGGTCCTGAACGCCCACTACCTGCACGCAATGACCACCGGAGTATCCGAGACCTTTGAGGGGTTTGTGAGGGAGCTGGCACGTGAAATAATTGCCAAGCATGCCCAGGACAGACCCACACACAGCACCCGCACCCCCCGGGCTGCTCAGACTCCCCTATGTCTTGCAGGACACCACTATCCCAGCGCAATCCCTTCCGAACCAAACCGTCGTAAACCCCAGCGTCGCTGCCATGTATGTAGGCACTCGACAGTCAGACCATCCACTCAGAGAAAAGACACAAGATACGAGTGTGTCGAGTGCAATGTTGCGTTGTGCCTTCAGCCTTGTTTCAAGGAGTATCATAATTTCCTACACTACTGAAACTGTGTGGGAAGGCGAAATGACGCTCATGATAATGGTAAGGCCAGTCAGTAGGTGCTAAGTCAAATATAAAGTTGAAACGGGTGTTATTTTTTCACAAAAGTATTGTATAAGACGAGAATTAGTGTAAGTGGAAAGAATTGTTATCAAAACTACACCCACTGTGTAAATCTGGTCAGTAAATATGTGATAGCAAGGAAATAAAGTGGAAACGGGTGTAATGTTAGCATGAATAAAACGTATAAGTTGAACATTAGTGTAAGTTGTCATAATTGATGTCACGAGTACACCCACATTCTGGTCAGTAAGTATGTGATAGGAATTATATACAGTGGAAGATGTTGTAATGTTAGTAGTAAGGTATTTTATAAGTTGAATACTAGTGTAAGATGAAACAAATGATATCGCGATAACACTCCCTGTGTAAGTACGCGCAAATATGACGCTCAGTTCCATCGTAAGTTCAGAAATGTGATATCAATTATATCAAGTGTTAACATGTGCAATGTTAGTGAAGAATTATTATATAAGTACAAAAATAGGTTGTAAGTTGAAATAGTTGTCATAGCGACTTCACCGTGTGTTATTATGCGCTATTATTACGCTATATATTTACGTTAGGCCTGAAATAATCTGAAAACAGTTCTATAAAGTTGAAAAGTGTATAATAATATTAGAAAAGTATGTAAGTAGAAAAAGCACAATACGAGTTGAAACAACAGTCACAGCGAGTTCACTCACTACGTAAATAAGCGCTAACATTACGCTAAATGTTATCAAAAGGCCTGTGAATACGTAAAAACAGTTCAATAAAATGTAAAATGGTATAATGTTATTGTAGAAGTATTATGTAAGTAAAAAAAATTATATGTATCATGATTTTAGAATGTTAGCGATTCATCGTGACCAAGTTGGCCGATTTTGCTCGTTTCGCACGATGGTACAATGCTTATTTCTGCTCTATTTTTGTATAAAATCCAATATACTCTTTTATCACATGTTTTTATGTTTGTAATAAATTCATTTCTATTTACTTTCATTGGTTTCCCAGACTTATAATACCATAGAAAACGTTTGAGGCTCAGACCGCCTAGGGAGAACACGGGGCCAGGTGGGACCAAGGCATACCTGGTTAAGCTAATTAGGGACCCCGAGGACCAATTTCTTTGCCACCGACCATTGTTTCTGACCAAAAGCGAAAGTTTAAGCAAAAAAAATAAGGTCGAAAAATGGTCGGGATTGGGGGGTACCAGTGGTCGAAAAGTGGTCGGGACGGGGCGGGTTAACCGATAGAAGGGAGTCATTTTTTTCCCAGGACCTGTAATGAGGATCTATAAAGGCCCTCATTGCCTAGAGGCAAAGAGGGGGATCAGCTCTTTAGCTCAGTGGTATTGTGTGTGCGTATGGAGCGCAATGGCCTGAGATCGAATCTCGGCCAGACCAGTGATTAATTTATTAAGTTTCATTTCGGTGATTACATTGGTTGACAGCAGTGTGGAATGTGAGGCAAGGCTTGGAGGGCACTGTTGTTTTTGGTTAGCTGACAGCATTCCAGTTCATACATCCCAGGGATGAGCTGTTCTTCGTGGTCTGCAGTGTCCCAAATGGTGCCCTCTGATTCTACGCTACTGTATGTTCGAAACTCACCAAATTAATCACCAAGGGGAGAAAAGACTGATGCAATGGGGTCTATAAAAGCCTGCATTGCCTAGAAGCAAAGCAGGGGATCCTCTCTGTGGCTCAATGGTATCGTGCATACGTATGGAGTACAAGGGCTTGAGATCGAATCTCGGTCAGACCAGTGATTAATTTGTTAAGTGTCATTTCGGTTATTACAGACCTACTCCAATGCTCAGAGGCATGGGTGCTGGAAGAACTGCAGTCGTCTGATGCGGGGAATGTTGAGTGCCTACAGAAGAAAATACATGGTGTCCTCACCCAAGATCCGACCTTGTTCCTGACATTTGACAAGTAAACCTTGCCTGTTGCTGTGAAACTTGCTTGGCTGACATTTCCAGTGAAGCCATAAGCGCCAGTGCTGAAGTGGTGTTTCCACTGTCAGGATTATGGACATGTTAACCGCTTTTGCTGGTGTGCACAGACTGGCCTTCATGGTATGTCTATCCTGTGGTGAACCAAGCCATACCAATAATTACCCAGGACCCCTTAATTGCTATCACTGTGGAGGTCCCCACGCTGTATCTTGTAGAAACTGTCCTCAGTAGTGCCTGGAGAAGGAGACTTTCTCCATTTGTACATGTGAGAGGGTTTTGTTTCCTGAAGGAAAAAGGAGAGCCCAGACATGGTTCTTCCAGCCTGGGATTACTTATGCTGCTTTCCATTTTTGAGTGCCTGTGTACCACCCTGTGTCTCAGAAGCTGCATCAACCCATTCTATTGCCCACTTCTCCATCTGGTGATTTGCTGGATGCTGTCCCTGAGATTAGTACTGCATGTAGGACTGATGTCCACCAGCTCTCTACTCCTACTGCATCTGCCTCCACATCGGTAGATGACGGTTTGTTCACCTCCGTGGTGATGGTGGTTGTCCACGTTGACGTCCCTCCTCATCAGGGCTTGTCTAGCATGCCCGAAGTTCCATCTGACCCAGGAAAACGTCAGTGTTTCCTCAGAGTTTTCTAAGCCTGAAGACTGTCCACCTTAGGTCTCTGTTGCGGAGCCTTGTGTCGACCTACCTGCTGTTCCCTCTGCCCTGGAGGCTGTGAGTCTAGCCAGGTGGAGGCTGAGTTGATGGTTCGCCTGTAGTCTGGTCCCCACCAGGGGATGGTTGTCACGAATTCGCGCGATTGTGTATTTATACAAATTCGTGACATTGTACTTTGGTGAGAAAATCACGAACTCTAGTGGAATTCCCACTGGGCATCACTCAGTTCAACCGTCCTTGTATGCACTTCGATCGGGATGGTTTTCAGAACATTTGTCACTGTTTCATGTGATCATTCTTATGCACGACATTAGTTCTTTCATTGAGTGATTTTATTGCGTGTGTATAACGTTTGCCCTTTCTCCGTTGACCGTTGAACTTAGGCCACACCTACTTCCGGCGAACACAGCATCTCTTACCCCCCTTCCCAGTTTGAACTTAGTCAGCTTTGGACTGCCTCGAAAGCAGGATCGTTTGTTCCCAGTGTAGAGAGCAGTGTCTCCATTGTACAGTGATTTCCTGGATCTCCACTTAGACAGTGATCGGCGAAGTAAACTTAGCAGCGAATAGCAGTGCTTGGTGTTCGACACGCAGATGCCCAGTCTTTCGTAGCTTCAGTTTCATTCTCTTCACTGACCAGTATTTCCATTCGTTTTTCTAGGCTAAGTCTGATTAGCTTTTGAATGAGTGAGTGAGTGTATTTCCTTTGTTATTTGAATTCATGAGTCCCTGTGTGACCGTGAATTCTCTTTTTGAATTCAATTTGAGAGTCATATAATGTAATTTTATTTTATTGTAATCAATAAATTTAGTTTTTTTCTTTGAGCTTAATGTAATTAGAATTGTGTTTTATTTCTCCACATTCAGCTTACTTTAGTTTGCCACTCCTAGTTTGCACAAACTCCTTACATTATTCATAACTGGTATTTAGGCCAGTTCTTTTGTATCAAACTTGAATCCGTTGTGCCAGCCAGGAGTTAAGCACCGGCAAGAACCTGTCCATTATTATTATTATTAGTTACTGATTGTCAGGGGTGGAGTCACTTTCTCAAGAGGCTAACAGTACTAACAACCAGCACTTGTGAGCAATTAAACTCTGCTGTTTACTGTTGAGAAAATTTATAAAATTCTCGTCCTTAGAGAATCGGTGAAGTAAGCGAACATAAATTAAAGCTTACTACTTGATTTTTACAAGTCAATTCCTTGTCTCTACTTTCAAGTAATATCAAATATTTTTTATTCCCAAATTCAAATCCCCTTGTGACAATGGTCTAGCACAGACCATTGGTACATCAGTTCTACTGCATACCATATCATCCTCACTGAGTTATGATCCTGTTTACCCAACTTCTGCTTCTGGGGCTTCTGGTGGTGGCACTGGGCATTCTTCATCACCCAGGGCAGCCTCCAAGCCACCTTCCAAGAAAACTGTTGTTGCAACTCATAGGAGGGATGTTGTAAAACTTTCTTCTTCCTTGTCCTCACGTTTGCCTTCGGATATCCGGCATAGGGTGCGAGCTTCTGGTCTTGGGCAGTCTCTTCATAACGGCCTTCCTAAGCATCAATCCAAACCCACTCGCTTGACAGGAGTTGTACAGTCGTGTACCTTAATCTGGGTTCTTTCATTCAGTGGAATTGTTGGGACTTAAATGCCAGCTATGAGAGACTGTGTCATCTTAGTACACAGTTTTATCCTATATACATGTGCATCCAGGAGACCATGGTTGGTGAAGCTGTTCCTTCCGGTCCTTCTGTCTACCATACCTTTTATTCTGTTCCTGTACCAGGCCAAGTTCGCCATGGAGGTGCTATCTTCCTTTGCGAGGATGTTCCATTCACTCATCTGAAGATTTCCACTCCCCTTCAAGCTGTTGCTGTTCAGGTATTTTTACACCATTGATATATAGTTTGCAGTCTTTATTTTCCTCCTAGTGCTACGGTCGAATGGGCGGGTCTGGAGAACCTAGTTCATGGCCTTTCTTCTCCTTTCATGTTACTAGGAGATATGAATGGTCATCATCCACTGTGGGGTGAAACTAGGCCAATCCTCGAGGTGTTATGCTGGATTCCCTAGTGGAAGAGGAGGAGTTGTCTGTTATAAACTCCAGTGAGATAACTTACCTCCATATCCAGACTGGAATTTTTACAGCAATTGATTTGTCCTTGTGCTTAGCTGATGTTGTTTTAGATTTTCACTGGGATGTGTTGCCATACGTGTTTGGTAGTGACAATTCCAATTACTTTTTCCTTCTGCTGAAGAGGGACCTTACCCTCGTCTTCGTCGCTGGCGCCTGTGTAAGGCTGACTGGCCACTTTTCATGGAAGTAAGTTCAGTTGCCCCTTCTGTCAATGAGTCTGCCTGTCATACAGAGGCAGTATAGTATTTCACTGACGTGCTGAACTCACCGGCCTCCTGTTCTCTATTTCAAGAATGGGAGGTCAGTTTCCTAAACTCCTGGATTCTTGGTGGAACTCTGAGTGCAGTTCCACAGTGACAGCCAAACGAGTCGCCTGCTCTCGACTTCATTGCCACCGTGGGTATCCTCAGTATTTGTTGGCTTATTGAAGGACGCCAGCTCATATGAGGTGGGTTTTAAAGGAGGCCAGGTGTTCATCCTGGAAGGGTTATGTTTCCTCTATCAATTCGAGGATTTCCCTCACTCACGTGTGGAACCGGGTATGGAAAATTTCAGGAAAATTTGCTATTCCTTCCCATCAAGCTTTAGCTGAAGCAGGTGGAGCTATGGCTGATCCTTTCGTTGGTTCAGAGTTGCCTGTTGATCATTTTGTCAGTGTGTCACAGAGGGATGCAGATTCACCTTGGGCTAGCCACCATCAGTGCATAGAGTCTCGTGGTCTTAGTTTTGCCCCTTCTAGGGGAGAGTCTTATATTGTCCCCTATTCTTTTTCTGAACTCCAGGCTACGGTGTCGCAATGATATGATTCCTCTCCTGGCTGTGATGATATTCCTTATGCATTTTTATGTCACCTGTCTGAATAGTCCTTTCGTTTGTGCTGTCACTGTTGAATAAACTCTGGTGTACTGGTGAGTTTTTGTCTAGTTGAGTTGTTGCTGCAATTATTCCCATCCCCAAGCCAGGTAAGGACCACCTACAGGGAAGAATTATCGACCCATTTGTTTGACTTCCTGTATGTATAAGGTGTTGGAAAGATGGTCAATATTAGGCTTGTGTGGTTATTAAAGAGCTGTGACTTCTTATCCCCTGTCCAGTATGGTTTTCATAAAGTGCTATCTACCCCTAAAGGCCTACTGTCCGTGGAATATTCTGTCTGTGAGATTTTCTCCACCAACCAGCACCAGGCCACGGTCTTCTTCGGTCTGGAGAAGGCAAGTGACACTGCCTGGCATCGTGGCATTTTACTTTCTCTTCGTGAGTTTGGTCTTTGTGGGCGCTTGCCTATTTTTATTCAGCAGTTTTTATCTAATCCCATTTTGAGGGTCCGAGTGGGAGGAGTGCGTTCTAATGACAGTGTGATCAGTGTAATTCCTGATGGTGTACATGGCTTACTGTACATACACGACTTTTCAATTTCCATCACTGCTTGTAGAATGTCTCTGATAGAGAGGAGCTGCAGGTGGCTCTTAGAATTACTGTGTGGGTCAAGTCTCCTGGTTTCCGTTTCTTCTTAACCCATCATATCCGGCATATATTTCCACTGACCCTTCTCGTAGCCGGGCATTTAAGAGGAAATCACGTTTTTTCTTTTAAATCTTAATATATCAGCTAATATGTAACAAAAAAAAATTAAAAAAAGAAAACTGGGGGTCATAATACTCACCAATCCTTCGATTTCAAGCTGACTGCCTCAGATTATCTGTAAAGTGCGTGTAGTCAGGAGACTAAGTGGGGAAAGGGGGCAACTTTTGTTTTTTTTTTTGCCCTCGTCCGTATGCATGGCTGACGTGCAGTGGCACAACTAAGACATATACTAGATTTCTATTACTTCTACCACTACTACTACTACTGCTACTAGTGGTACAACAACAACAACAACAACAACAACTACTACTACTACTACTACTACTACTACTCTTATTATTATTATTATTACAACTACTACTACTACCAATACTACAACTACGACTACTACTACTACTACTACTCTTATTATTATTATTATTACTACTACTACTACCACCACTACTACTACTACCACCACCACCACTACTACTACTACTACCACTACTACTACTACTACTACTACATAAAACCTAAACAATAATACTGTGACCAAAATAGTTATTCACATACTATCCATTATCCAATATATTTTCCACTATAACAGATTTTTTTCCGGAGATTTGTACTTTCTCATCATAACTAATATGTACACACACGAAAACTTTCAATAAATGATAAGGCACCGATTTCATCATGAAACAAACTTTCTGCTTCCATTATTCACATAAATATACACATTGTTGGTGCAAGGCTTGGCCCACCGTGCTTCCTCCTCCCTTCCACCTCCACCTCCTACAATTCTCCACTTCACTATATTTTCCACTAAAACAGTTTTTTTTTCCCCTGTGATTTGCACTTTTCCATCATAACAAATACATACACACACCAAAACTTTCAATATAAAATAAGGCACTGAGTTCTGCTTCCATTATGCACGTAAATAGACAGAGGGGTGGCGCGAGGCTTGACACACCTAGTTCCCTCCTCCCTCCCTCCTTCACTTCCTCCTTTTCTCCACTCCCTACCTCCTCTTCCATCTTCTCATCCATGCCAATATCCCCCTCTCCAGGATCGTCAGTACCCTCTGAAGCATTTCCATCATCGAAAATAGCAGATGAACGTACAGGGAAAATGATAGGTGCACTATGGAGGACTTACATGATCCACCCTCCTTGTGGGATGCATAATTATCGACACTCATCATGGCGGTTGCTTTCCTCAGAGGAAAAGCCACTTTCTTCACTCACAATTGGCGATGTCACCTCGAATTCTCTCCCTAAACTATCACTAATGCCTTTTCTTTTCTAGCCTTTGGACTTCATTGGTATTGAAGTCGGCGGCTGTGGGCGCTCAGCCGAGGATCAGGACTCAGGGAAAACTTTTTGCTTGGGGATATCCATTATGGAGGTAAGCACGTAACTGGAGCGTGACTTGAATGCATGCAGGAGGGTTGCCAGTGGCTGTATGTGGTGAAAATAACCCGTGGAATATTCAAACAATGCCGCAAAACACTAGATTATGTGTACGTGCCACTCAGACATCTCCAGGCCATCACATGCATGTCACCCAGGCACCATAGGTTAATGACAGTGGCTATGAATTTTTGTCATCTTTGAGAGGTTCACCCAGACACTGACTTGTATCGCTATGAAGATATACGTTCTGTTAAAGCAGCTTGTACTAAAGTTTTGAGTCTTCTGAGGGTTTTGGTTCATACTTTTTCAGGTGCTCACCATCAGACCCTCCTTCTCTTGCATAGGTCTTTTATCTTTCCTAAACATGAATATGGCTGTAATATCTAGTTCTTTTCAACAGGTACCCATCTCCAGTTGTTAGATTCAGTGGATCATGTTGGTGTACATCTGGCAACTAGGGAATTCAGGTAATCTCTGATTTCAAATTTGTTGGTGGATGTTGATGCCCTCCGTTTGGATTTATGTTGCCTGTTGTTGAAGATGAGGTGTTGGTACCGTCTTCCCCGCCCACTGGACTCTGTTCCTTGTGTCATTGTCTCCCAGGATTCCTGATCTTCTGTTTATGATGCTTGTCATAGTTTCCCAAAGCCCTTTGGTTAGAGGGTGCAGTTTGTTATGTTAGTCCTCTTTTCAAAGACTGGCAGTTTGTCCACATCGCATCTTGAGGGTGGATTTTTGGCCACTCCCTCATGTGACATTTTGTAGGTCTATTGTTGTTAAAAAAAACAGCTCACTTTCCTCTCAGGTGTCCCTCTTTCTCTTTTTTTAGAACATGCCTTAACTCAGGATGGCTCTGTCCCTTTCTATACTGATGGATCTAAGACTGATACTGGAGTAGGCTTTGGTGTCATCTTCCCTTCCATCTCGCAGGGCGTTAGCCTTCCTGGTATTGCTTTAGTACAAACGGTGGAACTGACTTGGATTTTCTATGCTTTCCAAATCATTTTTACCCTTTTCCAAATCTGTTGTGATTGTTGGTGACTCCCGCCGTGCTCTTTCTGCACTGGAGTCTTTTAATTCATCCCCCCCACTGGTTTTATCAATTTTGAGTGGCTTTTTTTTCCTTGGCCGTAGCGGCTATCGTGTAGATTTCTGTTGGGTTCAAACATATGTTGGAGTGGAGGACTGTGAGAGGGTGGATACATTAGCTAAAGGTATGTCATCTTGACAGCCCCCTCCCAACTACCCGCTTCCCGTTTCCGATGTGACACCTTCCTTGAAGTACGCGATTCGTACTTGTTGACAGAGACAGTGGGATACTTTTGCTTATAAGAAATTAAAAGAATTTTTTCATAGAGTCGTTGTGCCAAAGGTTCTCCATTCCATTCCTCAGCGATTGGAGGTGGCTGCCGCCCAGCTTCATACTGGGCACTCGCGGCTTACATGTGGGCTCCTGATGTTTGGTGAGACTCTGCCATATTGTGATGAATGCCTTTTTCCCCTCATTGTCCATCACTTGCTGGTCGAGTGTCCAAGTCTGGGGGACCTACTTCAGAGATTCCTCCATTGGCATAAGAGAGTGGATGGTGTCTGCTGTTTGTCTTTGATGCTTCGAGGAGACTGTTACGATTTTACGAATGTTTTTAGTTTTCTTCAGGATGTGAGCTTCCTACCACATTGGTAATTGACATTCAATAAACTATTTTGTCATTTTATTATTTTTTTTTGTAGCCTATATATACACTGTATATACACTGTATATGGCTAGTGAGGGAGTGATCGCCCTCTACCTACACAGATCAAAAGCCCTCGGGAGCAGGGGGGTGGTTGCTTTCTCAGGCAGAGGAACTCCTTGAGAGTGAAATGGCTGGGAAGCATGCCGGCACGTGACTGGCTACAGCATAGCTGGGTCTTTCGGGTGTGGGCAATCAGGCAAGTTAGCTGCCTACTGCAACTGCAACACAATGGCGAGGTGTTCAGGAAATTAGCCAAAGAAACCTTGATGGACTCTGAAAGAACAATAATGGCCCCCAGTCCCGTGCAGCCCTTAAATGGGCAGGGGGTGCTAAGAATCTCACGGTTGCCTCAATTACAATCTAATTCCTTTGTCAATGCAAAAAATACAATTAAAATTGGTAACTGGAATGTGAGAACGCTAAATCATGACGGTAAAATCGATGAGTTAGTGAAGGTTTTTCAAAATTACGGACTTGATATTTGCGCTCTGACAGAAACTAGATTAACTGGAGTCGATAAGTTGGATTTGGAGGATGGTATACGTTTATTGATATCTGGTCGACAGGACGGAATGCATTATCAGGGAGTAGGATTGTTGCTGGGTTGTAAGGCAAATAAGGCTTTATGTGAGTGGGATCCTATAGATGAGCGATTGTTATACGCACGGTTTAAATCAAATCATGGCAACATCAGTCTGTTTGTGTGTTATGCACCTACTAATGATGCACTCGATGAAAGGAAAGACACATTTTATGAAAAGTTGCAAGAAGGAGTAGGAAGGGTACCTAGACATGATGTTTTGATCTGCGTTGGAGACTTTAATGCAGTATTAGGCTGTTCAAATGAGGGATTTGAGGCATGTATGGGTAAGATGGGAGTTGGTAGTAGGATGAGTGAAAACGGAGTGAGGTTTGGAAGCTTCTGTCTAGCAAATGACTTGGTCATCGGAGGCACACTCTTTCAGCATTGCAATATACACAAGACAACTTGGGTGTCGCCGTGTGGAAAATATAAAAATCAGATTGATCACATCGCTATCAGTAGGAGGCATAGAAGTTCTCTGCTAGATGTTCATGTTAAACGGGGAGCAGATATTGGTAGTGACCATCAACTCAGCATTGCAAAAATAAGGTTTAAACTTAAAAATCAGAAGAAGGAAAAATCTGGTGTTGGTAGATACGATATTGTTAAGCTTAGAAGGGAAGGAGAAGAAAAGGAGGAATTCAGATTAGAATGCAGAAATAGGTTTTTGGTGTTGGAAACGTTGGAAGAGGGGGAGAGAAGTGCAGATGAGATGTGGGAGGATGTGAACAAAGTTTTGCATGAGACTGCTGAATGTACGATTGGAAGGAGACATAACTTCAGGAGAAAGAAATGGATATCAGAGGAAACGTGGGATATGATACAAAAGAGAGGTGAGGCTAAATTGAGGAGTGAGATGCAATGCGTTGATGAACGAGAGATTGAATTAGCAAGAGCTGCGTACTGGAGTTTGAATTCAGAAGTAAGAAGGTTAGCTAGGAGAGATAAAAGAAGATGTGTGGATGAAAAGGTTGCAGAGACTGAAATCTTAATAAACAAAAATGATGGTCAGAGTCAAAGAATAGCATATGAATCGATTAGAGAACTGAGTGGTAATGCAGGTAAACGCAAGGAAATACCAGTTAGAGACAGGGAAGGAAATTTATTGACCAAAGATGGAGATATTAAAAATAGATGGAAAGAGCATTTTGAGACAGTTCTTAATAGACCAATACCACCAGAAGAGGATATACTGTCTGCTCAGGAAGATTTAAATATAGAAACAGGAGAGTTGAGGCTTGCAGAAGTGGAGAAAGCAGTAAAACAGTTAAAGAATAATAAGGCACCAGGGGAGGATGGTTTATTTCCGGAAATGTTTAAAGTGGAGGGGGATAGATTAATAATGATCTTGACCAAGCTATTCAATAAGATATGGGTGACGGGGTTACTACCATCAGTTTGGAAGAATGGTGTAATTGTTAAAGTTCCGAAGAAGGGAGACCTGAGTGAATGTGGTAATTGGAGGGGAATCTCTTTGTCACCGATAGCTTTGAAAGTTTTCAGTAGAGTGTTGTTAAATAGGTTGGAGCCGGTGGTTGAGGGTATTCTGAGGGATGAACAGGCTGGTTTTAGAAAGGGACGTGGTTGCAATGATCAGATCTTTATAGTTAAGCATTTGATGCAGCAAGTTAATGAAATGAGAGTACCGTTAAGTCGTTGTTTTGTTGATTTTGAAAAGGCTTTTGATAGTGTTTCGAGAGAGACTATGGGGAAGATCATGAGACATTATGGAATACCAGAGGAGTTTGCGAGGGTCATTATGAACATGCATGAGGACACATTTTGTAAAGTGATGGTTGATGGTTGTCTTAGTGATTCGTTTGAAGTCAAGTCCGGAGTAATTCAAGGTGGTGTTCTATCGCCTTTACTATTTATATTGGTCATTGATTACATTATGAAACGCGTTGGAACAGAAACCGGTGCAGGTATACTTTGGGGAGAGAACAGGAAACTTTTGGATTTAGATTATGCAGATGATATAGTTTTGATTTGTGATGGGCCAGAAGAGATGCAGAGAGTGTTGGACTGTTTGGTGAGTGAAGGTCGCAAGGTGGGTTTGGTTATTAATTGTGGAAAAACTGAAATAATCAATATGAATGTGGAAAATGCGCAGGAATGTGTAATTGGAGGTATGGTTGTAAAGCAAGTTGATAGGTTTAAATATTTAGGTACTTATTTAGCCAAGGATGGTTCTTTGAACTTTGAATTCGAGGAAAGGTTAAAGAAGGCTAATCAGGCAATGGGAATGCTTAAAAATATTTGGAATAATAACAGTTTCTCTGTGCATACAAAAATCAAACTTTATAAGGTAATGGTTAGGAGTATCTTAATTTATGGACACGAGTCTTGGTACAGCACAGTGACTATGGAAAATAAATTCTTGGTGTTTGAAAGTAAAGCACTTAGAAGAATATTAGGAGTTAAGTGGTGGGAAAGGATACCAAATAATAGAATTAGAGAAATTACGGGAGTGCAGCCGATCGATGAATATGTTAGATTCTCACGATGGAAGTGGCTAGGACATGTGTGTAGGAGACAGGGAATAGTACGAGGTACACCAGGGTGGGTGGCACTTGGTAGGAGAGGTAGAGGAAGGCCAAAAGAGACGTGGGTGAGGACAATGAGACGGGAAGCTGGAGATGAGTGTTGGGGAGATCTTGAGGAGTTAGCACAAGACAGGATGTGGTGGTGTGAGTTCATCGAGGCCCTATGCATCCCCGAGGGTGCCACAGGAAATGATTGATTGATTGACAAAAGAATATTCACTTTGTTTTGAGTATGCAGACAAAGAATTTTGGTGCCTTGTTTTCCTTGTTGTCCGGTGGCATATAACCCTGGCAGTTTTGCTACCAGCTTTTTATTATATGTAAATAAGCAGTTAATCAACTCGCCAACATATTAAAAAAACGGCAGTACCAATACACCAGTCCAGTATGAGACAGCCCTAGCATGTATTCAATATCAATGTTGGATTTGGGCACTGAAATGGTGACGTGGATGTGCATGATTCGGGGGGGGGAGGGTTAGGCCTCAGGAAACGGGCTGTTGTGCCTACGCCCAGACTCGTACAAATACATACATATATACTTATTTACTTATTGATGGGATTGATTAGTTGAAGGAGTGGTACAGTATATGAGAGAAGGGTGTGTCAGTGAAGGACAGGGTGACATGGAGGCAATTCATTTCTTACCATCCTTTTCCCATATTACAGTGTGTTGACATAGATGGACAGACTGATAGAAATGATGGTCAATAATTAATTCACTTTACGTTCTCCACTGTTTTGTTTTGTTTTTTTCTTTTTCAACAGCTTGTTTTTAACCTGTATGTGATTAATTTGATGTTGAAGGTTGTCGGAAAGGTGATTTTTTTTGTTCTAATATAAAGCTAGCCTCATCTAACTAGACCAAAAGGGATTAAAACGTATTCATATGACACTATTTCGCCTTGCACAACAGCTGTCACCCATCCCTCACCAAAAACACTTTATTTTCTTTACCTTAAGCTGGGACTGATTAGGTTAGTTTAACCCCTTAACCGCGGGGCGTCACTTTCGTGATGCTCGGCTACAATGGATCATACCGCGGGGCGTCACTTTTGTGATTCTGTGTTATTTTAAATTATCCCGGGCTCTCAAGTGGTGGCTTGTATCATCTATCAGTACTGCCAATGTCCAACACTAGTCAGCACTCCAAATCTCATCTGTACTCCCATCCATTGTTGACATTTTAGCTATTTTACCCCCTTCGTGACTCCCCTCCCTACCTGCCCTCCATTACCCTCTCCTCTCACCTCCCACGCCGCGCTGCGCTACGGAAATTTCCCCCTTCTCTTTCCACAGATTTCATCCATTGAAATAAGCCCTATCCCCTATATTTTTACCCAATAATATATATAAAAAAAAAAAGGTAAGTGATAGTGTTATACTCCATAAATTGGCTAATTATCACCTGACGACACCTCATGTGCATTCATTCGCTACATTACCACGGTAATTTCCCCTTTGATTTATGCCTTGTAATCGATGTCTGTAATAAAAATATATATCAGAAAGGAAGGGAGAATCCTAATTGACATTTACATTCACCTGGAACTAGCTATTTCCTTATTTATTGCCGAGATTTTCTACCTATAAAAAATTAGCATGTCAGTTAGCAGCAGTAAGCCTAAAGTGTCATTGTCAACCCTTCCCTTCTCAGATAATTTACCCCCTTCGTGACTCCCCTCCCTATCTGCCCTCCATTACCCTCTCCTCTCACCTCCCACGTCGCGCTGCGCTACAGAAATTTCCCCCTTCTTTTTCCACAGATTTCATCCATTGAAATAAGCCCTATGCCCTATATTTTTACCCAATAATATATACCAAAAAAAAAAAACAGGTAAGTGATAGTGTTATACTCCAGAAATTGCCTAATTATCACCTGACAAAACCTCACGTGCATTCATTCGCTACATTATGATGGTAATTTCCCCTTTGATTTATGCCTTGTAATCGATGTCTGTAATAAAAATATATATCAGAAAGGAAGGGAGATTCCTAATTGACATTTACATTCACCTGGAACTACCTATTTCTTTATTTATTGCCAAGATTTTCTACCTATAAAAAATTAGCCTGTAAGTTAGCAGCAGTCAGCCTAAAGTGTCATTGTCAACCCTTCCCTTCTCAGATAAGCCGCGGCATTTAGTTCCTTGTCCTCCACTGCAGAGACAACATGTCGCACTCGCGCCCTGCCGTTCCTGCGCTTCTGCGCCCATTGCAAAGGGCCCCGTGACCTCTACGCCCAAGAAAAGTGTTGAGGCAAGCAGGAAAGGCCTCAGTGACTCTGCAGTGGCACGAGAACTTGCTGAATTGTCCATGATAATAATGGACAGCGATTTTGACGATTCCGGTGAATCGTGTGATGAGCCGGGTGAAGTTATCGCGCCAGAAACAGTGACAACAAGTGCTCCTACCAGTGAATCAGTGTCTAGCTCCAAGGGAAAGGAGCCTTTAGTGCAGGAAGGACAAGAATTTGGGAAGGGAGTGAAAAGGAGGCGTGTTAGCCCCAGAACAATGCCCCCACGTGACCCAGCCCGCCATGAGTCACGAGAGCATTCACCTCCCCGTTCCCCAAGCCCCGCTTTACTCATCTCGTCATCATCGTCGGCTGAGTTATCTCCGGAGTCTTCGTCGTCGGAGTCACCACCAGCATCAACAGTGAAGGCCGGCCATAGAGGTAGAGGTAGATCTAAGAGAGTGAAAAGTAGTGTAGCTAGTAGGGTAAGGGCTGCTAGTGCTGTATGGCAACCTAGGGTCAGTGCGAGTGACCTTGACAGAGATAAGCCTCCCTCTCAGCCAACCTCCACCACCACCACCACCACCATCCCTCCACCGCCACGCCAGGGAATCCTGGACGCCTTTGCGTGGACGGAAGGGTCAGATTTTGTCCCCGAAAACCTGGTTTTCGATGAGAGCTCATCAGGAGTTCAGCCTGCCTTCACTATGGACGAAAATGCTGAGTGTGTCGACTACCTTTTGGCCTTCCTAGATGACGAACTCATGCAGCACATATGTGATGAGACCAACAGGTTCGAATCACAACGTGCTGCTAGTGGTACAGGTGCAGCCAAGATGCAACAGTGGACCATGCTGGGAGTGCAGGAGCTGTATGTGTTCTTTGCCCTCATGCTTCTTATGCCACACTCCAAGAAGCATGAGTTGGAAGAATACTGGTCCATAGACCCATTACTACCCTCACCGACCTTCAACAAGTACATGGCCAGAGATCGCTTCCGGAACATCATGGGAAACCTGCACTTTGCCGATAATGATGTACCTTCCCAAACCGATCCACTCTGGAAGATCCGGGAGATTCTGAACAGAATGAAGGATAAGTTCATGTCATTCTTCCACCCATTTCAGAAGGTTGTCATTGATGAGTCCTTGGTTCTGTTCAGAGGACGTCTTCGGTTTGTCCAGTACATTCCAAGGAAACGCCATCGCTTTGGAATTAAGTTCTTTGTACTATGCGACTGTAAGACGGGGTACATCCTTGACTTCGTCATATATTCAGCCAGCACTGTTGATCTCGATAAAACACACCCCCTTGGCTTCTCAGGCTGTGTAGTGAAAGTGCTCCTAGAAAAGTATTTTGGTGGGAATCATGTGCTGTATACAGACAACTACTATACAGCACCGAAACTTGCCAAATACCTTTCTGAGCACGGCATTGGCTCCTGCGGCACTGTGAAAAGTAATCGTGCCAACTTCCCCAAATTCCCAGAGGCGGGAAACTCGCAGCGAGGAGATGTGCACCTACGCAAGTCTGAGAAGATGCTGGCAATACGGTGGCATGACAAGAGAGTCGTGCACATGCTCACCACCGTACATAAGGGGGAGATGAGAGACAGTGGGAAGGTCGACCGTAGGACAGGCGAACCTGTGATGAAACCTGATGCTGTGTTGGACTATAATATAAACATGCGGCTGGTGGACAAGTCCGACATGATGATTGGTGAGATCGACTGCCTCAGGAAGAATACTAGGTGGTACAGGAAAGTTTTTCTGCATCTCATAGATATGACGATGCTGAACGCCTTCATCCTGTACAAGATGAAGGTAAAGCCACCCAAGTCCTTCTCCCTGAGGTTGTTCGCCAGGACTTGTGTCCAGCAGCTGCTGGAAAGATATGGTAGGGTGACAGCAGCAACTCCAAGGCGCCATGCAGTAACACTTCCCGACCGACTTGAGCAGAGGGCGTATACGGATCGGCACAGACTTAAGCTAATGCCTGCCACAGGGAAAAGGAAGGCTGCGATTTGCAGGTGTCAGGTATGTGCGCATACCACACGCCGCACACCTGAGCATAAACGCACCTCTTGGCAGTGCGCTGAATGCCAGGTTCCCCTCTGTGTAACCTGCTTCTTCGATTATCACAGCCAGAAGCAGTTCTAACAGTGCAAGTGTGGAAGAAGAATTATTTGGAAATAATGTGTAAATAATGTGTAAATAGCAGGTGAAAGCAATGGATGTTCAGTTCATATGATTGAACAGTGTATTATGGTTTTATCTTACTGAAAGTGACAATGAATAACATATTGTAAGTAAAATAGAAGGGTAAATATTGAAAATAGAATAGAAAATGTAAATAGTAATGTAAGTAATTAGTAATATAAGAATATGAGTACAAATAATTTATGTTATAACAGTGAGAGTGAATCCGTGGCTCTCTACGTATTTTACTGACTGAAAAATAGAATGACTTCAGTGACAATAAAATAATACGACTGAAGGAAACTTATGGAGAAAGACTCCAGATATATATAAGTGTGATATAGTAATAGAAATATAAAGTGTGAGGGGTTTTATGAATAATAAATGACAGAGTGCCTAGAGCGAACTAGCGCAAGTGCGGCGATCAGACGCGCTCGTAATTTCCATTGCTTTCACACTGTTTTTTTTTTAGTATGGCTCCCAAACTACTTGAAAATGGTAGAATAGTGTTTATAGTGTTTGTATCTGGCTGTGGTAATCATACAACGGGTTGTCGGGAAGTATAAAGTGGAGACTTAGTTACCCTACTTCAGAGGTCTCCACAAGTCCTACGGAAACCGACGAAGGCTCAACAATCATTCCAGGAGAAAGCTGAAGGTATATGCAATAAGCATATATAATTTTATTATTCTAGGACTAATAACTGATTTTTAGCAAATATTTTTTGAGAGTCTGTCGGAGGCCAAATAACCCCGCGGGACACGCAAGTCATTGGTAAACAAGCCCGCGGTGTAGGGGTTAATACATAAAAACGAGTTTCCGACATCCTGCTTCGTCAAATTATCCCACATAGGATAAAAAGAAGATGGTGAGAAGGAGCCCGTAAAGTAAACATTGACTGAACTCTACTTTGGCCTAAAGCTGCCATCTTTCCATCTCCAGTGCCTAGTTGTAACAATAAATTAAAGTTGAAATATCATGCTATTCACGATGAAATGCTACAGATAGAATGCACTAGACCTCCACAACTAAACTATGTGATATCAGCTGAAGCAAGGAGGAATACCTGAACCAGTTAGGGTAAAGGGAGTGCAGCAATGCCAATAACTATAGTTTAACTATTGACTCAATCTAATGGTGTGGTACTTACGTTAGTCATTCGTTGCGCAAAATCAGTGAGAAGTATTTTGATTTCAGAATCGTCAATGACATCTCTTAGGGTCTGGTAGGGATGACTGATGTGTCTGACAGCCAGGTGGGACATGAGGTTACCAACGTAGCTTTGTGTTAACACCACCATCATCAGCATCCACACCCCTTGCACCACACGTTCCCACCACCACCATCCAGACGGCATTGACACGTCTGTTTAGAACAAAGGCGATTAATTTATTAACATCTAACTCAGGCACATTAAAAAAAAATGACAAGTTTCAGTTTGGACATTCACATTACCTTCTTGGAGGAGGATGCGAATACAGTTGAATATATTGGTCTCTTGTCTGGGTGGGTGGTTAGCGTGTGGGGGAAGGCAGAAAGGAAGCAGTTGCGTGACAGTGATCACAGCCAGCAGTGCCGTCCCCACAGCCAGCCACACTAGCGGTGACAGAGGCAGCAGGAAGCCCCATGGATCCACCTCAGGGCGACCACGGGCAGCGAAAATTTTATTCTGTGACATAAACACACCAGGACTGCAGTGCAAATACTTTTTCCTGTCGTCTGTGATGGCATGTGGGCCACCACTGATATCAGCCTCCTGAAACAGAGTAAAGTTATTGAAGAAAAGTGCAGTTAGCTGAACATACGAGTACAGGCTCATCCATATACGGCATAAAGCTCCACTTCCACTCAGCGGGGTGATGCCTCTTGTGTTGTGTGGATGGACTAGTGAGGGTTATCAGCATCTACCCTGCATCATTTATTAGTTTCCTTCTCCTACTACCACAACCGCGCCCACACTAGCCAACTGAGTCATTCCTCAACACATAAATACTGCCACGTGAGTTTAGTGACGCGCAATTTAAGGGTCACGTGGTATTTTATTGAAATATTCAGTTTTTATAAAACAGCCGGTTGTGAACAAACATAAACTCCACAATATGATTATCAGTAAACACTTTTTCGATCGGGAACTGAAACTAAAACATAGTTTTATTTTCCAAATAGTGTACTATGTTAACCTTATCGTTTTTGCGTGTTGTGCAGACTGATATAGGAAACTCTTATTAATTTAGTAAATGTACATTTGAATTAAAGAAAGCTGAACATTTGGTTAACCCCTACACCACGGGCATGTTTACCAATGTTTTGCGTGTTCCGCGGGGTTATTCGGGCTCCGACAGACTCTCAAAAAATATTTGCCAAAAATCAGTTATTAGTCCTAGAATAATATAATTAAATATGTTTATGGCACATACCTTCAGCTTTCTCCTGGAATGTTTGTTGAGCCTTCATCGGTTACCGTAGGACTTGTGGAGACCTCTGAAGTAGGTAACGAAGTCTCCACTTTACACTTCCCGACAACCCATAATATGATTACCACAGCCACATATAAACACTATAAACACTATTCTATGATTTTCAAGTAGTTTGGGATCCATACTCCAAAAAAAACCCACTGTGAAAGCAATGGAAATTACGAGCGCTTCTGATCGTCGCACTTGCGCTAGTTCGCTCTTGGTACTCTGTCATTTATTATTCATAAAACCCCTCACACTTTATATTTCTATTACTATATCACACTTATATATATCTGGAGTCTTTCTCCATAAGTTTCCTTCAGTCGTATTAGTTTATTGTCACTGAAGTCATTCAATTTTTCATTCAGTAAAATACGTAGAGAGCCACAGATTCACTTTCACTGTTATAACATAAATTATTTGTACTCATATTCTTATATTACTAATTACTTACGTTACGATTTACATTTTCTATTCTATTTTCAAGATTTACCCTTCTGTTTTACTTACACTATGTTATTCACTGTCACTTTCAGTAAGATAAAACTATAATACACTGTTCAATCATATGTACTGAACATTCATTGCTTTCACCTGCTATTTACACATTATTTACACATTATTTCCAAATAATTCTGCTTTCACACTTGCACTGCTAGAACTGCTTTTGGCTGTGGTAATCGAAGAAGCAGGTAACACAGAGGGGAACCTGCCACTCAGCGCACTGCCAAGAGGTGCGTTTGTGCTCAGATGTGCAGTGGGTGGTATGTGCACATACCTGACACCTGCAAATCGCAGCCTTCCTTTTCCCTGTGGCAGGCATAAGCTCAAGTCTGTGCCGATCCATATACGCCCTCTGCTCAAGTCGGTCGGGAAGTGTTACTGGATGGCGCCTTGGAGTTGCTGCTGTCACCCTACCATATCTTTCCAGCAGCTGCTGGACACAAGTCCTGGCGAACAACCTCAGGGAGAAGGACTTGGGTGGCTTGACCTTCATCTTGTACAGGATGAAGGCGTTCAGCATCGTCATATCTATGAGATGCAGAAAAACTTTCCTGTACCACCTAGTATTCTTCCTGAGGCAGTCGATCTCACCAATCATCATGTCGGACTTGTCCACCAGCCGCATGTTGATATTATAGTCCAACACAGCATCAGGTTTCATCACAGGTTCGCCTGTCCTACGGTCGACCTTCCCACTGTCTCTCATCTCCCCCTTATGTCCGGTGGTGAGCATGTGCACGACCCTCTTGTCATGCCACCGTATTGCCAGCATCTTCTCAGACTTGCGTAGGTGCACGTCTCCTCGCTGCGAGGTTCCTGCCTCTGGGAATTTGGGGAAGTGGGCACGATTACTTTTCACAGTGCCGCAGGAGCCAATGCCGTGCTCAAAAAGGTATTTGGCAAGTTTCGGTGCTGTATAGTAGTTGTCTGTATACAGCACATGATTCCCACCAAAATATTTTTCTAGGAGCACTTTCACTACACAGCCTGAGAAGCCAAGGGGGTGTGTTTTATCCAGATCGACAGTGCTGGCTGAATATATGACAAATCAAGGATGTACCCCGTCTTACAGTCGCACAGTACAAGGAACTTAATTCCAAAGCGATGGCGTGTGCTTGGAATGTACTGAACAAACCGAAGACGTCCTCTGAACAAAACCAAGGTGAAAGGGGTGGAAGAATGACATAAACTTATCCTTCATTCTGCTCAGAATCTCCCGGATCTTCCAGAGTGGGTCGGTTTGGGAAGGTACATCATTGTCGGCAAAGTGCAGGTTTCCCATGATGTTCCGGAAGCGATCTCTGGCCATGTACTTATTGAAGGTGGGTGAGGGTAGTAAGGGGTCCATGGACCAGTATTCTTCCAACTCATGCTTCTTGGAGTGTGGCATGAGAAGCATGAGGGCAAAGAACACATACAGCTCCTGCACTCCCAGCATGGACCACTGTTGCATCTTGGCTGCACCTGTACCACTTGCAGCACGTTGTGATTCATACCTGTTGGTCTCATCACATATGTGCTGCATGACTTCGTCATCTAGGAAGGCCAAAAGGTAGTCGACACACTCAGCATTTTCGTCAATAGTGAAGGCAGGCTGAACTCCTGAGGAGCTCTCATCAAACATCAAATTTTCTGGCACAAAATCTGACCCTTCCGTCCATGCAAAGGCGTCCAGGATTCCCTGTCGTGGCGGTGTAGGGCGGGTGGTGGTGGTGGTGGTGGAGGTTGGCTGTGAGGCAGATTTATCTCGGTCAAGGTCACTCGCACTGACCCTAGGTTGCCGTACAGCACTAGCAGCCCTTACCCTACTAGCTACACTACTTTTCACTCTCCTTGATTTACCTCTACCTCTACGGCCTGCCTTCACTGTTGATGCTGGTGGTGACTCCGACGATGAAGACTCCGGAGATAACTCAGCCGATGATGATGAAGAAATGAGTGAAGTGGGGCTTGGGGAACAGGGAGGTGAATGCACTCGTGACTCATGGTGGGCTGGGTCACGTGGGGGCATTGTTCTGGGGCTAACACGCCGCCTTTTCACTCCCTTCCCAAATTCCTGTCCTTGCTGCACTAAAGGCTCCTTTCCCTTGGAGCTAAACACTAATTCTGACACTGAAGCACTCGTTGTAGCTGTTTCTGGCACGATAACCTCACCCGGCTCATTACACGATTCACCCGAATCCTCAAAGTCACTGTCCATCATAACCATGGACAATTCTGCCAGTTCACGTGCCACTGCAGAGTCACTAAGGCCTTTCCTGCTTCCCTAACTACTTTTCTTAGGGGTAGAGGTCACGGGGCCCTTTGCAATGGGCGCAAAAGTGGCAGGAATGGTGGGGCGCGAGTGCAACATTGTTTCACTACAGAGGAGGACAAGGAACTAAATGCCGCGGCTTATCTGAGAAGGGAAGGGTTGACAATGACGCTCAGGCTGACTGCTGCTAACTGACATGCTAATTTTTTATAGGTAGAAAATCTCGGCAATACATAAAGAAATAGGTAGTTCCAGGTGAATGTAAATGTCACTTAGGCTTCTCCCTTGCTTTCTGATATATACAGGGTATTTTTATTACAGACATCGATTACAAGGCATAATTCAAAGGGGAAATTACCGTGGTAATGTAGCGAATGAATGCACGTGAGGTTTTGTCAGGTGATAATTAGCCAATTCCTGGTGTATAACACTATCACTTACCTGTTTTTTTTTTTTTTTTGGTATATATTATTTTGTATAAGTATAGGGCATAGGGCTTATTTCAATGGATGAAATCTGTGGAAAAATCCGGGGGAAATTTGCGTAGCACAGCACAGCGTGGGAGGTGAGAGGACAGGGTAATGGAGGGCAGGTAGGGATGGGAGTCACGAAGGGGGTAAAATTGCTAAATTGTCAACAATGGATGGGAGTACAGATGAGATTTGGAGTGCTGACTAGTGTTGGACATTGGCAGTACTGATAGATGATACAAGCCACCACTTGAGAGCCCGGGATAATTCAAAATAACACAGAATCACAAAAGTGATGCCCCGCGGTATGATCCATTGTGGCCGAGCATCACGAAAGTGACGCCCCGCGGTTAAGGGGTTAAAGTGATAGTGAAAACAGTGTCCATTTCATAATTGTACTGTCGCTCAAAAAAGTATCCTCCCACCGCATGAACGCAGGACTTCACAATGTGTCGAGCGATTGAAGCAGTGTCGGTATTGTTGGCAAACCTGGCTCTCTCAGATATCACGATAGATTCGGTACCTCATATCTAGATCCAAAGTTTGAGTCGAGGATTTTAGAAATCTGATACAGAGTCAACTTACGATAACCCTATAGTGTATGGTCAGTAAGTATGGAAACCTCCCAGGAGACATGTGGTGCTATTGTTGCTCTTCATGTGGAAGGATATTCAAATAGAGAAATCGCGAGATGAACAGGTGTTTCAAAGAATACTGTGGCAATATGGGTGAGGAGAAACCTGGAAACTGGCAACATTGACACCCAACCCAGGTCTGGCCACCCTAGGTGCACGACACGGGATGAAGATGAGGTATGAAATATTATCGGTTATAAAATAGATAATGGAGATGAAAACATAATACCAGATCTTTCATGATATATGTGTTCCTAACATTATCTCAATGCCTATTCCAGGTGATAGCTGGGGTCATAGAATGGAATCCTTTGCAACAGCAGCTAGTATCAGAAACCAGCTTCAGCTGGAATGCACAGAGGAAACAATACGGAACAGGCACCGGGATAGGGGATTATGAGGAAGGCGACCAGCTATAAAGCCACACCAAACTGAGAGGCATATGGAGGACAGAATGGCTTATGTGCTAGAATACTGTGACACGGGGGACACATTCTGGGATAACGTTGTGTTTTGCGACGAGAAAACGTTCACCGGTGCTGGTATTGGTGCTTCCTATGTCTGGCGTCCTATAAACACAAGGTGTGTAGTAATCTGTCAGACTGTATACACTTGCGTCTGTCTGCCACCATGGCGCTTCTGTTAATTTCACACTCCATATCAGTGATACATACTCTATAGAAGAAATAATCTTCCATTGATCTGCACAGGTATAGCACACAGAACGTGGTCGGCAGCAGGAGAAGTGAGCATGTCTGCGCTGGATTATTTGGGTGGATACATGCAGGTGGGGTTGGTGAGCTGGTAGATGTTGGACCTGGAAGACTGACTGGTGCATAATATGCAGAAATTTTGCAGGAGGTTGTGCTTCCGACAGTGAGGGCAATGCTTGTTCCGGAGCCAGATTCATTTTACCTCCTGCATGATAATAGTCCCATTAACACATCCCGCCAGTGATACAGTGGCTTCAGGAACACCCAGCAATCAACATGTTGCTACATCCAGCCAGATCCCTGGACCTCAATCCAATAGAAAACGTGTGGGCAGCAATGACTCGTAAAATGCCACATTTTGACAACCCCACCAGGGAAGACGTGGTCACCGTTGCTACCTAGGCGTGGGAAGGCCTGAGGAATGTAGCAGGCCAACAGCTGGTGTATAATGCTGCATCATCTATGCTCGATGGCTTGATGCCGTCTTCTCAGAGGTCAATGCATATATAAAGTATTAAATAATGGCAACATCCTACTTATATTTTGTTTACCTTAACGTCAGACACACATAGCTCATTTGGAATATATGGCAGAGGGTATCTCCTTCTCCTTCATTTATTTCTGTTACCTGCAATAAATGGAAGCACCTGACATTCTATCTACCTCCCTCTGTGTCTGTAGGTTGTTGATCGCTGTGCTCTATATTGTTCTGTTCTACTCATACAGGCTATGCATCGGAAATACATGAATAATCCCATTTCATATCTCCGAGATAATTCCCTTATTGCATTTCATAAGGACATAAAGTTTCCACATGAAACTTTAACTCGTACACCGCTGCACCGTATGTAAACCGGGGCTACTAACAGACCTCACGCCCACTTAATATTTTCCATATTTCGTCGTCCGTTTGTCAGATTGACTCACCGCACCTTTGGGAGGATACTTTTTTGAGCGACTGTACACTCGGCAACAATAGTCCTGTCGTCTTTTTTTTTTTCTTTCTCCATGGGCTTTAAAAATCATCCTGGAGCTTGTGCAGCAACTGACGCTGATTGTTTGGCCATAGATCAGTGTCATTTGTGTCATTTGCATCATATTCAAGACTAACTCTCAAACACCATAGGCAGAAAAGCAGGAGAGATGACGCAGCTTTAGATGGCGATGGTACTCTGTTGTAAGTGCATCAAACAAACAGTTACCTCAGTGTGAACTCAGTATAGCCACTGCCAATGCGTAGCTGTTAGGAGTTTCACAGACTCCCTTAGGTACAGTTGACAGCAGAAGTTCGTCCCTCTCAGCGTGCATGATACGAGCTTGTTGATCTCTGAACGCTGTATGAGATACAGTTGTCAGGTATGGTTTAAACGGCTAATATTAAAGAAATATGTTCAGAGATAAGAACACATTCCCTAATGATCATAATGATTTGCAGCAGGTGGGATAATATTGTTATTGTGAAACGTATGACACTGATTTAGGAAGATTCTTCGTTACGGACATGGAGGCACGGGATTATTTGAACTGTACTGATGTTGCCAGCAAGTATTATATAAAATATTATGGAACGTTTGCAGTCCTAAAGGTGAGGTTGCAAGAAAACATTAATTACGATGTCAGTTACACTAACAAACATAGAAACTGACAGTACGTGTTTCGCGAGTATACGGTTTTGTCTTACAAGTTAAATCACTTCTCTTCCTGACCTCTCTCCCCACCCGTCTCTCCTACAAGTTAAATCACTTCTCTCCCTGACCTCTCTCCCCACCCGTCTCTCCTAAAAGTTAAATCACTTCCCTTCCTGACTTCTCTCCCCACCCGTCTCTCATCTTCCCAGTCATGCTCTGCTACCATCCAAGTTTTACCGCTAATGCTGAAAATCGTATGTCTGTAGGCAGAGTGTGAAAAGTAATTAATATAAAAATGTTAAATGAGCTTTTTCTCCTCCATCGCTATGACTTGAATATAGATAGACAGATAGATAGAATTTAAATCGTCACTGTGGTGGTTCGGAGACATTACTCGTCACCATTTATACAATACATATATAACCATCGTTAATGCAGTGCTCTCGGCTCCCTCGCCGTTGCCCTTCCCTCCCCCTTCCATTGTCTTCATCACTCCTTCCCCCTCCCTCCGCCCCCTCTACCAGCCCCCTTGTTTCCAGCCTGCAACACTCGCAACCCCTCCCCAAAGTTTTATTGTTTTGACCCTGCCTGAATTCTCTCTCTTGTCATTTCAAATGTCTGTTTTCTCTCGCTTCTTCATTTTTGTCTCGAGAACCGAACAATATAACGACGGTTTTGTTTTTGGATTCTATTCTTTAATAGTGTGTAATTTTATTATAATGACCGAGGCAGTGGCGATCAAGAGGCATTAACTGTTCAAAGAACGGCAGTCAGTACTTCACTTTAGTCATCATTTTATTACTCTTTCTCCCTAGCCATTCAGCTCTTGCTTACACTTATCTTTTTAATCCTAACATACATAAAATACAAAGCACAAACGTCCTTCTTTTCCAAAGAATGTAAAAAATGAAAAATAATCATCGCCTGTGTTGTGTTGCACATAAGTATGGTCTACATGCGTCCAGAAAATATTTTCTGAATACGTATTGTCAGTATTCTTGGTGATAATTTGTAGTTCTTCAGTTACGGTTAAATATAGCAAGATAGATGACAGTCACAAAACCTGTATCCTTCCACAGATTTGGCAAGCACAATCATCGTAATATACGATGAAGGGGGATTATACCCCTCTGAATGAGTAGATTGTTCCCTTAGCAGAATATGCTTGCCGTTAGCCCGGACAACATGCAGGTGTACGTGGAAGTATCCGACTGTCATGGTGAAAGGGTAAATTACGGTAAAGGTTTGCTCCCTTTGCATCCGAGTCGTTGTCACCCCTGTATCGATGATAATGGCAGTTTCAGAACATATGTTTAGAGCGCTGAAGGGCAGCCATGCCGTTACCTTTTGTTCTGACCATGTTATGTAGCTATGGGAATGGAGTGATATAGATACTCTTGCTGACTGCATTCTCTGACCTTGTAAGATCATGTGTTGAGGGAGTTCAGATCAAAGTATTTCAATGGTTTATTGTTTTAAATTATAAATTAAGTAGACGTATCTCATAGGTCTCACTCTAGTGATGAACACAATGTGGGAGGAGGGGGGTGGATTATGAATGCAGGAATACCATGGGTAAGAGAATGGGTTACATTACAACCTGGGATACAGGTAAATATGTTATAAGGTGTAGGCAGGAGTGAGAGATACAGAAAGGGGGAAGGAGGCGAGGAGGGAAGTAGTCCGGAAGGGGGGGATGATACTGAACATTCATGGTTACGATGGACATATTGATGTATGAGTAATCTGGTTACTTGTGTGTAATACAGTTGGCGTATAATATGCACGAGTATTGTGTTTATAATGTAACTACAATTGCGACTTTACTTCCTGTAAATGATAATAGCTGTATTCATGTCATGAATAACCAATGTAGTAAGGGAGGTAAAACGAAACAGGGTCAATTGAATGAA
Source organism: Coenobita brevimanus (assembly GCF_032717465.1). NCBI lineage: Eukaryota > Metazoa > Arthropoda > Malacostraca > Decapoda > Coenobitidae > Coenobita > Coenobita brevimanus. Next base: position 8,513,232 of record NC_137001.1, read on the forward strand.
ACCGTGGGGAAGGGTTCGGGGTGTTGCAGGCTAGAAACAAGGGGTACTGAAGAGGGGGGAGGGGGAGGGGGGAGGAATGATGGAGACTGTGGAAGGGGGAGGGAAGGAGTGGGCGAGAGGGTGGGGAGGGAGTGTGTTTGGAGCACTGTATTAACGATGGTTATGTATGTATTGTATAATTTTTTTTTTTAATGCAAGGAAGAAGGAACCAAAGGCCATGAGCCCGCAAAACAGTTCCCTTCAAGAGAAAAACAAAATACAACAGAGAGCAAAATTCAAGATCCGATCATTTCGAGATGCCTGGACACACTGCGTTTGAAAGACTGGAGATCATAGGTCTCCGAACCACCACAGTGACGATTTAAATTACTAACATTTATATTCAAGTCATAGCGATGGAGGAGAAAAAGCCCATTTAACACTTTTATATTAATTACTTTCCACACTCTGCTTACAGACATACGATTTTCGGCATTAGCGGTAAAACTTGGATGATGGCAGAGCATGACTGGGAAGATGAGAGACGGGTGGGGAGAGAGGTCAGGAAGGGAAGTAATTTAACTTGTAGGAGAGACGGGTGGGGAGAGAGGTCAGGGAGAGAAGTGATTTAACTTGTAGGAGAGGCGGGTGGGGAGAGAGGTCAGTGTCACGGGGTTTTTAAAATATCACGGGGTTTTTATAATAAATGCTAAATATTATTTAATTGATGATATTGTTCAATAATATTGACGAGCAGGGACAATGATTGTCTTGCTAAATCAAGCAACGATTCTCTAAGAACGAGAATTTATAAACTTTCTCGACAGTACACAGCAGAGACTAATCACTCAATTGCTGTTTATTAGTACTGTAGCCTCTGGAGAAAGTTACTTCACCCCTGACAATAAATAACTAATACTAATAATAGTATCAGGTTCTTGCTGGTGCTTAACTCCTAGGAGGCACAACGGATTTTAAGTTTAATACAAGACTGGCCTAAGTACCAGTTATGAATAGCAAAACGTTTATGCAAGCTAGGAGCTATATGGAAAATAAGCTTAATTGTGGAGCAATGAAAGAAGAGTTTACTTTACATTAAGCTCAAGAAAAAGAAATATTAAAATTTATTGATTACAAAATAAATTTAACGTTACAATTCAGAATCAAATCAATGAGATCGCACTCACTCACTCACACAAAAGCTAAATGCTTACGCCTAGGAAAAACACCTTAATTAAACTCTTAAAACTAGGAAAATACAAAAAAGGAAATACTGGTCGATGAATGCTGCATATCACCCAAAGCTGAACTAAGGGTGGGAGCACTGGAGAACTGTGAAGTGGAGTTTGGGTACTAGCTGACCTCTCACACTGCTGGCACAGGACCTCTCTCCGTCACAGCAAACACTTGACTGAATTCAAATGATGTATGGGCAGGACGCACAAGCCACCGGAAGAAGGCGTGGCTAACGATTGAAGCAAGCAGGGGTGAACAATAAAGAAACAATAGTATCGCTCAGTAGAGCACTTAGTGACGTGCATTAAATCGGTCACTTTTGAAACAGTGACGAATGTTTTGAAAAGTATACCCCGAAATGGAGAGAGAAACGTTAACAGCGATACACAGTGAGTTTTCCACTAATAGATCGTGGATTCTCAAAAAAGGGAAATGTCGCAAATTTGATTCGTGACATTACGCTCCTACAAAATTAATTTTTTTCCTTATGGGAAAAAATTTGTGGATATATATATATATATATATATATATATATATATATATATATATATATATATATATATATATATATATATGTACACATCCTAACTCAGTCACACAAGATTCACATTGTGGTGTGTGTGCTATCCTGCTACAGGTGAAAGTCGCAGTCGCCAGTGAGCGAAAAAAACTCATATTTACGTTAATAGAAGCAAGCTTGAGGGAAAAAGCTCCGTGATGACGGTGAAAATCCTGGACTCAGGTCAAACTGAGCGAAAAGTCGCTACATTTACACTGACAACTAATTGTTGTGTAGCGTGATGTATGTAATACACGGTGTAGGTGTGACAGTTGTAGTGTAACTGTACCTACTTTTTTTTTTTTTTTTTTTTTTTTTTTTTTAAATAACAGAACGGAGGAAGGAAAAACAAATGGAGAAAAAAAAAATCCATACACCAGATTACTGGTGTCCTCTGTTCATAAAATATCTGTAAGAATTAGACTTGAACAGTTGTAGGTTGAAATTTGGAGGAAAACAACTCTGGGGAAGCGAGTTCCAGAGAGATGCAGTTCGGGGAATGAAAGAATTCTGATAGGCAGAAGTTCTGCAATGTGGTTGAGTGACATTCCAGTCATGAGCGTTACCAGATGCCCGTGTAGCACGAGGGAAGGCATGGAGAGGTGGCACCATGGACGCAACTTCGTCTGAGCATTTGCCAAAAAAATATCTGTAAAATAATGCAAGGGAGGCAACATTCCTTCTTACTTGCAGGGGAGGTAGTTTATATGTAATGGCAGGGTTGTTAATGATTCTAACAGCTTTATTCTGAATTTTGTCTAGTTGTCTTAATGCAACCTCTCCACAACCATTCCACAAGGGTGAGCAATATTCAAGCTGAGAGCGCACATGACTCTTATAAATTATAGCTAACTGCTCATCGGCGAAGAAGTTACGGACTCTGTACAATAATCCAAGTTTCCTTGAGGCGGTTTTAGCAAGTGATCTGACATGAGAGGTCCAGCTGAGGGCACTGTTAAGTGAGACACCAAGAATTTCAATACTTTTGGAGATGGGAATATTAGTAGCACTGAAGGTAATGTACGAATCTGGCAATATCTGTCTATTAGTAAACTGTATATATTTAGTTTTACTAGCATTAAAAGAGACAAGTTTTTTTTTGTCCCCATTCACTGATTGTAGATAGATCTTGATTTATGGAGATGGCTGTATTGAGTTGAGAGGTAGAGATATTAGACTTTGTAAATGGATGTCTGAGTGTGAATGAACTATGTAGTGTTGAGTCATCTGCATATGAGTGAATGGGATTGTGAGTGACAGATAAGAGATCATTAATATGAACCAGAAATAGGGTTGGCGCCAGAACTGATCCCTGTGGCACGCCGGCGTTAATTGAGTGGAAATTCGAATATACATCATCTACTTTTACTCTTATTTTCCTGTCACTAAGATAAGAAGAAATCAAAGGAACAAAAGACGTTAGTCCATAGCAAGGGAGTTTGGACAGCAGGGAACGGTGCCATACTCTGTCGAAAGCTTTAGAGACATCAAGAGCTACTGCATGAGTTTCTCCAAAAAGATCAATTGATTGATGGATGGTATGAGTTAAGAGGTTGAGTATGTCAATGGTGGATCTTTCGTGGCGAAAACCGTATTGTCTATCATTAATTAAGTTGTTGGATTCAAGATGTTTAACAATATGCTTATTAATTAAAGTTTCAAATACCTTACCAAGAGAAGATGTGATAGCTATTGGTCTGTAAGTGGAGGGGTCAGACGAACTTCCTTTCTTCGGAACTGGGTGGATATTGGCTTCTTTCCATGAATTTGGGAATAAAGAAGTACGTATGCATAGTCTGAATAATTTAGCTAGGACAGAGGCAAGTTCAGGGGAACACTTTTTCAAAACAATTGGCGGAATTCCATCTGGACCTGGAGCTTTGTTGGTAGGTAAATTGTCTAGGATGGATTTTACAAATCTTGTCTGTATTTTAAGTGGGGCAATTTCGGGAGAATCAAGTTCCAGTACTGAGACATTCTGGCTGGTATCATCTATGGTAGAGTTTCTTGCAAAGGTACTAGCAAAGATATCTGCTTTCCCACGTGGGTCATTTGTAATATTGCCATCTGAAGATTTTAGTGGGGGAATGGAAGATGACTTGTTAAAGTTATTATTGAAAGAATTAAGAGTTGACCAGAATATTCTGTTGTCATTAGGGTTGTTAAGTAGTTTTGATGCTTGCTTTTGAAGAAAGTTTGATTTAGATAGATTTAATACAGCTTTTGCATGATTTCTAGCAATTTTAAATTGGGAGAGTGATTCAGGTGTTTTTGATTTTAAGTAAGAGTTATATGCTAATGACTTTTTGGGCTGTTGCTCTGGCACAATTGCCATCAAACCATTTTGGAGAGTTTGATCTTTTAGTGAATTGTTGACTTGGTATGAATAAATCCATACCAGCTAGTATTAAGTCACAAATGTGGGACTGGGTAGAATTGGGATCACTAGAGAAGAAAGACTGCCATGGAACATCAGCAAGAAAATTTCTAAATCCATCCCAGTCTGCCCTGTCAAAGTGCCATCGGGTCACCCTGACAGGTTCGGAATGGGGAGATGTAGGAGGGTTAACTAATGAGGCTTTGATGAGATTGTGGTCAGAGGATCCAAGTGGTGACAGTACCTCTATCCTGTATTGATCTGGATTATTTGTCAAGAATAAATCCAAGAGATGGGCATTATGGTCAGGATTATCAGGTATTCTGGTTGGTTGCTTTACCAACTGGGTGAGATTAAACGATTCCGCAAACAGCTCGCATTCCAGACCAGCGTCGTCAGTCCGGGCAGAATGCAATAACCATTCAACATTGTGTATGTTAAAATCACCCAAAATGGTAATTTCATTGCCAAGGGCAAGGTCAAGGTTACTCAACTGAGTGGATATGGAACTTCCCCCTTGTAAAATGACATAGTAAATAATAACATGGCAACAACGAAGGCAGAGGAGAAGAGGCGGTAGCGTGCGGCAGACAATCAGCTGGCCCGCACAGCAAAACTGCTACACCCATTGCTGTACCTGCAAAATCAATTGAGGTGGAGCATCAAAACTGTCAATGAGACAAAATTCTTATTATGTTACAATTACTCTCTCTGCCTAGCAATCAGTACATGCTACGAAAAGTATGCTCTAGCTGAAAAATACAAGTGACAGCCTAAGCTTCGTACATTCGAGGTCACCATTAATTATAGCACATGATTACTGTCAGCAAGTTGAGAATCCTTGTGCAAACTCGGGTCTTCCATAGCCTCGAACTGCACACGGGTCCTCAACCTGTGCCTTAACCTACAATACTTATATTAATATCGGGGGCTGAGAATCCTTGTGCAAACTCGGGTCTTCCATAGCCTCGAGTCGCCTCTGCGGAGTTCTCATTTCCCCCTTAACCTACAGTACTTATATTAGTATCGGGGAGCTGAGAATCCTTGTGCAAACTCGGGTCTTCCATAGCCTCGAGTCGCTTCTGCGGAGTTCTCTCTCGAACTTCCCCCTTAACCTACAGTACTTATATTAGTACCGGGAAGCTGAGAATCCTTGTGCAAACTCGGGTCTTCCATAGCCTCAAGTCGCCTCTGCGGAGTTCTCTCTCCAACTTCCCCCTTAACCTACGGTACATGATATGTATGTACAGGCCCTGGACATACTGTGTCCTGTGGGGCCAACAAGTGAGACATCAGGTCTACACTCACTTCACCACTATCCTGTCTCTCAACCTCAGAGATTACAGGTGTGGTTACGAACGGCACAGGAAGGGCATGTCCCTGATTAGTGCTGTTTCTTTGACACACACTGCAGGAACGGACAAAACTATCTATGTCTCGTCCCATCCCTGGCCAGAAAAAGTCAGCTCGGATATGGCCCTGGGTCTTCCTTTTGCCCGTGTGACCTCCTGAGGCTGAACAATGACCCCATTCTAACACTGCTTGGCGGTACTTGGCGGGGCCACAAACTGCAGTCGAACCTTGCCCTCGGGTGTTCGTGACTCACGGTAGAGCCATCCTTGTTTGTGAAGGAACTTGGCTCGACCTCCCGGTGAATACTTAATCACTCGACCCTTTTGTTTGTTCCGCACGGCAGCAAGTGTCGGGTCAGAATGTTGTTCTTGTACAACAAGTTGACTACACATCAGATCTTGCGGCGATTCAATGATCACTGGGGTGACACAATCTGGAGCCTCAGCCATGGCTCGTGTAACCGCAGCAGCTGAAGTCTGAGTAGCGTAATCATCGGAGCAACTATCCTTGACTCCGATAATGTTGCCTACAATTAGGTCAAATAAAGGTTCTGGCATGACAACTGCGAGTGTTGTACCAGTATAAAATGGAGATGCCACCTGGATACATGCCTCAGGGAACAATCTCACTGATCCATCAATAAGGTTTGCATGGATCTGTCGACCTGTATACTGCTCAGGCCGAACTAGACTCTGCTTGACAGAGCAACCTGAGTAACCATTATCTCTCAGGACCTTCACAGGAATGCCTCCCACAAACCCTGGCTGAACAAGGAAGGTACTGTCACCTGTGGGAGGGCCTGTGGAGGAAGCAGCTAGCCACTCATGAGGCTGCTGAATTGATGCGACAAATATTGTGCCTTGAAGATTATATTGGGAAGATGGAACATTGGCCATCTGTGGAGGGGGGTTCACTGTCACTGTGGGACTATTGAACTGTGGGGAAGTACCCATACTGGTAGGGACGTGACCACCGCGCTGCTGCTGAGGAATGAAGGCTGCACTCGCTTCCTCCCTCTTTTGAGCTGGAGGTGAAAAAGTTTGTCCCGACGGTCGGTTGCGTGGCTGATACTGCTGCTGGTTAGGGTACTTGTTGTACCTCTTCCACTCAGGTTTCTGAGTGTTTTGCCCCTGGTCCTTCCACTGAGGTTTTGGACCTTGGTCATTATTCTGAGAATGGCCTTGTTGCTGGGATTCAGTCTGAGACATCTTCCCAGACTTGGCAGTATCTTTTCTGCTCCAGGTGTTTTGCTTACGAGTTTGATACCCGTATGCAGTGAAATACACGTCAGCCTTTTCTGCCATTTGGCTGGCATCTTTCACCTGGCAGATCTTAAGCTGTGCTATGAGCTCAGCAGGCCACGACCTCTTTAGCTGTGTACGCAGCATAAGGTCAATTATCCCCTCACGTGTGGAAGGAGTTTCATCTTTCTCCATCCACTCATTTAAGTAAGCAGTGAGACGATCGAGGAACTGAACAGCTGTTTCCTTGTCTTGGAGACGAGCTCGCATGAACTGAACTTTGGCATCGTCTACTGTGAGACCATACGCCTTAATGAGTGCAACTTTCATCATTTCATAGGTGACATTATCCCCACGAATTCTGTGGAGAATATCGAGGGCAGGGCCCTCAAATAAACTAAGAAATTGGAGCCGCTTAGCTGCCTCATCCAGTTGATACATGTCTGCCATGTTCTCAAAACGAGCTATGTACGGCTCAATTCGCTTGCTTTCCTTGTATGAAGGAAGCTTGATGCGTGGGGTCACCAGGATATGTGCAGGGAGAACGCTCGTGGAGCTTGGATCAACTGCACCGGATGTGTCTGAAGCCAAGGAAACTCGCTTGAGCTTCAGCACTTCAAGTTTTTCTCGTGCCTCTCGCTCGGCACGTTCGTATTCACGTTGTTCCCACACGTGTTCTAAGTCGAGTTCGCGTTGTTTCTGCTCGTGTTTGCGTTGTTCTCGCTCGTACTCACGCTCCTTTTCACGTTCCTCACGCTGTTCTCGCTTGTATTCGCACTGAATCTTACGCTCTTCATGGGCATCATTCTCGCGCTGCTGCTCCTGATTATGCCATGAGAGTATATACTCTTTAATTTCGGATGGGTTCAAAGGACCCATTTCTTTGGCTTCCTGTAAAAATACAGTGGTAGCCATGGCGCTAATTTATTAAGCAAACGAAACTGAGTACTGACTGCTTCGCAAACGAATGCTAATAACACAAATAAAGAATACAGACACAAGCTAGTGGTGACCAGTCTTATCTAGTTAACTGGCCAAGATTAGAGCAAAAATGCAAATGACTGGGAAGACTCAATAATAAACAAATGGGTACGGCTACTTCCCAGGAGTGAATAAAATCGTCTGGCGTTACCAAAACTAAAGTACTAAATAGAGTTAAGTACTCTATGGATTAATAAAGCAAAAATTCAATTGCTAAATTAACAGTAAACACCAGTAAACTTGTGCCTATAAACTTTAATTATAAATACCTAAATATGAACGAGTGAGAACTATCTCGTGAATAGCTTTAGAGCTAGGAGTTAATATCCTGGAATGAGGTCGCCAATTGTTACGGGGTTTTTAAAATATCACGGGGTTTTTAAAATAAATGCTAAATATTATTTAATTGATAATAATATTCAATAATATTGAAGAGCAGGGACAATGATCGTCTTACTAACTCAAGCAACGATTACTTTACGCTGACTTCTTCGCACGGTTCTCTAAGAACAAGAATTTATAAACTTTCTCAACAGTACACAGCAGAGACTAATTACTCGATTGCTGTTACTGTTAGCCTCTGGAGAAAGTTACTTCACCCCTGACAATAAATAACTAATACTAATAATAGTATCAGGTTCTTGCTGGTGCTTAACTCCTAGGAGGCACAACGGATTTTAAGTTTAATACAAGACTGGCCTAAGTACCAGTTATGAATAGCAAAACGTTTATGCAAGCTAGGAGCTATATGGAAAATAAGCTTAATTGTGGAGAAATGAAACAAGAGTTTACTTTACATTAAGCTCAAGAAAAAGAACTGTTAAATTTATTGATTACAAAATAAATTTAACGTTACAATTCAAAATCAAATTAATGAGATCGCACTCACTCACTCACACAAAAGCTAAATGCTTACGCCTAGGAAAAACACCTTAATTAAACTCTTAAAACTAGGAAAATACAAAAAAGGAAATACTGGTCGATGAATGCTGCGTATCACCCAAAGCTGAACTAAGGGTGGGAGCACTGGAGAACTGTGAAGTGGAGTTTGGGTACTAGCTGACCTCTCACACTGCTGGCACAGGACCTCTCTCCGTCACAGCAAACACTTGACTGAATTCAAATGATGGGCAGGATGCACAAGCCACCGGAAGAAGGCGTGGGTAATGGTTGAGGCAAGCAGGGGCGAACAATAAAGAAACAATAGTATCGCTCAGTAGAGCACTTAGTGACGTGCATTAAATCGGTCACTTTTGAAACAGTGACGAATGTTTTGAAAAGTATACCCCGAAATGGAGAGAGAAACGGTTAACTGAGCGATACACAGTGAGTTTTCCACTAATAGTTCGTGGATTCTCACAAAAGGGAAATGTCTCAAATTTGATTCGTGACAGTTAGGACGGGAAGTGTTTTAACTTGTATGACAAAACCGTATACTCGCGAAACACGTACTGCCAGTTTCTGTGTTTGTTAGTGTAACTGACATCGTAATTAATGTTTTCTTGCAACCTCACCTTTAAGAATGCAAACGTTCCATAATATTTCATATAATACTTGCTGGCAACATCAGTACAGTTCAAATAATCCTGTGCCTCCATGTCCGTAACGAAGAATCTTCCTAAATCAGTGTCATACGTTTCACAATAACAATATTATCCCACCTGCTGCAAATCATTATGATCATTAGGGAATGTGTTCTTATCTCTGAACATATTTCTTTAATATTAGCCGTTTAAACCATACCTGTCAAGTCTATCTCATACAGCGTTCACAGATCAACAAGCTCGTATCGTGCACGCTGAGAGGGACGAACTTCTGCTGTCAACTGTACATGTCTATCTTTGAACAACCTGCCAGACACACCAGTCAAACAGGAAAGAACACCCAGAGAATGCAATACCCACGACCGCGAGCTGGTCTATGGACCCATTATATCAATCCAAAAAGTACTCCCAGAATCTAATAGCTTCATTTTTGCCTAATCATTATCATTTCCACTGACTTTGGTTCAAATCAGAGCAAGACTGTATGAGCTGCCTTTGCCCAGTGACCTTTTCCATTGACCTTTATTTTTGATTGTATTCAATACAGATATCTTTGTGTTATCCTCATCCTTCCACAAAGTTTAGCATACATCAGATTAAAACTGTAAGATGATTTTACCATATGATCCTGACCTTAGACCTAGTGATCTAAAAGAAGAAATAGGGTCAAACTCTTGGGTGATCCTCAACTCATCTGCCAAGTTTAATCCAAATCAGATCAAAATTGTTTTGGTTATTATGTTCACACACACACACACACACACACACACACACACACACACACACACAAATTGAAATATCACACTGCCCTATGGCATTGACCTTTGACTAATTATATTCGTAACAGAATCCCTTCGTTCTTGCCTGACCATTAACCATTCCACCAAATTTGATTCATATAAGATCAGTAACGTTTGAGTTGACCTTGCCCTGTCACCAGGGCATTTTCTTTTTCTAGTGACCTTGAACTTCGACTGACTGTTCTCAAAATTGAATACTTTTATTTTTGCTTTATCGTCAGTCCCTTTACAATATTTCACCGAAATCAGAGGAAAACTATTTAATTTGGCCTTGTCCTGTGACTTTGGCCTTTGACTCATCGTTCTAAAAAATAATGGATTTTCTCCTTGTCTAACTCTAAAACCCTTCCTGTGAGTCTGGTTAAATTTGAATCAGATGTATTTGAGTTTTTTTTTTTTTTGACATACTCGTACACGGGCTGGACTTTAACCTTGTCCGGTGAACTTGAGCTTTGACATCAAAGGACTGATGGAGGAAAACAAACCTATATCTCAACCAGGGAAGAGTGAGTGTTAACGCAGTTACTGAAAGGTTCCCCATGAAACCTAATATTATTGGATTCGTGGCTTTAGCTGAGACCAGGCAACTCAGCTGTCTCTAACCTGGAAAGACTTTTGTTTTTTTTTTGTTACCCAGAACTATCTCTCATATCCTGAATGCAGTTAGCGTTTTTATTTCCACCTATTTATTTTCTCCGAGGAGGAGAGTATCTTTTCACCCCTGTTTGTTTGTTTCTTTGTCTGTATGCAGGATTACCCCAAAACTAAAAAAGAGATTTGGACCAAATCTGGTAGGAAGATAGCCCAAGCCTCAGGGAAGAATCGATGAACTTTTTGTTTGTTTCCATCTATTAGATTACTCAAAAACTAAAAGAGAGATTTAGACAAAATTTTGGTGGATAGATAGCCCTTGTCCCAGGGAATAAACGATTCATTTTGGGGGCCGATCCGGATCGTATTACAGAGTCGGGATCCTAAAAACACATTTTGCAAAACCCAAACCAGTGATGAAAAATCCTAACCAATTATGAAGAGTGGTTTGGAAAATATGTTTCCCTTGTCAGAGAGATACACTCCAGTGAGTGCCCCTCTAGTCTTAGCCATATTATATTGTGTCATTATCTCCCCATTGTCGTGTTCTCACCTGGTGTATGACATCGTATGACCCTGGCCGTTACCCCTCCATATTTTGGCCAATCAGACAATCAGTCAAGTAAATTTGGAGGTGGTTCTCATCCAAGATTCGATGGTGGAGTGTAGATCAATGTACAGTAGTGTTATTTGTCGTAACAGCAATTTTTTCCTAGTGGCGTGAAGCCCCGTCAAGATGCGTGACCAACCAGTTTAATCAATGCCTGAACAATAAAAATACCGTAGGAGCAATAGTGAGAAAATCTCAGGGGTTGATAAGATGTATTTGAAAATAACAAACTGTAATGAAGCAGCAGTGGCCTGTTCATAATCTATATATCTACATACCTAGGCTGCTTTCCCCAAAGAAAGGGGGGTATCCGTGACAGATCGACACACTACCAATTTACTCATCCACACACACACACACACACACACACACACACACACACACACACACATTTACTTGTATCTTAGTCCCAAAGGGAGAAGGGACAGATCCTCACCGCACCACACCGCACGAGGGTCGACTAAGCATTGTAATCAGCGACATTCACAGCAGGGCCGGACAGCAGTGCTGGTTTACCCCTGCCACATCACAATGGACCCATCCCCTTACCCACACCTGACCTGATCAGCTGATCAGACCAAATGTGGGATAATTTCCCCTTGGGGCCACGTCACCATTTATTCATTCACAGTTTCTCTCCCGTCATCCCAATGATGCACAGCCACTCTTTCTTGCTTTACAGACATCCCTCTCGCATCTAGCGCACTCTTCACATTGTCCATCCATCCTATTCGTGGTCTTCCTTTCAACAATATACCTCTTACATCAGATTCAATTACCTTTTTCACCATTCACTCTTCACCCATTCTCTCCATATGCCCAGACCAACACAACACCCTCTGCTCAATCCAGTCAGCCATCTTCCTCATAACTCCAGTTTTCCTTCGTACATCATTAATTCTTACTTGATCCATACGCATCACTCCACACATGCTCCTCAGACACACATGCTCCTCTCTGCTACACATATATTCCATGTTTCAGTCCATATAATGCAGTTAGTACCACTACACCCACATACAGCCTTCTCTTTGCATCCATTCTAATCTGACATCTAAGCACTTTTTTTTCATTCCCCCTAGCAAAAGTTACTACTTCATTCATTCTTAACTTCACCTCTACATCTGTTCTTCCATCTACAGTAACATGCGACCTTAAATATATAAAACACTCTGCCTCCTTAAGCAAATCTCCATTCAAAACTACATTCATCTCCCTGCCATCTACCTTCGTACACTCATCACTTTGCTCTCTCATTTACTCTCAATTTCCTCCATTCACTCACCCTTCCAAACTCCTCTACCAACTGTCTCAATCTCTCTTCCAGATCAGCCACCAGTGCAGTATCAACCACAAACAGCAGCTGATTCAGATTCCGCTCTCAACCATCAGCATTCACCAGACTCAAACCTCCACCAACACTCTCTCATTCACCTCCCTTACAACACCATCCATATAAATATTAAACAACCAAGGGGACATCACACATCCCTGCCGCAGCCCGGGAAGCCAATCACTCACAATATTTTCCACTTACACACGCTTTACTGTTTGCATAAAAACTTTTCGCTCCTTTTGACAACCCACCATCAAGTCCATACAATCTCAAAAATTTCCACAAAGCCTCCCTATCAATTCTATCATAAGTTTTCTCTAAACCCATGAACGCCCAAAACACATCCTTACTTTTCACCAGATACTTTGCACACACCTGTCTCACAGCAAACACCTGATCCACGCATCCCCTCCTTGATTCACTTTTCCTTGACAAATTGGAGAAAGAAACACCGATGTGGGACTTAGTGTTTATTGACATTTCGCCTCATGGCTTCCTCAGAATACAAATTGCTGAATATACACCACATTTCCTGTATATATAACAGAAGGCAGTGGGGGTGTGAGGGGGAGTGAGGTATTGGCTAAGGGTGGTAGGGGGGGCCGGTAGGGTATGGAAGCTGAGGTCCAGGGAAAAGGGATTACAGATCACGGCACAAAGACGGAGAGAAACAAGGGACAGGTGAAGTGGGAAATCCTTAGGGAGAGGGAAGTAATGTTAGGTAAGGAAATAGAGGTCACAATGGGAAAGGGATTGTCGATCCCAGCACAGGTGTGTGTGTGTGTGTGTGTGTGTGTGTGTGTGTGTGTGTGTGTGTGTGTGTGTGTGTGTGTGTGTGTGTGTGTGTGTGTGTGTGTGTGTGTGTGTGTGTGTGTGTGTGTGTGTGTTAGTATCCAAATGTGTGTGTGTGTGTGTGTGTGTGTGTGTGTGTGTGTGTGTGTGTGTGTGTTATTATCCAAATGTGTGTGTGTGTGTGTGTGTGTGTGTGTGTGTGTGTGTGTGTGTGTGTGTGTGTGTGTGTGTGTGTGTACATGCACACAAGTGTTGTATATGTGGGCAAGTAGCTGGGTGAAGAGAGGGGATGGGGATGGATGGGAAGGAAGGAGGGGTAATGTTTTGAGTTTAGGGGGTTTATGTGAAGAAACTATTCTACTGATAATATATTTGGCCACAGAATCCGACAGGTGATAAGATCCGCTGTTCTGTTCAATGGTATTGGAACATACTATAAACAGCTGCCCCCAGACATTTGCGTCTTTTTAAGTCTGCTTCCTTGTACAAAATTTTTGCATTTTCCCATTCCATTACGTGACCTGTATTGAATCTGTGAGCTACACATGCGTTGTTGGTGTTGTACCGGCTCATCGCATACTTGTGTTCTATTAATCTCTCTTCCAGATCACGCCCTGTTTCACCTATTTAGACCTTATCACATACTGTACATGGAATCGAGTAAACACCTCTTTCGCCTGTGTTGCTGGTTCGTACCTTGTGTCTGACAAGATCACCCAATGTCTGAGATGTCTTGAGAGCTACCTCAGTTCCTGAATTCCTTAAAAACAAAGCGATGCTGTTGTTCTTATTGTTATTGGGCAGGATTATACGTGTCACATCACTGAATTTCTCAGCCATTGCCCGTTCCCTGATAGCCCTGGCATGTATGCGCTCACTGGATAACATGTGTTTTGGATACTTCAGTTTAAAAAATGTGCTGTCTATGTACTGGAATTCCTCTTTCACATGATCTTCGCTGCAAAGCCTCAGGGCTCTGAGGTAAACCCTGCTAATACACTTTTCTTTATCATAATGTTATGGCTGGAATAACAGTGAATAAGGTCATCCCTATTTGTGGCTTTCCTATACACTTTAAATGCCAACTTATTGCCGGTCCTAATGAGCAGGGTATCCTGGAAGGGCAAGCAACCGTCAGCTTCTTCTTCAAGGGAACACTGAGTTGACGGTTCCACTTCATTAAGGCGGTCCTTCAGATTGACTATGTCGAACCGTGTGGGTGCAATGACCAAGATGTCGTCGACATACCGCAGTCACGTGACGGTGTTTGGGATGAATCGTTTGTAGGGACCAGACTCGAGCGATTTCATGAAGAGGTTAGCTAACACGGTACTCAGTGGTGACCCCATAGCCATTCCAAAACTTTGCTTGTAGAAGGTATCATGAAACTTAGGTTTATGCACATTTTGACCAATTTCAGGAAATCGTTTTTTGGTACGGGCAGGTCAGTTTCATTATCACTTATTACTTATGTGGGCTACTTCCCAACATATACAACACTTGTGCACACACACACACACACACACACACACACACACACACACACACACACACACACACACACACACACACACACACACACACACACACACACACACACATTCATCTGTGCTGGGATCGACAATCCCTTTCCCTTTGTGACCTTTATTTCCTTACCCAACATTCCTTCCATCTCCCTAAGGATTTCCCACTTCACCTGTCCCTTGTGTCTCTCCGTCTTTGTATCGTGATCTGTAATTCCTTTTCCCTGGACCTCACCTTCCTTACCCAACCTGCCCCCCTCCCCCGTACCCTCCCTAGCCAAAACCTCACTCACCCTCACACCCCCTCTGCCTTCTGCTATATATACAGGAAATGTGGTGTATATTCAGCAATTGCATTCTGAGGAAGCCATGAGGCAAAACGCCAATACATACTAAGTCCCACATCAGTGTTTATTTCTCCATCCCCTCCTTCTCCTATAGTCACACTGCTCATCACCAGTCACTCCCTCTGTGCCCTCTATAACTCTCTTAACCAACATTCTACCATACACTTTCCTTACAACACTCAACAGACTTATACCCCTAAAACTAGTACATTCATACTTATCACCCTTACCTTTATAAAACGGAACCACACGTGCACTTGCCCGATCAATCGGCAACATATCGCTCACAAAACACACATTCAGCAATGTTACTAACCACTCAACAATAGTCGCTCCACCACCGTTTAGATATTCCACAGCACACCCATCCATACCTGCAACTTTCCCTGTTTTAATCTCCTTTACTGCCTCCTGCAATTCCTCCATCGTGATTAAAGAATCATTCAACTCTCCCAACATATTTATTCCTTGCACCCTTCCATCTGCCACAATCTCAGCCTCCCTTTCCTCCTCTGCATTCAACAATCTTTCAAAATACTCTACTCATCTCTTCTTTCCTGAATCCGTCTCAGTTTAACTTCCTTCAATCCTTTGCTTTCACTTGCTCTTCCTTCCCAGACTCGCCCTTTCGCACTCTCTTCACCTCCTTCCAAAAAACATTTTTCTATTCTAAAATTTATCAGTCAACTGCCTACCCCACCTCTCATCTGCTGCCACTTTAGCATCAAGCACAGCCCTTATTGTCCTCTATCTCTTCTCATTATACCTCTCATATGACAATACCTTCCTCGCAGCAGCACTTCATATGCACGTCTCTTCAGCCATACTTATTTCGTCTCCACCATTCACTTCCCTTTCTTACACAACCACCCAATCCTCTCACACCACACACCTCTTCCGCATACCCCACCACAGCACTCTTAAACAACTGCCATTCCTTCTCTACACCGCCATTTTCCTGATCTTTCACTGCATTCCACTCATCTTTCAACTTCTCCTGATACTCAGTCATTGTCTCTCTATTATCCAACTCAGTTTCAAAAACCCCCTGCCACATCTAACTCTCCAAGCTCTTACCCACCTCAAATGTACGCTGAATTTTCATTCCACCAGGGAGTGGTCAGACATACCTCCACCCTCCCCTCTCAAAACTCTCATATCCAATAATCTTCCTCTTACATTCGTAGACACAACCACGTAATCAATTAATGGTCTATCAACAACTCTTCCATCCTCCTGCCTAACCCATGTACAGTTATAAATATCTTTCTTCGGTATTTCCAATCACCATTTCTTGCTCAACACACATTCCCATCTTTCCCCATTATCATTTCTTGCAGGCACCATGCATACCAGAGACACCTTCAACTGCTACATTTCCTACTCTAGCATTGACATCACCCATCATTACCACATTCACACCTGTTCCAAAACTCTGGAGACACACATTAACATCATTCCAGAAAGACTCCTTCATTTCTTCATCCCTTTCACTCCAGGCCCTTAAGCACTCACAAATACCTACAACTTACGTTCAAATTTTGCTTTCACCCACATCAGTCTCGATGACACCTCCTTCGGTTCAATCACACACTGCTGCACTTCTTTGCTCACTATCAAGGCCACTCCTCTCGCTCTTTCTATATCAACACTTGACATCCTTCCAGTCACACTTCCAAACCTAGATTCACCTATCCCCTTTACAGTATCTTTGTTTCGCTCAAACCTAACACATCCGACTTTATTCTCACAAACATTCTCCCATTCTCCTTCGTTTTAGTCTCAATCGTACTAAATCCACGCAGATTCATAGACCCAATCTTCAGGGTACGGGGATCATTCAATCCCCATTTCCTTTCAATGCCCTGTTTCACTGTAGGAACTAAGAAACAGAGTAGGTGGTCCCAAGTCCCCTCACCCCGTCCCTTTTAGTCGCCTTTTACAACACACATGGAATACGGTGGCAGAATTAATCTTAACACAGCTTGGCCACACACTGATAGTACCATCCCACAATGCGGCCAAATAGTGTCCTCCCAGCCACGGAGGGGGGGGGGGAGTAAGAAAGGAAAGAAAAGGGTAAAAATAAATGCCAGGTGACCCAGGTATAAAGGCTTGTTGCAGGGGAGGGAAAACAGGCCGCGACCTTTACTTACATAAGAGCAATACTGTTGAAAAAGTGTGAATAACCCATTACAAAGTAAGTCTCGTGACTGGTGTTGGCAATGTATTCGGATTAATAATGCCTGCAAGAGGTAGTCTGTAAGTCACTTATCATAAATGTAAATAAGGAACTGAGTTTTCAATGATTAACCTATGTATAGTATTAATAGGTCTGGAAAAATAACATGACAATGTGAATAAGCAGTAACTCTAAAGTGAATTAACTATTATTGAATTGGTGAAAACCACTAAATATGGGGAAGTAATAATGGTGACTTCGATTGTCTGTATGGGGTGTGGAACAGTAATAATCAGTCCCACACATCACGTACTTTGTGGGATGAAGGGTCCTGAGGCTAGGACACTGTACTCAAGAATTTTTATATGTGGGTTACTGACCTCCGTCTCTCATTACACCAGGTATACTGTGCTTCATCTCATGGGGATTCATGTTGGATGTGAACAACAACATATTTTCACCCAAACATGCCCCTCACAACTACTGTACTATCGCCTCCAAAAGCTCCACTTCTTCCCCAGCCTTGCTTTAACTGATAACATTGTACTAGTTAGGATAATTAAAACTAACGACTGATTAAAACTAACTGTTTAACTAACTAGACAGACAGTGGTGACTTTATACAACTTCACCATGACTAATTAAGAGTTATGAGTTACTGAATACAAGGGGGAGGAATGGAACTCCAGAACGGAAATTGTACCGATAGATTTTTTTCCCACATATACTGGGTTATGTGTTGAAACACTCACCTCCCTGAATACCTGGCCTAACATTCCAGACCAGGAGCCATCCTTCAAGCGCGTGCCCCACTCCCTGTCGTCTGGCCTCACATATGAGTACCTGAAGTTACCGTACTAGGATGACATCTTGTTATGACATAACTTTCTTAATTTAATGGATAAAATAAGTCTAATGATGATGTTTTGTATAAACTGAGTGAGGGAAAATTAATACATGACAATAAGTTTCTGTGAAAGATGCAAGTTTTGTTTAAGAGTACATGTAGATGGGTGTTTGAGTGACTGGTTCCAAATCGGTATTGGAGTGAGACAGGGATTTGTGATAGTGCCATGGTTGTTCAGTATGGGATAGTGATGCTTATTAGTCTAAGGAAGTACGCTTCCAAAGTGTTAAAAGTTAAACAAATTCAACCTTACTGTTGGTTAGGAGTATTGACCACATGTGGTGGTGAGACTGATGTGGTCACGTGTTACATCGAGACCAGAGGACCACCAATTCACCAAGCAGCATGCAGGAGAGAGAGAGAGAGAGAGAGAGAGAGAGAGAGAGAGAGAGAGAGACAGAGACAGAGACAGAGACAGAGAGAGACAGAGAGAGACAGAGAGAGAGAGAGAGAGAGAGAGAGACAGACAGACAGACAGACAGAGACAGAGAGAAAATGGCAAGGTTCAGGAGCTGATTTACACAAGTAACCAGGAACCCTAATGTTTGCCTTTGTCATCCATCTACTGTTTGCTATGGCAAACAAGAAGGATGGCCAGAACTATCAAGGAAGCACTAAACTTCTACCTAATCACTTGGCTACTTAGAGACGGTGCCTGAGGTGCACTGGTTTTAGTCCTTGACTTTCATTGAGGAGGATGACAACTGTAAGTAAAAAACCCTTTCAGCTGAATGTCTTCCTTTCACGAAAAACTCATGACCCTATGCCCGTGTTGCATTTCATGGATTCTTTTCTCTCTGATCTCAGAGGGAAGGTGTGGCTCCTATGTGCAGACAAAGTGATACTCGTCATATTGTCAAAAGATTCAAGATACTCCATGCGACTGCAATAGCAGAAGTATTTTTTTATGACATACGTATCTTGTGGATGACCCATTGTCTCGAATCCCCAAACTGTTCTCTCTCCCAGCCGGGGTTGGATCTCACGTTTTATTTATTCATTTATTTATCTACTTATATTGTTAGCCTGCCACTGGCCCACCATATGATCAAAAGAGGTTGAAAGGACAGACTTAAGAAAACTGTTTTAAGAATTCTGCATAGTTCATTCATTATATTTATGTATCTGTTCCAGGTACTCAATGTTATATTTGTAAAGGGTATGGTAAAGACTACAAAAAATAGTAAAATATGAATGGCACGATTTACGACAGAACTGTAAATGCTGTATACATTAATGGAAGTGAAGCTGTATCTGTAAATTCATTTTTCTTATTTTCTGGAGGGAAAAAGGTGTGAAACAGACGAATCCATCACTAAAATCTTGAATTCCTTAAATCCGGGTGATGCCCTAATTTAGTTTTTTCTTGTTGATTCCACATGATTTTAGACACCATAGGAAAGGTCTCTGATGCTGAAGACGTTTCTTAAGGCTACATCTGACCAATCTTTTTCAAAATGCCTGTCCTAAGCTGAAGAAAATAATAGGGAGAGGGCAAGGATACCTAATGATAAGGATAATTTTCAGATTCAGTGATTAAACTAGACTGGCGGTGTGACCTACGTGAAATTAATCCTTTTTGCGAGGAAATCCACAACATTATGTATGGGTCCCGTAAAGGTGAGCCGCTTACCCCCCGGCGCTGTGGGGTCGTCCACCATCGCTGCTACTTGTGTCGGAAACTCTTCTTGTGATACCACCAGATGTGGCTGGTGAGGGAACCTAGGATGGAATGGTACCTTTAGCTTTCCCTGTTGGATTTCAGTGCTTCACATTACATGGAGTTATGAAACAGACAAAATATTCCTATGGGTCTTTTACACTGAGTTGGCCCAGATTTTCAACCGATTTCAGCAGATTTCAGCATCTTTCATGTAGTCTACTGGCAATCTAAGACCACACTATTGCTCTGCTTCCTTTCTATTGCACTTCTTCGTGACTAACATCATACTTGAGTGCTAACCTATTGGTACAACTCGACAGTGAAAATGGAAATATGGCAATTTTTGGCCAAGTTGAGGGCAAAATGAGTATAATCATAGCACCTGTATTAATCCCATCTTGGCCGTGCCTTCAGAAATTGTCGGGCCCCCCACTGGCCGGCTCCCTCACCATTTTTTCACTGGCCGGCTCCCAGACCATTTGTTCAGGTTTCTAGTATTGATTGTTTTTCTTTGCCAACGTGAAAAGAATCCTCTGCCACACCTGGCTATGTAATTTTGGCATCCTGAACCCATCCTGTGATTCGTTATGAATTGCAGAAAAAATCGCTAAATGACCGCGTACACTCCATTGAAAACTATGCAAAGGCGTGACAAAACATTGCACTAAGAAATATCCATTTATTTACGAAAAAAAAAGGTGTTGCTGGAATGGTTTGACATAACTAGATACATGTAATATGAACAAATTCCGTACATAATATGCAAGGATTTATAAAGAAAAATTATGATTTTTTTCTTCACATTTTTTGTACCTATTGTACAGTATATATGCAAGTATCGACTTAGTTTTGTAGTCTGAGTGGTGTTGTGTGTTTCTAAAGAGAGGCGAGAGATGCTATTTTTAGTCTCTGACCAGGTGAGGTTGCTCCTTTGTGTGTATAAGCTGAACTGTAGCTGCCAAAATTCGATGTGACCTGTGATTTGCGCCTCGCACGAGGAGATTAGTGTGAAGGAAAGGGAAAGTTTAACATCCATCTATTCACCACGAGATCATCCCATGTTGCTGAAATGCTTGTGCAAAACAAGAAATTTGTAAAATTATCAAATTCAGTACATAATAATATGTGAGCTTATAAGTAAAATATCATAACTATGATTTTTTCCACTTGATGTTGATAGTGTTTATTCCTGATTTTTTTTTTTCGTACTCTGGGTGGTACAGTGCATGTCGAAAGAGAAAAGAATGATGATATTTTTAGTCTGTTTCGAGATAACGGGTGCAGCTGTGTGTGCTTAGGAACAACCTTCGTGGTTAGAAGATGATGAGGCCAGTAATTAACAAAGTTGGCTGGGGAAGGAGGTGTAGGGAATGGTGAGGTTGTGAATTATAATTGTAATAATAAACAAGGAGTATGACTATTTTTCCTGCAAATACAAAAAAACACATAATAGGAAAACAGTAGAAGGAAAGAAATAATGACATAGAGAAAGTGTCTGAAGGGTATAGAAAAACAACTTACCTTTTATGCTTGTAGGGTTGTAGGTTGTGACTTGTAAAGTTGGCAGTGAGGTTGATTGATTGATTGTATTAAAATCTGACGGCGCGACTGTCAGCGTCATATGCCGCCAGACAAGAAGGTAAAGGCGCAGAATATAAAAAGTGCATATTCAAATTCAAATTAATATATGTTAGTAGGAATAAAGCACTGAAAATAAAAGAATAGTTTATGAAATATCAGTCATTTATAAAAGTGGAAGGAGGCCTGCCTTCTGAAGAAAACTAAAAACATCAGTAAAATCGCTAGAGGCTCCACCAAGCATCGAGGAGAGACAGTAGGCACCATCTGTCCCCTTATGCCTATGGAAGAATCTCTGACGTAGGTCCCCCAAACTCGGACACTCGACCAGCAAGTGACGGACAGTAAGGGGAACAAGGCAATCATCCCAGTATGGTTGAGTCTCACCACACATGAGGAACCCATGAGTAAGCCGAGAATGCCCAATGCGAGGCCTAGCAAGAGCCACCTCCAATCGCCGAGATATGGAGGGGAGAACTCTTGGCACAACCACTCTCTGGAAGATTTCTTTTGGTTTATTATGAGCAACACCATCCCAGTGTCTCTGCCAACAGCTACGAATTGCGTACCACAAGTTTGGTGTTACATCAGAAGCAGGAAGTCGGTAGTCAGTTGGGGGCTGTTGGGAAGACGCAGCTTTAGCTAAAGTATCTGCCCTCTCATTGCCCACCACACCAACATGTGCGGGTACCCAACAGAAGTCCACATGGCGGCCACGATGGCCAAGAAGAAAAAAACACTCTAAAATTGAAAAGAAAAAAAAAATGGATGGGATGCATTAAAAGACTCCAGTGCAGATAGAGCACTAATATCTGTTACTAGAAATAAAGCATTGAAAATAATAAATGAACAGTTTATGAAATATCAATTATTTATAAAAGTGGAAGGAGGCCTGCCTCCTGAAGAAAACTAAAAACATCAGTAAAATCACTAGAGACATATAAAATCGCAGTCTTTTCTGCCACATACACTAAAGTAATGCCAGGAAGGCTACCAACCCTACTTAATGAAGGGAAGACAACACCAAATCCTACTCCAGTATCAGTCTTAGACCCGTCAGTACAGACAGGGACAGAACCCTCATGAACGGAGGCATGTTCTAAAAAGAGAGAGAGCGACACCTGAGAGGGAAGTGAGCCCTACAAAATGTCACATGAAGGAGTAGCCAAGAACCCACCCTTGGGATCCGATGTGGACAAACTGTCCATCTCGGAACAGAGAGGGCTAACATAACAGACCGGACCCTGTAACCAAAGGGCTTCGGGAAACTAGGACGGGTGTCATAAGCAGAAGATCGTGAATCCTGAGAGACTATGGCACAAGAAATTGAGTCTGGAATGTGGTGAAGACGATACCAACACATCATAATCGGCAACTGGTGTCGCAAATCCAAGGGAGTACATCAGCATCCACCAACAAACTTGAAATCAAGGATAATCTGAATGCCCTGGTTGCCAGACGTACACCAGCATGAGGCACAGAATTTAACCCGCCCCATCCCATCGACGTATGGGTACGTTGCAACGATTTGCATTTGCCAGTCCCGGCGACGTACCAGTACGTCGTGCAATTGCAAGGTCCCTAATTTGCACAATTTTCAATTTTCGCACGTGATTTTTCGTATGTATACACGGGACACCTTCCTCTATTCCTCTACAAGATGCCAAGCAGGGACAATGCCTTACACTGCATAACCTCCCCCCTCCCCCCCTCACGGCATTGTCTTGGCAAAGGACCTTTTACCAGTGACCTGCCTAGTAAAGATATTCAGGGCCAGAGTGATTCCCCAATCGATGACAATGTGGAGGACAATGTTTACATAGCATTAGAAGAAGAAACAGCCAGAAATAATGATCAGGTAATGTGGCAAAAAAAGGTCAGGTATGGTGATTAGTTAGTGAGTGAAACAATGCTTATAATGCCTTTATTACTGCTTGAAAACCAATATACTCTCATACTACATATACATTCGTACCAAGTAAATAAATAAATACTGTTTATGAGTGGATAAAATAGTTACCCTCCCATAGAACTCGTTTTCTTTGGTGCCAGCATGTTAGAAAACCCACTCAGGTAAGGAGGAACTCCTACCTGGATTGGGCACTTTAAACCTCAGGTGAGCTATTTCTCTATGAATTTTCGATGTTTCTCACCAAAAGCGAAGGGTTTAGCCAAAAAAAAATTTTTCGAAAATACCTCGGGACTGGGGGATGTCGGAGGTGCGGAAAACCTCGGGACGTGACGGGTTAACAACTGGGGACGGGCATCTGTTGCAGAGGAGTAGACCTTACACCCATATTCAAATTTAGGAAGAATAAGAGACCTATGCAAGAGGAGGAGAGTCTGATGGTCAGCACCCCAAGAGGTATGAGCCAAATCCCTCAAAAGACTCAAAGCTTTTAGACAAACAGAATGAACATGAGGAACCCAGGTTAGTCGTCTCACAAACAGAGGACCCAGAAACCGCGTCTCCTCCACATAGGATGTTCTCCAACCATAGAGATACAAGTCAGGGTCTGGCTGAACCCCTCAAAGATGACAAAAACGCATAGCCACTGTCTTTGTTAAAGAAAAATGGAATCTGCGAGAGTGCCCAGTCAGAAATTCTATTAAGAGCCAGCTGCAACTTCCTCTCTATCAGAGACATTCTAGATGTGGTGAAGGAAATTGAGAGGTCGGCATATGGTGAGCCTCGTACACCATCAGAAAGTACACTGATTACACTGCTAATGGCTATAGCAAAGAGAGTAACACTAAGGACACTCTCTTGTGGTACTCCATCTTCTAGTACACGGGCATTAGAAAGCACTACTCCCACTCGGACCCTTATAAAACGGTTATATAAAAAATGCTGAATAAAAATAGGCAAGCACCCATGAAGACCAAACTCATGAAGACAAAGTAAAATGTCATGACACCAGGCACTGTCATAAGCCTTCTCCTGATCGAAGAAGACCGTGACCTGGTGTTGGTTAGTGGAGAAAGCCTCACAGACAGAAGATTCTAAGGACAGTAGTGCATCAGAGGTAGATCACATTTTTTGAAAACCATACTGGACAGGGGATAAGAAGTCACCTATCTCCAAAAACCACACAAGCCTAACATTGACCATCTCTTCCAGAACTTTACATGTACAAGACGTTAGAGAAACAGGCCGATAATCCGTCGCCTGTAGGTGGTCCTTACCTGGTTTGGGGATGGGAAAACTACAGCAACACCCCGACAAGCCGGAGGCTCACCAGAAAAACAGATCGTATTAAATAGTGAAAGCAAAAATGAAAGGGACTCATGAGACAGGTGACGTAAAAAGGCATAAGGAATATCATAACCAGGAGAGGAATCATGGCACTGTGACAGAGCTGCCTGGAGTTCAGAAATTGAAAAGGGAACATTATAGGACTCTCCCCCAGAATAGGCAAAACTAAGACCACGAAACTCTATGTGTCGATGCTGACAAATGAAAGGCGAATCTGCATCCTTCTGTGATACGCTGGCAAAATGATCAACAAACAAGACTGCAAAAGCAAAAAGATCAGCAACAGTTCCACTTGCTGCAGACAGAACTGGAGGAGAGGGAACAGTAAATTTTCCTGAAGTTTTCCTTACCTGGTTCCACAACTGAGTGATGGAACTGATGGAGGAAACATAACCTTTCCAGGATGAACGCCTGGCCTCTTTTAAAACCTGCCTCACATGAACTTGTGCCCTCTGATATGCCACCAAATCTGAGGATCCCCACGGTGATGACGAAGTTGAGAGAAGGAGACTCATTTGGCTTTCACCGTGAAACTGCAATCAGAGTTCCACCAAGGAACCAGAAATTTAAGAAACTAACCCTTTGTTCATGGAACAGATAATAGGGCTGCTGAATGCAACATCAATGAAAAATGACCACCTCAGTAAGACAGCCAAATTCATTGACAGAAAGGAAATGGAACTTGATTTCCTGAAACGTGGCCAGTCAGCCTTATTCACACGCCACCGAGGAAAATGTGGCTGAGGTCCACCTGCACTAGCAGTCAAGAGTAATGGAAAATGGTCACTGGCATACAGGTCTGGCAACACATCCAAGGTAAAATCTAAAACAGCATCAGCTGAACATAAGGACAAATCAGTGGCAGTAAAGGTTCCAGTTTGGCTATGGAAATCAGTCATCTTATTAGAGTTTAAAATGTCCAACTCCTCATCCTCCACTAAAGAGGCCAGCATAACACCCGGAGGGTTGGTTTCACTGTTACCCCATAGTGGATGGTGGTCATCATATCTCCTAGTAACGGAAAGGAAGAAGGAAGGACACGAACAAGGCAACCAGGACCTCTCGTTCAACACTAGCACTAGGAGGCAGATAAAGGCTGCAAACTGTATACTGCCTACATAAAACCATCCGGATAGCAACAGCGTGCAGGGGAGTGAAGACGTTCAGATGACGATATGGAATATTCTGGCGAAGGAAGATAGCAACACCTCCATGACGACCTTGGCCCAGCACAAGATCAGAATAAAATGCATGTTAACCAAAAGGACCGGAAGGAAGAGCGTCACCAACCATGGTTACCTGGATTCATATGCATAGAGGAGTAAACTGAGAAACAATATGACACAGTTCCTCATAGTTTGCACATAAACCCCGACAATTCCACTGGATGATAGAACCCATAGTGGAGGGATGATGGTTAAGTGCGGGACTGTACACCTCCTGACAAGTGAGCAGGTTTGGACTGATGCTTAGGAAGGCCCTTGGGAAGAGACTGCCCAGCACCAGGAACCCACACCCTATTTTGTACATCCATAGGCAACTGTGAAGATGAGGAGGAGGAAAGTCTTACAAGACTGTTCCTCTGGGGTTCAACGACACTTGGCATGGAACCATTATGGTGCACAGTGTGCCACCCGGCTGAAGATAACCTGGAGGAAGAAGAAGAAGAGGGCCTGACAATGGTCTTCTGTGGAGGAGCAAGAGATGGCTTGGCAGGGGGACCGCAAGCTCCCATAGCCAGAGTAGAGTAGGCAGTGCCACCATGAGAAGAAGCATGATTGGTAGCACACCCCACAGTACTGGAACCCTGAGAGGGCAAGGTCTTATGCAGCTGAGCAGGCACATCAACGACCTGGGTACCACCACTGTCGAGGAACATAAGGCTTAACCTTAAGCTTCCACCAAGCAGCAGTGACAACCTCTAGCAAAGTAAGGCAATTAAACGTCAAGATAAGAGTGGGTGTGGGTGTTAAAACTCCGTCAACTTTTATCATAATTCTCTGTACTGCTACAACTCCCTGAGGAGCCAGCCCCTCCAATAGGGAAGAATCAGAATAAGAGATTGAGTCACGAGAATACACAATCCCACTGGACTGATTTAGGACCAAGTGACGAGAGGCATACACTGGATAACCGGCGACCACAGTAAGGGATTGGATGTGTGAACTCTCTTTTTCATCCTGGCCTCTAGCAACAGAGAACCATCTCCCTGCTAGGAGACCTTGGCGATAAATCCATATTCTGTAACTAAACCATTGTGTATCTGAAAACAGTTCAGGTTCCAGAAGGAAGTACCATCAGCCATTTTGAGTACTGTGCTATGTATTTTGTATAAAAATGTTTCACAAAGACAACAGGTAACAGCTTGATAGAGGGGACATCTGGATTCACAGTTTTGGCAGATGACCCAGAGCGTAAAGAGTTGCCGGCCATAGAGTGACCAGGTGATGATGACTCGTGCGGTTGGTCACCGACCACACGAGTGGGTAAAGAATTGTTTGATTTATCCATATGAATATATGTAATAGGTAAAATGGCACCAAGAGCCAAGGGAAACTGCCTACCAGGGAGTGAGGGGACCGAGCACGGTCTGATAGGAACGGGGTACCTCATCCCCAAAGGGTGACCCAAAAATGACACCCCGTGATGCAAAAGTTTGCTCCCACCAGTGCAAAGAGCCCCTTCCCTAACACCCCCCACCCAAGACACCCAACCAACCAACTCAGGACAGCACCAAGGCAACCCCTCTGGAGGACTGTACTGATGACCCATGCATGTAACCTACGTTTCGGGCAGTGCTTAGTCAGACCCCTCTCCCACAGCCCTACCTGCATGGGAGACCCTGCCAGATGTCATTACATCTGCAGGCGGACTTCTGGGATCAAAGGGGCATGCAAGCCCCCCCACCACAACAAGATGGCTGCCCACGGGGGGGGGGGTGGCAGCAAGGGCAAGGGATGTTTATCTCTCTTCCTTCTCTTCCCAGGACAAAAGTATCCTTGAACTAGTCACTGACTGGGAAACACATTTCCTCTCTTGTCTTGACTTTCTTATTCTTACTTATACTAAGTTTACGCTATCACACATCTTTACATCACCAAAAACACACACTAGATTCTACAGTACAAATACTTCCTTACATATTTTTTTTGTAAATGTTTTTAAAAGTTTTTCATTTCATGCCTAGTATTTTACAATGGTATGGTACTCAGGGAAACATGTATGGCAGAGAGGCACCTGACATCCTTGACACTGTGGGGTGGTGAGTTTTTGCTCTCGTGACTCATGTAGAGAAACTGCGCGGGATGATGACAGGCCGCGTGAGGTGGTGGGAAGTGGTGGTGACAGCGAAGTGCGGGAAGAACAACTCGTGCTGTGTTCCTGCTGCAATAGTTCATGTTATGTGCTCACCTTCTCCTCAGTCTCTTTTGCAGTAAATAATTGCTTTTCCACCTTCTTGGCTGGTGGCACAGCACTCTTGCAGCAAGAAGGAAGTGGGGCATCATCTGTGTCGTCAAAGTTATCATCATCATCATCCTCAGTTGGCTCCTGGTCCCACTTATCAGCATCTTCATCGATTGGAATGCAATGCTGAATCTTTGCTCAGCTTCAAACCCAATTTGACCGTCATTACTTTCCCCATCCTTTGGGAAGAGTTCAGCCCTGATTTCAGGGCTTGTAAGGCCCTGACACGAGCGCAGAGGGCAGCAGTGCGAGGGGGTGCTGGCCTTGATGGGAGTGAAAGATGGACGTCCACATAATATGACTTATTTTCGCATTGTACTGACCACCTGAGTGGTTTGGAGGGTAGAGTAGGTTAGTGTCAACACCTCCCAGACCTTAGCTCCCTTCGCAGAATTGTAGTCTTTTTACAGATCGTGGTGCATCAGTGCCAACAGCCACACTACAGTTAAACATAATTCGATATTGGTGGCAATTTGGGGGTTAAGAAAAAATATGAATTACTACTTCGATGTGGACTGAGTCTGTAAGATTGAGTATGGTCACCTTTAACAGTCTTGGGATGGGATTTTTGCCACGAGTGAAAGAAAGTGAGTCCCAGTCACTAAGTACAGATAACCTGTCTACCATACACTAAGTTATTACAGATTCCAGTGACCACAAAGGACAGGAAGAGGAAATGTCTAAATTACGTGGATTGAAGTATTAGAGAATTGAGCGATGTTGTGACGTTTTTCCAGACACAGTGAACATAGGAAGTCTCTGAGCAAAGTACACACCCTATGTTGATAATTCCAAGGATAAATCTGCAAAACAGAAATCGTCATGATAAGCGCTGAACTTTTACCCTGAAGACACTGTATCTTAACAGATGTCATCATACAGGGTGCCCATAGAAATGTCTAAAACTTAAGGAGGTTTTTTGGGGGTCCAGTTGTGAGTTATATCAACATGGGTCCAATTCTCAACCATAATGGAGCTACATTTTTTTCCATGAAAGGGAAAGTCAATGGCTACAAACCCACAAAATTCTTTCCTGTAAGAAAAAATGAAATAAAGAGACAAATTTGATATCTGGTCATTTCATGATGCCTGGACACATTCTATTTAAAAGACTGGGGGTCCTAGGTAGGCAGCTTCAGAGTTGACCTGTTGCACTGATTAACTTTGCATTAGAAAACTGGAGAGAAAAGGGGTCAGTTTGCTGCTAGGCGGGTGCTAAACGACCGACGTAATGGTGGAGGGATGCAAGCAGACAGTTCAGAGAAGCAGTGACCATTGAAATAATCATAAAAAGGAGATAAAGATGCTACAGTGCGGCAAAGAGACTGAAAGTGAAAGGAGTCAGTAAGAGGACGAGAGTTTTTGATATGAAAGTCCTTTAACTGATAATCTTATGGTGCATTGGTAAGGCATTTCAAACTCAAAGTTATCCCTAGAAAAGCCAGAAATTTCACAGACATTTCCTAGGACACCCAGCATTAACAGTAGAAAGGTAGGTTAGTATTTTTTTTTTTACCTAATGTGTCTTACATTTCCCCAATGTAACAGATTAACCTAAGCGACTAACAAGCTAACCCAACCTTGTTCTAAGAAAACAAATCTTGCCTCACCTAGACTTTCGTGGATAAGAAAAGATGCAAGAATGGTGCACAGAATGAAAATCAGCTACACCATAGATGAAAGTGGCCAAGTATTATCCTGTGTATTTCTGAATTATATGTTGCCCTGTGTCAGAAGTAATGTTGGTATGAAAGAAAGGTTTCCAGTAAAAGTTGGGCTACATCAGGGATCCTCGTTGAGTCCCTATATCGTCGATTTTTTAAATGGATGTTTTGGGGAGAAGCATCACTGAAGAGGCTCCATGGGTTATGTTGTTTGCAGATGATATTGGACTGATAGATACCACCAGGGAGGGAGTAGAATGAAGCTGAAGGAGTGTAGGGAGAAAACGAAGGATAGAGGACTTAAAATTAACAGGAGAAAGACGGAGTATCTATGCTTTAATAAAGAAGAAAAATCAGTACATGAGTGAAAGGAAAAGTATATAAAACGGTGTTAAGGCCTGCAATGATTTAGGGTTTGGAACCCTGTCCCACAAAAAAGTCTCAGGAGAGAAAGTTGGAGGTAGCGGAGATGCATTTGCCGAGATGAATTAGCTGCGTCTCGAGAATGGAAAAGAGAAGGAATGAGAGAATTAGGGGAACGATTAAGGTTGTGGAAACCTCAGAGAAGATGCAGGAGAGGCGACTACAGTTGTACGGACATGTAATGAGAAAGAAGGAGGACTATGTGGGCAGAAGAGTGATGGGCATGGAAGTGGATGATAGTCGGAGAATGGGTCGGCCAAGGAGACGGTGGATGGAATGTATACAACGAGATATAAGGGAGAAGAATATAGCAGGGGATGCATCTGGACATAATGGAGAATGGAGACGACTAGTCAGAAACAGCGACCCTATAGAAACACGAGCAAAGCTGTGTAAGAAGATTTTACCCTGTGTTCCATAACTCCAGGAGGGTACACGGTCTTATTTATTATATCATCGTGGATGTCACCTGATGACTTATTCTCACAAGGGAAACTCCTGCAGTATAATTGGCTGAAGCCTGGTTGTATATCAACTGAATCCTAATTGTACAGTATATCAGCTGAATCCTAACAGTTTATCAGTTTAAGTTTAGTCGTATTTCATTAAATCTTAATCGTAGAACAGCTGGTTAAATAATTTTAATCATATAAGCTGAACCTTGATCGTATATCAGTTTGAAGCCTAATCATATACCAGTTGAAGCTTACCCGTATTTGAAGCCTACCCGTATATCAGTGGATGCATGTTTGTATAACAATTGTAGCCTAATCGTATATCAGTTGATGCATCATTGCAATACAATTGAAATAAAATCATATACAACTTAACGCCTATTTGTATATCAGTTAAAGCTTAATCTTTCATTAGTTGAAGCCTAATTGTTCATCAGTTGAAGCCTAATCGTATATCAATTGAAAGCTAATCATAATTATATCAGTATCCTGTAAGAGATAAAGAGCCAAATCTAGCTGTGTCCACGATCTGGTGCCGAACTACAGCTGTGTCCACGATCTGGTGCCGAACTACAGCTGTGTTCACGATCTGGTGCCGAACTACAGCTGTGTCCACGATCTGGTGCCGAACTACAGCTGTGTCCACAATTTGGTGCTAAATCACAGCTGTATTCACGTTCTGGTGCCATGCTCATCTGTTTCTGCTGTCATAAAAAATTTTTAGTTTGGTCATGTGGAGAGGATGGACAATGAAAGACTTACCATGGAATGGGTGACCAAAGAGTAGATGGAGGGTTGGAATGGAGACATATGAGAGAGGGGGTGAGCTGGACAGAGGGTAGGTAAATGACAGTGGACAGGGAAACGTGGAGGTGATTTGTTTGTGGCCACCCTTTAGGGAGTAAGACGTTTTGCAATTTTTTTAAATAACAGAACAGAGGAAGGAAAAACAAATGAATAAAACAATAATCCATACATCATATTACTGGAGTCCTCCATTGATAAAAAATCTGTAACATTTGGAGTGCTGAAGGTTGAAGTTTGTTGGGAAACAACTCCGGGAAAGCGAGTTCCAGAGAGATGCAGTTCGAGGAACAAAAGAATTCTGATAGGCAGATCTTCTGCAATATGGCTGTGTGACACTGCAGTCATGAGCGCTACCAGATGTCCGTGTAGCATAAGGGAGTGCATGGAGAGAGTGGCACAATGGACAGGACTTCGTCTGAGCATTTGCCATAAAAGTATCTATAGAATAATGCAAGGGAGGCAACATTCCTTCTTACTTGTAGGTGAGGTAGTATGTTTATAATAGCAGGGTTATTAAGCATCATCAGCCATCAGTGATTATCATTAATCATCAGTCAACACCATCAGTCATCATTTTCAGTAATCAGTCATCATCGTTACTCATCATCATCAATCAATAATCCCAACAGTTTTGTTCTGAATTGTGTCTCGTTGTTTTAGTGCAACCTCTCCACATCCATTCCACAAGGTGGAGCAATATTCTAGCTGAGAGAGCACACAGACTCATATAATTTATAGATAACTGCTCGTCGGTGATGTAGTTACGGACCGTGTACAATAATCCAAGTTTCTCTGAGATGGTTTTAGATATTGATCTGACATGAGAGGTCCAGCTGAGGGCATTGTTATGTGAAACACCAAGAATTTCAATACTTTTGGAGATGGGAATATTAGTAGCACTGAAGGTAATATAAGAATCTGGCAATATCTGTCTATTAGTAAAGTTTATATATATCGTTTTACTAGCATTGAATGAGACAATGTTATTTTGTCCCCATTCGCTGATCTTAAGTAAGTCTTCATTTATGGAGATGGCTGCACTCAGCTGACAGTTAAAGATATTAAACACTGTAAATGGGTGTTTGGATGTGAATGAATTGTGAGGTGCTGAGTCATCTGCATATGAATGGATGGGATTGTGGGTGACAGATGAAAGATCATTAATATGAACTAGGAATAGAGTTGGCACCAGAACTGATCCTTGTGGCACGCCAGCGTTAATTGAGTGGAAATTGGAATATACATCATAAATAAGGAATTTAATGCTATCTAAATGTAAATTTTTGCTTTGTGTAACAGGATGAAGGCATTATATACTTAAATTGTTACAATAATAGTTTGTGTATTTGTCTGTGTAGGTCAATTTTAACTGATAAAATAATATTTTGTATAAATAAAGTATTTCTTCATATGGGTATAATATTCCAATGAATAGGTAAATTTTCTCCTTCTAGAGGTGTATATCATGTACAAGAAAAACCTGGGGATAGATCACATACTTCGTAAACTTTGAAGGGAAGAGATGGCTAGTGAGGACAAGAACCAGGCCTCTGTCAGCAGTCCAGGTGGCCACTCTTTCTGGCAGAGTAGATGGATTACTGTACGGCAACGACGAGTACAGCCTCACTCTGAAAACATCAACAAAAGCAACGCCTTAAGAAATAAGAAGAGGACCAGTTAGTATTAATAATACCAACACCAGCAGCAAAATTAGCAGCGAAGGCGATAGCGATGATGAAGACGTGATAATGATGGTGCATATTAGTTTCTTACTCAGCTTCTTCACTCCTAGTTATTCCCCTACTGAGGGGGGGGGGTCACCTTGATTTGGTGGAGGGAATTAAAGACACACACACACACACACACACACACACACACACACATACATATATATATATATATATATATATATATATATATATATATATATATATATATATATATATATATAGGAACATTGAGGTCTGGTTCTTGTGATTTATTCCCTACTGGTGTTTGTTTGAGTGAGAGTAGCAGTCGGTGGCTATTATTTCAGTAGGCAAAACTACAGAAACATTTATGTCCATTCCTCCTACTTCTTGCCCACTTTCATCCCTATGAAAATGTTCTTATTCTCCTCATAGTGTTCACTGATTCGTGAAGCAGGATCATAACCAATAATGTTTCGAACTACTGCATCATATTGCGAGTAAAGAGGGGGGAGAAAAAGACTGTGGCATGGCAAGAAATTTACAGATGTAGAGGAACAAAAAGGTTACAGGAATAGGCAGGGAACAGAGAACAGTACTGTTCATTACGTAGATTAGTGCCATGGATAAGGTAGGCAGGGTGGGGAGAGAGAGGAGTGGATGTGAAGGAGAGCGGGAGGAGGAAGGAGGAGAGGAGGGTGGGGAAAGACATGGGATGGATATGAGGGAGAGAGCAGAAGTTTCATCATTCCACAACATTCTTCTGTTATCTTTTGCATTTTTTTTTTTTGCTACTCAGATATAAAGAATATTGCATTCCGGGCGATTTATAGTACCAGTTCTTGCAAACACGTCTTTAAAGAGTATAAAAGCCTCTGTGGCAACCAGTTCCCATACATTGTTGCCAGACAAAACAACCACATCACTCGAGCAGGCTTGCAGCGAATTTGTGCTGACGACTGTACGTCAGTGGCGCCCCCATATTGCCAAGGTCATCAGACTGATAATAAACAAAGGGAATCAATGGGCTGAGGGTGCAGATACTGAAGTTTTCTGGTCATTACTTTCTTAATAGGCCTACTGCATGGATTTTCTTATGTGACTGCTTATTTTAAAGCTAATAAAATATTGTAAAGTAATATTATATGCACCTTTTCTTACTTGGTCTGTGTTTGTCACAAGCACATCTACAAAGCAATTCACATTAACAACAAAATGCAATGTGTGCTTCTGAGCCAAATGCAGTGAATTTATTCCTGAGATCTGGCTGCAGTATAATATGACTCATGACAAACCTAACACATGCATGAATTTGAACTCTTTTTAGCATCATTTAAAAAATATGAATGATATGGTAAATGAAATGGAGTTTGATAAAGAAATAAAAGAATGACTGTGAACATAAGTACATTTTATGTCACCATAGTAAAAATATTGGTTATACATTCTGATTATATAAAATATCAAATGTATACGTATATGTATAATGGAATTCTGGGAGCGTCACAGTTTACAACTTCAAGGAAATGATGAAGCAGGGTAACACAAAGTGACAATCGTTGAATTCAAGAAAGCCCTCGCCACTTAATTAGTGTGGTAATATGAATGAATTATGAGTCAGATTTTAGGGAAAAAATGAGGTGGAAGAAGTATCAGAACCTGGGAATATAATTCCTATATTTTTAGGGGGGGTGGAGGGGATGAACAAAATTTGCAGAAAGCTTGACAGAAATTTTAAAAGCTTGATAGTTAGTGACTAGCACCTTATGAACTGAAATAAGCATAGAACTACATGTCCCCAAATGACCTTGGAAATGCTGAACCTTTGAGATTGTTAGGTTCATAGATGGTTAGGTTGTGTCAGGGTAGTCATTTCATCAGAAAATAC
Organism: Coenobita brevimanus; assembly: GCF_032717465.1. NCBI lineage: Eukaryota > Metazoa > Arthropoda > Malacostraca > Decapoda > Coenobitidae > Coenobita > Coenobita brevimanus. The sequence continues at coordinate 8,548,477 of NC_137001.1, forward strand.
ACTACTGCCAACCAACACAGCTTTTCTGGAGCAAGTTAATTTCTATCATATTCATCATACTCTAATTTTGCTTGCCTAATGCGTACAATGTGCCATCCCCGCCCCCCCCTGAAAAAAAAAAAAAGCAAGAACAAACGAAAGTGAGGTGGTGAGGGCTCTCTTGACCTTTACCTTACGTGGCAAAGTACATGAGAATCAGAGTACTATACAGTACGCTGATTACCATAGTGAAATAGATTTTAATACATTATGAAACTGTCAAACATAAGTTTAGCTGTCATTCGCATTGACTAGTTTGTTTATATTACAACTAAACTCAAGGTGGAAGTACTGCACGCCTGCCTGCATTAGTCTGAGCAAGTTTGCATTGACTTTATAGTACAAATTGTATATATGTACCCTTGAAAAGTTATTCTCTGTTGTCTAGTGCCAATTGTTCGCTTGTTAGTGCAACACTGTGTCATTTCAGAGAAGTTAGGTACAATTGTAAAGTAGACCATAGCAGACGACGTGCACTCGACCTTTCCAACATGGCGGCCAAGTTGACGCATGTTTTGCTCCCCATGCGGCATCTGTGTTTATATATATATCTACACTTAAAGAATGGTTATCAGTGCACCTACACTGGAGGCGTGCTTATCTTAACAGGGCTCGGCATCTGTCGATCTCGCTGCATCACGGGTACAGTTGGCCTATTGGTGATGCTGCTAGTTCCTGTCCATCTTCCATCTTGGGCAGGGTTTTTGCTTCTCCACGTGTTAGCCGTGCATGGCGTCCCGTAAGCTTGGGAAATGGGAGTTCTGGCAGATGAACAATGCTTCACGATGTGCCCTGGAGCTAACAACACACCTCTTTGGTCCCTCATTCTGGATAGACGGGTGGCGTGGTTGGGCTCGACCAGATCAATTGGCTGGTCACCTGTTGGCTAGGGTCAAGTGGAAACTGGGGGTTCTGGTGGCTCCTATCGTCCTGGGGTCACCTTTGTACAGGTCTCCCCTTGGTTACCTGCTTATACTCCCTCATTGCATCGGGTTGCCAGAGGTATTGTCTCAGGCATTGGAACTGCCCTTGTTGGGCTCCGTGGTGGGAGATGAGGTGAGGGGATAGAGTATTTTGTAGATCTCTGTGGCTTCTAAAATAAACTATACTATTGATCATTTGGGAACTATTTCAGGCCTATCTTAATCCAGTCCTGCGATTGCCACTCTGGAGCCTTTCCAGGCTCCTGGGGACTATCCATATTGGTCCCAGCATCCAGCTTGGACTGGGAAGTGTTCATGCTGGGTTAGTGCAGCTCCGGGGTTGAGCCCAGATGAGAAGGGGTCTGCAATCATATGTATAATATCTAGTGATAAAGTCCGGTGTGCCTGGGTCAGTGTTAGACATTGACATACTGTACTTGATTTGCACCATGTCCTTGTGTCAGCATGTGGCAGAGAACAAAAATTCTTCTCACAGGGGGATGGAACATCCTCGATCAACTGTCCTCCCCTGAGGAGAGTTCCTGTTTAATGGCTCTGACCTCTGTCTCTGATGCCGATTTTGCTTGTGTTCCTCATGCAACCTTTGAACAATATAAGGGTAAATGTTATCATTGTGGAGGTCCTCATGCTGTATCACGTTCATATGACAGGGTTTCCTTTCCTGAAGCAAAGACGAGAGCAGAGACTCTCTTTCTCCAGCCCAAAATTATTGTACTTATGCTGCTGTCCTTTCTGGACTGCCTGTACATCGCCCTGTTTCTCAGAAGCTGCCTCGACTCACTGCATTGCCCACTTTTCCATCTGGTGAATTGTCAGATATTCTCCCTGTGGTTAGTACTGCTTGTAAGACTTTTGCATGTAAGACTGTTGTTCGCCAACCCTTTACTCGAACTGTTTCTGCCTTCACTTCGGTGGCTGAGGGTTTGCTAACTTATGGGGTGATGGCAGATGTCCAATGTTGACGTTGCTCCTTGTCCTGCCTTATCCAGCATGCCCGATTTTCCATGTGTACCTGGCAAACGTCACCGTGGTTCTTCGGAGTCCTCTGAGCCTGAAGACCGTCCACCTAATGCCTCTGTTGAGGAACCTTGTGTCGACCTTTCTCCTGTTCCCTCTGCACTGGAGGGACTGGGGTCTAGCCAGGTGAAGGCTGAAGTTGGTGGGTCGCCTGTAGTCCTGTCCTGACCTGGGGATGGTGTTGCAAAGACCGTTGGTACTTCAGTTCTGCCACCTAGCATATCATCTTCATAGGGTTCTAGTCCTCTGGACTCTGCTTATACATCTGGGGCTTCTGGTGGTGGCACTGGCCATCCTACATCACCCAGGGCGGCCTAAAAGCCACCTTCCAAGCAAACTGTTATTCCAGCTCAAAGAAGGAGTATTGTAAAATTTTCTTCTTCCTTGTTCTTGTGCTTGCATTTGGATATCTGGCATAGGGTGTGGGTTCTTGGTGCTGGTCCCCCTAAGTATCAATCCAAACACACTTGCTTGTCAGGAGTTGTACAGTACAGTCCCGTAGGTAATCCTGGTTCTCCTACCGCTGTGGGTTCTATCATTCAATGGATTTGTCAGGGTTTACGTGCTACCTGGGAGGAGCTGTGTCATCTTTTTGCACAATTTTCCCGTGCATGCATGCGCATCCAGGAGACCATGGTTGGTGATGCTGTTGCCTCCGTCCCTTCTGATTGCAATGCTTTTATTTCTGATCCTGTGCCAGGCCAATGTCGTCATGGAGGAGCTGCTATCTTCCTTCAAGATATTCTTTTTCACTCTCTGGACATTTCCACTCCCCTGAGGCTGTTGCTTTCCATGATTTTTCATGCCGTCATACACAATTTGTAGTGTTTAGCTTCCTCCTAATGTTACTGTTGAAAAAGCGGACCTAGAAAACCCTATCCATGGCCTTCCCTCACCCATTCTGTTACTGTGGAGTGACTTTGAGGCCAACTCTCGGGGTGTTATGCTGGCCTCCATAGTGGAAGTGGAGGATTTGGCTGTTTTAAACTTTAAACAACAGTGAGATTACTTATTTCCTTAATCAGAAATGTACTTTTACTGCTATTGAATTGTCCTTGTGCTCAGCTGATACCATTTTAGATTTTAAGTGGGATGTGTTGCCAGACCTGTGTAGCAGAGACCACTTACCATTACTTTAACAACTACTTATGGTGGACCTCAGCCTCGTCTTTCTCACTGGCATCTGGATATGGCTAAGTGGACAGTGTTCATGTAATTAAATTCCATTGTCCTTTCTGTCAATGAGTTTGGTTTTCTTACTGAGGTGGTGTCTTTTTTAATGACGTGTAGCACTCAGTGACCCTGTTATCTATTCCAAGAACGATGGGTCAGTTTTGTAAACGTACAGTTCCTTGGTGGAATTCTGAGTGCAGTTCTGCAGTGAGAGCCAAACGATTCACCTTTTCTCGACCTCGTCACCACCATGGGGATCCTCAGCATTTGGTGGCCTATCAAAGGCTGTGAGCACATATGAGTTGGGTTTTAAAGAAGGCCAGGCGTTCGTCCTGGAAGGGTTATGTTTCCTCCACCAATTTGAGGACTTTCCCCACTTAGATGTGAAACCAGGAAAGGAAAATTTCAGGAGAATTTGCTATTCCCTCCCATCCCGTTCTAGCTGCTCGAAGTGAAACTCTGGCTGAACCTTTCGCTGTTGCAGTTACCTGTAGATCATTTTGCCAGTGTTCCACAGGAGGATACAGATTCGCCTTTGGCTAGCCACCACCGGTGCCTAAAGTCAGGTGGTTTCAGATTTGCTTCTTCTGAGGAGGAATCTTATAATGTCCCCTGTTGTATTTTTGAACTTCAGGCAGCTATCTCAGTGCCATATTTCTTCTCCTGGCTGTGATGATATTCCTCTGACGTTTTGCGTCACCTGCCTGACGTGTCCCATTCAATTTTATTCTCATTGTTTAACCCGTCACGTCCCGAACGATTTCACACCTCCGATACCCCCAATCCCGAGCTATTTTGGATTTTTTTGTTTTTTGGCTAAAACCTCCGCTTTTGTTGAAAAACAAAGGAAAATCACCAAGAAAGGGCTTACAGGGGTCCATAAGTGGTCAGAACACGTGGGGTCCCCCGCGCCAGGTATCGTATTCTGTCACTGACGTGTGAGGTGCTCACGTGTTCTGTGGTAGGTAATTTTGGGAAAAACAACAAAGAACACCTCTACATTTATTGAATTTGAACTAATAAACAGTAATAATAATAACAATATAATGGTTTTCAATTATATATATATGAAAAATAAGCATTGTTCCATTGCACGAGCATAGCGAGTTTGGTCAGAGTGGTCACACGCTATGTGCTAAGTTTCTTGTTTCAGTATACATATCATTTTTTCTACTTGTATAATACTGTTTCAATGCCATTTTACCATTTTTTACTGTATGTAAATGTTTTCAGCTGTTTTCATTCATTATAATGACATGTAGCATAACTATAGCGCACATCTACTTACTCAGCGCACTTGCTATGACTCGTATCTCAACATACCATATTGTTCTATCACTTTCATAGTATAGCTGTGTTTACACTGAACCTTTCCTCAACCATTGTAAATGTTTTCAATTATTTACATTCATTACGAGGGCATTTAGCGAAATGCTAGCACATATTCACGTAGCAAGCACACTCGCTACCACTCGTGTTTCAACTTCTACTTTATTTCTTCATTCCCAATATACTTCCCCACTTACATTACACCCGTTTCTACCTCATACTACTATTCACATATTTACGGGCCTTATTTATTCCACTGAGCGTCAGAATATCACACCAAAATACCCTCACTAGGAATGTTTCGACTTAGATAATATTTATACACTTACATAATAATTTTTCACTTACATTACACCCGTTTCCACTTTGTACAACTATTTAGATATTTACGGGCCTTTAGGAAGCGTTATGAGGAACACACTGAGGTGGTTTGGCCATGTGGAGAGGATGGAGGGTGAAAGACTGACGAAGAGAGTGTATGTGAGTGAGGTGGAGGGAAGAAAAGGGAGGGGGAGGCCGAGGATGAGATGGAGGGATGGGGTGGAGAGGTATATGAGAGAAGGGGGTGTGAGTTGGGAGAAGGGCAGTGAAATGGCGGGGGACAGGGCGACTTGGAGGCGATTTGTTTGTGGCCACCCCAAACGGAATTGAGGCGTCTGGCAATAGATAGATAGATAGATTTATTCCACTGAGCGTCAGAATATCGTATCTATATACACTTGCTAGGAATATTTTGACTTAGAATAAATTTATGCACTTACTTAACTTTCCACTTATATTACACCCGTTTTCAATTTTCATACTAATATTTACATATTTACGGGCCTTATTTATTCCACTGAGCGTTAGAATAGCGCATCTACATACACTTGCTGGGAAGGTTTCCACTTAGAATATATTTATACCCTTACAGATTTTTCCACTTATAATACACCCGTTTCCACTTCCATACTACTATTTAAAGATCTACAGGCCTTATAATTACACTGAGCGTCTGTTTGTCACATTTATTTCTGAGTATCAACATCATATCGCATTCACACCATAGCAGAAGTGCATCAAGGTGTGATGCTCACTAAAACAAGGGTGAATGCTGAGACCCACGTCACACTCAACGCACTGGTAGCGGGTGTCTTTTCTCTGAGTGGTGGGTCTCACACGGGAATTGTTACACACATGACACCTGCGTTGGGGCTTAGGTCTATTTAGCTGGGGAGGTATAGGAGTGGAGAAATGGCAGGCGGATATTCTCAGGGGAGTTTGACCGATAGGGGCAGTGCGTGTGCGGTGTTTGGGCCTCTCAACCGCATACCGGGCAAAAATCTCACGTGTAAGGTCCCTCACAAACCCTTCAAAGGTCTCCTGCACTCCTGTTGTCATGGCGTGCAGGTGGTGGCAATTCAGGGCAGTTATATCTAGCAGGTGAAAGAAGAGCTTCTTGTACCACTTCATCGTGGTCCTGGCATTCTCGACAGTGGATATCATGGAGTCTGACTGGTCCACCAGGCACATGCTGATATTATAATCAAGGACATACTCAGATTTCCATATGTGGTGCCTCCTTTCGCTACGGTAATCCACGGACTCTGTACGGTGCATCAAGGGTCGGTGAACCGTGGACAAGAGGCTGACTTCTCGATTGTGGTTCCACATTGTTGCTAGTATATTGTTAACCTGGAAGAAGACCACCTCATTTCTGTCAAGTTTCCGCCTCACCTTGACCATGTGATGCCGGTTCACCTTGACGGTACCACAGATTCCCGTGTCATGCCTGTGTAGATAACGAGCGAGAAGAGGGCTAGTGTACCAGTTGTCCAGGTAAAGGACGTGACCACGATGAAGGTAGTCTTCAATTATTGTCTTTACCACTGCTCCAGACAGTCCAATACTCCGATCTTCTATTATGTCTGTCTGTGCACCGGTGTACAAGACTATATCTCGCACATAACCAGTCCTACAGTCACACATAACAAAGATCTTGAACCCAAAACGGTGCCTTTTGCTGGGTGTATACTGCTGAAAGGAAATATTGCCTCTCCACAACACGAAACTCTCGTCAATGACAAGGTCTCTATAGGGATAAAATGAGGAATGGAATGTTTGCCTTAGGTGATCAAAAACCAACCTAATTCGCCTCATCTTATCTGTCATTTGCATTTGCAGGATCATCAGCATCCTAAAAGTGGAGGCAACTTAGCATTTGCTGAAAGAGATTACGGCTCATGATTTGGCCAAATATTGGTGTCTGCATGATAGGGTCCCTTGTCCAGTATGCCGGAATTCTGTTTTTTCGTACAATACCCATCAAAAGTGCCAGGGCAAAAAATAAAAACATTTCTGCAAGGGAGACAGGGTAATCATAAATGATGGAATGCCTGCTCTTTGTGCCCAGTCTTTCACTCTCACAGAGCTGGCTGCTAGCGAAACGGTTTGTTTGTTCCACTGTTTGCTCCACAAAACCCTCACTGAAAAACAGGTGGAAAAAATCCAGCCTAGTGGAACTAGGGTGAATTCCTGGAGCAGTGCAGCCAGCACGCCCCTGCTCAGTGAAGGGGTGAATGATGGGAGAAGAATCACTCCCATCCTCCCAATTCTAAGTCACAAATCCCTTGCCCCCATCATCCCCATCGTCGCCTTCGTCGGGGTGGGGAGGAGATGCTGGTGGGAGAGGTTGGGGAGGAGTGAGGAGGGCTTCCCCACTCACACTCCTCTTCCCTCGGCCTTTACCCTTTCCCTTTCCCTTACCCTTATGGCCTTGTGGAACATTAGGGGGCTGTTGGGATGAAGTCTGGGAATATTGGGGAGCATAAGATGTGCTGGGGAGTGGCTCCTCCTCACCTCTTCCCTCCATCACAACACCACGTGATTCATCACGCACCCTCGCTGGCCCACGTGTCTGGGAATATTGAGGAGCATAAGACGTGCTGGCGAGTGGTTCCTCCCCACCTTCCCCCTCCATCACAACACCACGTAATTCATCACGCACCCTCACTTCCCCACGTGATACGCTCCGCCACCTCACACCACCATGGGAGAGCAATGACTCACTCCCGCCACTCTCCCTTTCTATACTTGCCCCTGCACTTTCCATTTCACTCCCCACTCCCTCCATGCCACTTCCACCATCCCCAATCAAAACACTAGGCCCATGCCTGCTTGTACGACGTGCTGTGCACTCAGGGCCGCGATGGGTGATTATCTTGTGGCCATACCACGTGGCAGCACATCCCATGGCTCCGTCCTCATCCTCGTCCTCGAATTCGGGCTCCACATCACGTAGGGGCTGTCGAGAGGTTGTTGCACATTGCTTTTGTGCAGGCTGGCCCTCTCTAGCAGCATGATAAGTCATGTAGCGCCGTTTCCTGGGGAACGGGACCTCCTCATCACTGCTGCTGGTTTCCTCCTCCTCTGGTTGGACATAATCTTTGTCCACCACCTTGTCATCGAGTGACAAATCACTGTCGCCTGTGAAGGCATCCAGGGCGGCTTGGATTTCCTCCTCTGAGAGACCTCTATGTGCCATGTCTGACCAGGGCCTCTGCTAACAGGTGAGTGACCGAGCCATGGGTGAGCGTGGGTCATGCGGGTCACTAAGTGTCCCCACCTGGTGCCAGGTAGGAGAAGGTCGAACGACCCTACATACCAAAAATCAAGCACGAGATTTGAAAATTGTGCAAATTGGTATATACGTCGATGGGACTGGCAATTACATAATGTTGCAACGTAGATATACGTCGACAGGACTCCTCGGGTTAATAAGATCTTGTGTACTGGTGAGTTTGCGGCTTGTTGGAGTGTTGCTGAAGTTATCCCTATCCCGAAATGAGGTAAGGATAACCTACAGGCTATGAATTGCTTGCCCATTTCTCTGATTTCTTGTATGTGTAAGTTCTTGGAAAAGGTGGTCAGTGTAAGGCATGTGTGGTTTTTGGAGAGAGGTGACTATACACTGTCCAGTATGGATTTTGTAAAATGTGATCTACCTTAGCTGCCCTACTGTAATTGGATCATCTGTCTGTGAGGCTTTCTCTACTGCAGCACCAGGCCACGGTCCTCTTCGATCTGGTGAATGGAGACGACACTGCCTGGCATCATAATATTTACTCCATGAGTTTGGTCGTCTTGGGCACTTGCCTATTTTCATACTGCAATTTTTACCAAACAATTTTTTTAAGCATTCTAGTGGGAGAAGTACTCTCTAATGGCCACACATTTGATGACTGTGTACCACAGGGTAGTAACGTTAGTGTTACTCTCTTTACTATGGCCATCAATAGTATTTTCAATGTACATTCTCGTGGTGTACGAGGCACACTTCATGTAGATGAGCTCTCAATTTCCGTCACTCCATCTTGAATGTCTTTGGTAGAGAGGAAGTTTGGCAAGCCCTTAATAGAATTTCTGTGAGGGCTGAGTCTCGTGGCTTCCATTACTCTTTAACAAAGACATGGAAATTGCACAGTGCACAGTGTGGATGTTCAGGGGTGGTACAGCAACCTTGTCTGGCACTTTTAAGGTAGGGAGCAGTCAATCATGCCCCATCTTCGTTCACTCCACTGAGCAGGGGCGCACCCATAAATTTCTAAGGGGGGGGCCATTAGTGAGGTGAGGTCAGGTAATCCGATAATTACGGGGAAGTCACATGCAGGTTTAGAGTTAGAGAGCTGCTGGCTCAAGTGTTACTCTTTGTTTGTACTTGCCAATTTTTCATGTTTTCCTGTTATCGAATTATATATATATAAATTTTTAAAGGACCCAGAGAGCTATAGGGGGGCCTGGGCCCAGCCCCCCCCCCCCGGGTGCGCCTCTGCCACTGAGACAAGGAACTTTCCCATGCGGAACAAGTACACAAGTTTCCTCCTGAAGCAGTGACCCCTGGTACATTAAAAAAAGCCTGATGGTGGTCACTTCACTAACAAGGACCCTCAGTGATCCACAGCTCATCACAGGTCGAAAGTAAGAGTTGTGACCGTTAACTCAGGGCTGTCTGTGCATATCCTAGTCTGTCCTTATACTATAGATTTTGCATTTAATAAATTGATCCAGGCTCTGACAATATATATATATATATATATATATATATATATATATATATATATATATATATATATATGCATGCATGCATGCAAACTAACCACAGGAGAAATGAAAGGATCGACAGTGAGTACTTTCGTATATTACATCTTCAGACAGAGTGAGACAGAAACGTAAAGGGTAGAGGTCTTTTATGCACACCCACAGCAGGTAGTGGCACACATAACAATGGATGACCTGAATTTTTATCTGCGGCTTAACTTATGGTCACCTGCAGCAGGGAGTGGAAAACAACAAAGGATGACCTGAATCTAAAAATGCACGTGACCAAGGAGGAGGGAGTAGAAGGGGAGGAAAGGGGAGTGGAAGGGAGGGGGAAGGGATATATATATATATATATATATATATATATATATATATATATATATATATATATATATATATATATATATATATATATATATATATATATATATATATATATATATATATATATATATATATATATATATATATATATATGTATATATATATATATATATATATATATATATATATATATATATATATAACAGACATGTTATCGTGCCTTTGAATACTTTAAATACTTGAATTAAATCTCTTTGTAATCGGCATTTAGTTAGGGTGAAGAGATTCAGGGTTTCTAAATGCGTCTCGTATGGTTTGTTTCTCAAGGTAGGTAACATTTTAGTTACTCGATGTTGTACTCTTTCAAGTTTTTCTATCTTTTTTGTAATAAGGTTACCAGAACTAGACACAATACTCTAAATGTGGGCGAACTATAGAATTATATAAGGTGAGGATGATATTGGATTTATAGTCAAACGCTCTACTATTGAATCCACATAAGTTGTTGGCTTTCTTAACCCCTTAACGGCGGGGCGTCACTTTCGTGACGCTTGGGAGCAAGGGATCATACTGCGGGGCGTCGCTTTTATGATTCTGAGTTATTTTGAATTCACCCGGGCTTCCAAGTGGGGGCTTGTATCATCTATCAGTACTGCCAATGTCCAACACTAGTCAGCACTCCTAATCTCATCTGTACTCCCATCCATTGTTGACAATTTAGCCATTTCTCCCTGTTCTTGACTCCCCTCCCTACCCCCCCTCCATTACCCTATCCTCTCGCCTGCCCGGCCGTGCTACGCTAAGTAAATCTTCCCTGGAATTTTTCACTGATTTCATCCATTGAAATAAGCCCTATGTCCTATTCTTATACCAAATAATATATACAAGAAAGAAATAAGGTAAGTGAGAGTGCCATACACCTGGAATTGGCTAATTATCACCTGACAACACCTCACGTGCACTCGTTCGCTAATTATCGCTGTTTTTTTCCTCTTGAAATATGCCGTATAATCTATTTTCGTAATAAATATACATGTAAGGAGGGAAGGGAGAAGCCTAAGTGATATTTACATTCACCTGGAACTACCTAATTTATAATGTATTGTCTAGATTTCCTGCCAATCATTTCAGTGCTAGACAAAGCTGTTTCAAGAGCTAACATTGGTAGCTCTGAATATATATCTCCTAAGTAGGCCTCTAATCTATTTTTGTAATAAATATACATGTAAGGAGGGAAGGGAGAAGCCTAAGTGATATTTACATTCACCTGGAACTACCTAATATATAATGTATTGTCTAGATTTCCTGCCAATCATTTCAGTGCTAGACATAGCTGTTTCAAGAGCTAATATTGGTAACTCTGAATAACCCCTAAGCAGGCCTCCACCCCGGCCCTCCTTTATCAGCTTACTCTCATCTTCCGAAGCGAGGGTACGTATGTTTCTTCGTGCTGACTTCAAGGCCTTTTTTCACCCCCATGCAAAGGGTCCTGTGACCTTTACCCCCTACTAAACCTCGTGTGGAAAGAGGTAAAGGGCTGACAATTGATAAAAGAGTGACTACGATCTTTCTATTGAGTAAAACAGTGCAAGTGGAATTGTAAATAATGTGTAAACAGCAAGTGAAAGTAATGAATGTAAATATACGTGAACAATGGAAAATAGTTTTATAAGTTATTTCAAGTGACAGTGCATAACACAGTGAAAATAAAATAGAAATATAAATAACGTAAATAAAATAGAGAACGTAAATAGAAATGTAAATGAGTAATATTATAAGAATACGAGTATATACCCTAGGAGTAATGAAAGTGAAAGTTTCACTCTAGCATGTCTGAATCCTATGAGTTATGAGAGTGAAGATGAAAGTGACATTCACTCTCAATGCCAGTATACAGGACAAGAAAGTGAATGCTACGTATTTTACTGAAAGAAATTGAATCCCTATAGTGACAATAAACTAATACTACTGAAGGAAACTTATGGATAAAGACTGTAGATATATATAAGTGTTATATAGTAATAGAAATATAAAGTGTGAGGGGTTTTATGAACAATAAATGACAGAGTACCAAGAGTGAACTAGTGCCAGTGCGACGATCAGACGCGCTCGTAATTTCCATTGCTTTCACAGTGGTTTTTTTTTTTAGTATGGATCCCAAACTACTTGAAAATTGTAGAATAGTGTTTATAGTGTTTGTATCTGGCTGTGGTAATCATATTACGGGTTGTCGGGAAGTGTACAGTGGAGACTTCGTTACCCTACTTCAGAGGTCTCCACAAGTCATACGGTAACGACGAAGGCTCAACAATCATTCCAGGAGAAAGCTGAAGGTATGTGCCATAAGCATATGTAATTTTATTATTCTAGGACTAATAACTGATTTTTGGCAAATATTTTTTGAGAGTCTGTCGGAGCCCAAATAACCCCGCAGGACATGCAAGTCATTGGTAAACAAGCCCGCGGTGTAGGGGTTAATAACCTCCATACACTTTTTGCATGGTTTATGATCATTTGCTAAAGTAATTCCTAAATCTTTTTCATGACTGATGTCTAGCTGAATGTTATTCATTGTGTATCTGGCTTTTTTATTTCTCTTTCTAATGTTTAGCACTTTGCATTTACTAATATTAAAGTCCATCTGTCAGGTTTGGGCCCAATCAAACGTCGATCGAGGTCACTCTGTATTGCCTGCCTCTGTAAAGATGTGTCTGCTGTGTTATCATTTTTAGTATCATCAGTAAATTTGGTTATTTTACAAATTAGACCCTTATCTATATCATTTATATATATTAAAAAACAGAATAGGACCCAGTAACGAGCCCTGTGGCACACCACTATATTGTCTTTCCAGTCTGATTCTCTACCATTTATTACAACCTCCGTTTACGTTCTGTAAGCCAATAATCGATCCACTTGAGCACATTCCCTCTGAACCCATGGGCATCCAATTTCTGAAGTAATATTTTGTGGGGAACTTTATAAGATACTTTTTGAAAATCGAGATATACTGTACAATATCAACAGTCTGATGTCATCATATATACTGAACATATCATAGAAGAAATCCAAGAGATCTGTGAGGCAAGAACGATTGTTTCGAAAACAATGTTGTGAATCTTTGATGAGCTTATTTAATGTGCTTAACAAATTTTTCTCTCAGAATAGTTTCTAAAAACCTGCACAATACTGAAGTTAAAGTTATTTGTCGATAATTTCTTGGCTGCGATTTGTTGCCTTTTTTGAGTATCGGGGTTACATTTGCTAGTTTCCATTTACAAGACACCTTACTGTTTCTTAGTGATTTATTGAATAGCTCAGCTAATGGCTTTCATATTACATTCACTGCTTCTTTTAGAATGTGCACAGATATTCTATCTGGCCCTGGTGTTTTACTCACTTTAAGTTTACCGATGGCAAGCCGTACATCATTCTTGCCAACAGAAATGTTGCTAATTATGTTGCCTTCTTCTAAGGTAACAAGGAAAGCTGTGGAAATGGACTCTGTATTTTTCAATTGTAAATACGGATGCAAAGAAACTGCTGAGAATTTTAGCCATCTCTGTTTCATCTTTGGTATACACTCCATTATCTGTGACTAGTGGACTAATTGTTGGTGATATTACCTTCTCGTTTCCGATATAGTTGAAAAACTCTTTCGGGTTAGATTTACAGATACATGCAATGTAAATTTCAAAGTTTTTCTTACTATAGTTTATTATTTTTTTTTTTTTTTGCTTTTTGAGGAAGACCATCATATTTATTTTTATCAACTTGATTCTTTGTTACAATATAATTTTTCTGTGCAAGTTTTTTTTAGCTGATAGGCAATGCTTAATTTCCGCATTCCACCATACGGGTTTATTATTTTTAACAGGCCGTCGGTTTTGCATTGGAATACAAAATGTTACTGCTTTACCAAGAACATCCGTGAATAATTTCCATGCTTCGTTAATATCGACTGTTTGAACAATGGGGTCCAAGTCACTAGAACCAATTATTTCCTTTAATTTTTGAAAGTCTGCTCTCTTGTAGTCAGCACATTCTGATAACTAACCCATGACATTGTCCTGAGTGAAACTGATGTTGAATGTGACCAAGCGATGGTCACTAGTAGCAAACTCTTCCCATACGATAACATTATTTACCAAGTTTTCCGATGTGGCCAAAATCAAGTCTAATATGCTAACTCCTCGTGTTGGGCAGTCTGCAAACTGATGCAATGAACTTTCTTGTAAGTCAATGTACAGGTCCAATCCTGTGTGTGACAACAGAGCCTCTCCCCATTTGACAACTGCTAAATTCAAAATCACCAAAGACTACAGTATAGTGGGTGCTACATATTTCAACAATTTGGTTGTAAATTACTTAGAAGAGACTCGGTTTCTGGGTCCCTATTTGACAGATGACTAATCTTGGCTCTCATGTTCATTCTGTTAAGGCTGCCTGTATTGAAGTTTTGTGTCTTCTGAGGGTTTTTGCTCATTCTTCTTGGAGTTCTGACCGTCATACCCTCTTCGTCTAGCATAGGTCCTTTATTCTTCCTAAACTTGAATATGGGTGTGATATCTTCTCTGCAATAGATGCTCATCTCTGGATGTTAGATTCAGAGGATCATGCTGTTATACCTCAGGCAACTGGATCATTCAGGTCATCATCGAATTCGAGTTTGTTGGTGGATGCTGATGTCCTCCCTTTGGATTTACATCACCAGTCGTCCATGATCAGGTCTTGGTATTGTCGTCACCGCCTTCTGGACTCAGTTCTTTGTGCAATAGTCTCCCAGGATTCCAGATCTTCTGCCTGTGACATTAGCCCTAGTTTCCCGAAGCCCTTTGGTTGCTGAGTCTGGTCTGTTATATTAGACCTTTCTGGTTCAAGACTTGCAGTTTGTCCACAAACTTGTCCCTCGTGTGACATTTTATAGGTCCAATGTTGGTAAAAAGAACATATTTCCCTCTCAGATGTCCTTCTCTCTCTCTTTTTAGAACATGTCTCAACTCATGAGGGCTCTGTCCCTTTTTATAATGACGGATTTAAGGCTGATACTGGAGTAGGATTTGACGTCGTCTTCCCTTCCTTCAGTCGGGGCAGTAACCTTCCTGGTATTGCTTATGCATATTGGATCTGACTGCAATTTTATATGCTCTCCAAAGAATTTTTACAATGCCCCAATCTTTTTTCACTATTTTTGGGGGACTTTTCCAGTGCCCTGTCTGCACCAGAGTCTTTTAATTTGTTACATGCATTGCCTTCATCAATTTTACAATGGCTCTTTCTCCTTGGTCGCCATCGCCGTTGTGTGGACTTCCACTGGGTTCAAGCCCATGTTATTGTGGAGGGCAATATCAGGAGGATATATTAGCTACGGTTGTGTCTTCTCGACGGCACCCTACCAACTACCTGCTTCTTCCTTCTGATATGACACCTTCCTTGAAGTATGCGATTCATACTTGTTGGCAGAGTTAGTGAGATGTTGTTGCTCATAATAATTTAATAGAAATTTTTCAGAGAGTGGTTGTTCCAAGGGTTCTCCCCTCCATGCCTAGATGACTGGAGGTGGCTCTTGCTTTGCTTGCACTGGGCACTCACAGCTTACGCATGGGTTGTGTTGTTCGACTCAGCCGTATTGTGATGATTGCCTTTTATCCCTCACTGTCCGTCACATGCTGATCGAGTGTCCAAGCTTGGAGACGTACGTCACAAATTCCTTCATACGCATAAAGGAATGTATGGTGCCTACTGTTTGTCTGCGATGCTTGGTGGAGCCTACAGCGATTTTACTGATGTTTTTAGTTTTCTTCAGGAGGCCGGATTACTAACACCATTTTAGGCAATCAGTATTTATTGAATTATTCTCTTGTTATTTTAACTATTTTATCACTGCAAAAGAATATGAACTTTGTTTTGAGTATGCAACTAAAATTAAATTTGGGCATCTTTTACCTTGTTGTCCGATGACATATGACCCTGGCAGTTGCACCGCCAGCTGTTAAATATATTTAGTAATCATAATCACTCTAAGTTATTTGCTCAGAATATTCTTTTCTCCCATTATCTGCCACGCATTCTCAGTTTTACCAACAACTGAAAAATCACATGAACGTGGAAACCTCAGCATTGTTCTTTCCCCGCTGTCATGTCAACAGGACTTCCATTCATCATCTCTGCACATTCAGTTAGGCTCCTTTGATCATTCTTACCAGTCTTGCTGCATCACGTTTATTTGTGTTATTCATTATACTTAAAATATTATAACCTTCAAAAATCCTAATAAACATCCATCAGTCACTTCGCATTCTCCGTCTCCCTTTCCACTCCAGAACAATGTAGTACAATATTACCGCAGGGACATTTTGCACTCCGTCAATAAGTCCCCTGTCCCAAACATCCCATAACTTTTGGGCGATCATTCCACTTGCCCTTCTCATCGTCTATTATATATCAGAACGGCGTGTATCCGCAGTGATCAGTACCATTTTCATCGAATTAGGGGGCTGAACTTGGCATAATATACACCTTGAATTGGTGTATTAGCAGCACTGAATTAATCTTTGCTATTCATCACTCGTTAATACAGTATCTCCTTTTTCATTCCACACGCACGTGCAAGTAGATTACACACTGGACACCCTCCCACTTTACCCATAATGAAATTATTACAGGTGAAACTTTTGATATGTTCCTATGATTATTACGCAAATATTGCGTGTTATGGTAGTTATATAAACATTTCCTGTGGCACCTCACGGGATGCGTAGGATCTCGATGAACTCTTTCCACCAATATCTGTATCTTGCCATCTCCTTCAGGTTTCACCAACACTCCTTCCCTGCTTCTATTTTCATTGTCCTTAACCAGGTTTCGCTCGGCCTACCTCTGCCTCTTCTTCCTCTAGCAGTCCACTCTGGCACATCCTACATTAAACTGCCTTCTGTTCTATATATGCGACCTAGCCATTACCAGTGAGACAGTTTCACATATTCATCAACTCATTTCACTCTCATAATATCCCTTACTCTTGCATTGTACCTCTGTCCTTCCACTTTACCCAAAGAATCTTTCTCAGTAGTTATATAATAAAACTTAATACAATTTGCCTGAAATAGCAGTTTCAGGAAAAGCTGAAAATGCCGCAGACACCAGGGAAACTCCTGTGTGAGGTATGACTACATTTTGTGAATTAGTTCGACTTACAGTACTTAAACTGTCTAAAAGCTAAATGTGCTTTCTGAGAGACGAAAAAAAAAAAAATCTCTTGAAATAAGGCAGTCAGGCGTCAAAAACCCTGTAGTGGAGGGGTTATTATTGGATTAAAAGGCTTACCTGAATGTTGTCAGATCATCGTTGATAATGGCGACCAGCGAGTCAGTGCGAGAGATTGTCTTATGAAGGTGATGGAGGGTGTGGAGGTGGTACAGAGGTAGGCGAGTGAGGACGAGCAGCCTCGTTGTCTGAATCACCAGCAGATGAGTTTTGAAGGAGGCTTCAGCAAAAGTGGACAGGAAGACTGGGTCGTCGCTCACCACCACCACAGTCACGCACCAAACCACCTCTCTCAGCTGTAAATGACACCAGTTTGACAAGGAAGTTGTTCATAGTTTCTGATATCACACTGTTTTATTCGTTCGCAATTTTCTGTACTCTATTTACCACATTTCACACTGTACATGAATAGTGTTTCAAAGCTTATTTCCAAACTTTACAAGGTTTGCACTTTGACTTCTTAAGTAATTGAGCTTGGAAACCATTTCAATTAAAATGCTTTCATGCCACTTGCTGGAAGAGCTTCTAAGCATTATTGTGTCACAGTCGGTAAAGCTGACCCTGTCAATAGTATAAATGTGGAGTTATGAAGGTAGACAGGTAGACAGGAGAAAACCAGAGTCGATAATGTGGATGATGTGGAGAATCATGTCTGCCAATACAAAGTCATGAGACGTTGGATACCTCATTGTGGGTTTTGTCTTGAAGCAGGTCTTTTCTGTGTCTCACTTACCCGTCTGTCTATCTTGTATCACAAGTGAAGGTGACTTATAGATGTCCTTGATTTACAGTTTTTTTTGTGGCACCGTTTATATTGTGGCGTGATGGACAGAGTGACGGACTCATGTATTGTTAGCGTGACGGCGAACCTCCTACACTATCCTATCTCTTCGATCCCTTTCTGACTTCTCTTGTCTCTTCTGGCTCTCTTACTTCTATACCTGATTTGTAAGAATATATACTGACCATTTCGTGGGTGTGTAATGCCTAGTACTTTTCTGTGTACGTGAGGTAACCAGGTTTCATCAGTTACCCCATATGTTTGCTACGAAGTCTTGATCATCTGGTAAATGTTATGAGTTAGAATTCTGGCCAAAGGATATATATGACTCCATCTGAACACTAGACAGTACATATAGTGCTATGATATATACTAATGCCTATATTTATTACATGGCTGTGTCTATTACATACTGTGTTATGACATATTAATGCCTGTATATCGTTTGCTTACACCAGACTTTCCTACCAATGTATCTGCATATTATAATCTACAGATTATATAGAAATATGTTACATTGCTACTTATCTTCTTGCCACATAATCAAGTTAATGTAAATAAATGGAATGTGTTATAACATTGTAAAATTGAATAGAGTAACATAACTGTAGGAACATGAAACATAGTAATAACATTTCCAACAAATAATTGTACATGTATAATACATACATACATACACATATATCTATCTATCTGTCTGTCTACTATATATATATATATATATATATATATATATATATATATATATATATATATATATATATATATATATATATATATAATCATGATCATCATCAGCCGTTTGAGTATCCACTGCAGGACCGGCCTATCCCGACCGAAGTTGGGACGATACAGCCAATTTTTCTCCATCAAGTGGCTTAGGCTGTCTGGTAGAGATTGTATGTAGGGTGAGAAGTGCTTGTTAGTATAATTTTAGTGTTGGAGTGGCTTTCGATGTGTGTGTAGTCTATGAATCAAGTGTAATCGGCCCGCACAAGCCAACTGGGTGCAAGCATACTTTATAGTAAGCGACACTGGTTCAACCACAGCACCCCTTGTGTCCGCCAATGCAGTACATGGCCGGATGAACACTCCCAAAGTTTATTACCCTGGCGCGCGCAAACTCTAGTTCACCCGTGTACGAAACGCACACTCTACCACTGTACCACAAAGGCTCATATATATATATATATATATATATATATATATATATATATATATATATATATATATATATATATATTTCACTGCCCCACTCCCAACTCACACCCCCCTCTCTCATATACCTCTCCACCACCTCTCTCCATCTCATCCTTGGCCTCCCCCTCCCTCTCCCCCCCTCCACCTCACTCACAACACTCTCTTCGTCAGTCTTTCACCCTCCATCCTCTCCACATGGCCAAACCACCTCAGTGTATTCCTCCTTACGTTTCCTATCACATCCACATCCACACCACAAGGCTTCTTTATATACTCATTTGTCAGCCTGTCTCTCCATGTGACTCCATAGGCTCCTCTTAACTCATTTCCACTGCTCTCACCCTTGACTTGTGTCCTTTCAGCAACGTCCAAGCTTCACTTCCATACGTTAGAGTTGGTATCACAATACTATCATGTAGTAACTTTTTCACTTCCATGCTCACTACCCTGCTTCTTATCACTGCTTTCAAGGAACCAGCAACCTTTCTACCCTGATGTACCCTTTCAAGCACTTCACCCTCCAAACCTCCATCCTTACTCATCACACTACCCAAGTACTTAAACGTACTCACATTTTCCAATTCCTCACCTTCCAACCTCGCTGTACATTCACTGACTTCACCTCTCTCAAAGACCATCACTTTACTCTTCCCTACAGTCACCACTAGATTCCGTTTCTTACACACTCTCCCAAATTCATCCACCATATATATATATATATATATATATATATATATATATATTATGAAGGACACTTTGTGTCTGTCTGTCTGTTCACAAACTACTCCCTCAATTTTAATTTTTCCTGGCCTTAACCTCGATATTTGGAATCCTTATGACCCTAGGAGGGTTTAAGGGTGTCAAAATTCAGATCTGGGTCATTTGAGTCACCGGTTGAGTGTTTGCCTTTTTGGCCCTGGCAACACCGGATATCCCTGCAGCCGAATTTTTTACATGGAGACTCACGTGACATCCAGTTCGGACATAGGCTATGTGAAGTTGACTCCGAGGTCATTTGAGGTCACCGGTCGGAGGTCATTTTAGGTCACCGGTGACAGTAAAATCTTACAAACAAATACTGTACATTAGTCTGTGAAAACTGAAATAAAAAGTTCCTGAACCTCTTATAATCCCTCTTCAAAGGCATGAGAGGTACATGGTCATTGTGGAGTATACAGAAAGATTGAACTAGAAGAAATAAGATTGGAGTGTTCGTCTTTTTAGTCTTATGGCCCAAGGAAAGTTTTAAGACCAAAAAGACCGATGGTTTGTGGGAGGGGGGACAGACAAATAAGGAGGGGGAATGAGAGAGAGAGAAAGAGAGAGAGAGAGAGAGAGAGAGAGAGAAAGAAGGGGAAGGGAAATGATGAGGAAGATAAACATGGAGAAGGGGCAAAGCCTGGTACCCCTGCCAGTATATACTCGTATATATACAATATATATATATATATATATATATATATATATATATATATATATAAAATGTCGCGAATAGTGACTGAGGGCAACACGACATCCCTGGGAGGAGCCAACGGAAGGGTAGACAGAGTGCGACCCGGGCCCCGGGCGACAGGGAGATTAGTCCACCCGGGCTGTGAGCCCCTATGACCTGGAACTCGCCCGCCGCCACCATAGCAGGAAAAGGAGACTACCTTGTTGGCGAGCTGACCCTCAACAGGATCGGGATGGAGCTACTCCTTTAGCTTAAGGCAGCACCCCTGCAATGGCCAGTAGTCGTGCCCTTTGTGAGACGGTCTGCAGCCGCTCGAATCTCCTTCAGGAGGTGGCCGCTAGTTGCTCGGAAGGTACTCACAAGATGGCCAGAAGCCTGTCAAACCTCCTTTAGGAGACTGCCTGCAGCCGCTCGGAAGGCAACCAGGAGACGGCTGGTAGCCGCTTTCGCCTTCATCAGCAGACGGCTGGTAGTTGCTTGGAAGGTGCCCTTGAGACGGCCAGTAGCTGAACCCTTGTTCGTCAGGAGATGGCCGGTAGTTGCTCTGAAGGTGCCCCTGAACAGCCGGTAGCCGCTCACCCCTCCTTCAGGAGATGGCCGGTAGCCAGTCTGAAGGTGCCCTTGAGACGACTGTTAGCCGCTCCCGCCTTCGTCAGGAGACGGCCGGTAGCCGCTCTGAAGGTGCCCTTGAGACGGCCGGTAGCCACTAGCCCCTTCTTCAGATGGCTGGTAGCTGCTACCCCACATGGCCCACAGCCAGTAACCGGGCTTCAGCTATGGTCAGAAGCCACACCCTTAAAAGGCCACAGCCAGTAGCTGGGCCATACAGCAGGAGACGGCCAGAAGCCACTCCTCCATCTGGTGCTGCCACACCCCCATGACGAGACAACCTTCAGGAGGAAGGTCTCAGTCCTGAGGACCTGTGGAGAGGCCCTGTGCTATCACCAGGGTTGTTCTTTGCCCAGCCAGCTCCAGAGGGACCCTACCTGATGGACTACGATGAAGGCCAATCTGCAGCTCACCCTTGACAGTGTCCCTGATGGCAGGAGACCACAGCTGCTGGGCCCCCGAGGCCTCCCTTAGGACTCCTGGGCGAGGCCTCTCCCCACCCCGACGCAGACTACCCTCATCCTCTGTCCGGTGCCTAAGTGAGTGCTTCAGGAGGCTGTTCGGCCCCAGCCCTGAGGGCCGCTCTCCACCTCCCACCCCCGACAGTGCAGGGCCCTTCACTGTCCACAGCCCCGGACAAGAGAGGATGCCCCTACGAGTGATCCCGTGGCTGCTGGATACAGAAGCCACAGGCGGGACTCAGCTCCCACCGGGAATCGGACTGTGAGTTCTCCCACTGCCCCACTAACCTCACGGCTGCCCCGCTGACAGTGAGTGACAGTGAAAGTGCAGTGATAGTGTAACAGTGACCTGAATATCGGGCAGTGTATTATCCGAGGGAATCTAAGTCCGAGGTATATTAATGTGTGACAGTTACAGTTTGGGCAGGTAGTGAAATAGTGAGAGAAGGAAGAAAGACCCAACAAGAGTGCAGTGATTCCAGTGAACATTAGACTCGGCCTTCATAGTGTGACTCCTCTGCACTGCAAGACCTGTGAATAAGTGGCCCATCTTAAGGACAGTTCATATTTCCGTCAAAGTGACCGTGATCTATTCCCCTGCCCAAAAGACCACAGATACTGTTCGTTGTGTTGTTCACTTGCTATCCTGAACTATTGTCTAAATAGTATCCTGCATGATACTACTGCCCATGATACTTGCATTTGACTTATCCCAGATTCCTATTGTTGTGACATCTACCTGATCCACATATAAAATTTGTCAATACACGTGTAAGGTTGTTGCCTTGAGTTTTTGTGTCCTGCCTTTCTCTTATTTGTCAAAGCTCTGGTCTAGAAAGAGAACCCAGTGCACACTAGGCGTTCAAGGGACAGGAAGCTGACTCTTAAACACCTAGCATAACAATATATATGAGCCTCTGTGGTACAGTGGTAAAGTGTGCGTTTTCATACAGTGAAGATCGAGGGTTCGTGCCCCACCAGGGTAATAAGCTTTGGGAGCATTCTTTATGCCACGTACTGCAATGGCAGACACAAGGAGTGCTGTGGTTGAACCAGTGTCGCATACTGTAAAGTATGTTTGCACCCAGTTGGCTTGTGTGGGCCGATTACACTTGGTTCACAGACTACACACACATCCAAAGCCACTCCAACACAACAATTACATTTACAAGCACTTCTCACCCTACATACAGTCTCTACCAGACAGCCTAAGCCATTTGGTAGAGATACATTGGCTGTATCGTCCCCACTTCGGTTGGGATGGGCCGATCCTGCAGTGGACACTCAAACAGCTGATGAGATGATATATATATATATATATATATATATATATATATATATATATATATATATATATATATATATATATAAAACCATCATCATCTGGACCTCCTTTCCCACCCTAGGGCAGGGTGAGGAGTAGCACATCCAGACAGCCTAAGTTTCCCCATTCCAATGGGCCACACTTTCAATCACTCATCATTCAAGCCCCCGGAATCCTGGCTCTATCTGATACGCCAAGGAAATTCACATTCGGTAACTTCACATAAACGTATCTCATAGAGTTAATCCAGATGTTGCCACATTAAATAAGGTGCGCCAAATCTGTGACCATGCACTTCTCACAACATTCATCCAGCCAGCTCGATCTCTGGTCAGTTTCCTAGCCTCACCAACTTCTAAACCTCTCTTCCTCACACACTCATCCACAATATCCTTCCACCTCCTTGGCCTACCTCGTCTCCTTCCTGCTTCAAATTCGCACAGATATACTTTTCTCACCACTCTATTGTTATCCATTCTCCTCCATACGACCATACCATCTCACTACACTCTCTTTGATTCTGGTGTCTGCAAACTTTCTTGCTCCACATTTTTCATGAATCACATTATTTTGTATCCTATCCACTCTCTATACTCCACATTCATTCCTCAGTAGTCCCATCTCCACTACCCTTACTCCTGCCTTTCCATTTTCATCCCACACCATAGTCTCAGATCCATATGTTAAATTTATGGCTCTTGGGTGGGTGCGAGGGCGGCGATAAGTCACCGGCACCGTGGGAGGTAGACGGGCGTGAATCGACCATTGCTGGGCTACAAACGAGAACCGAATTACTAAATATGCACTATTTGGCAACTGCAGTGTGGCAGGGATTCGCAATAGCTCTGATGGCGTAGAGGGAAATTCTTTGTTCCCATGGAAACCAGTGACGCTTCCTTGTGCTTGAAATTATTGCGCAGAGACTCATCACCTCATGTGAAGCGATCAGCACGGTCAGGGGTGGCCTGCATATCGCCTCATATGAGGAAATGAATGTGGCAGGGGTTAAAAACAACAAGATTATTTTAACTGTAGTCAGAGATATGATCCAAGTCAGACATTAGGTGTGCCATTGCCTCATCCCTTGATTGTTGAAGTATCTGCTGAGATGGACGCTTCAGGAAGCAAATGGAAAGGGTAAGGGTGGAGTCATCAGCAATGAGTGGATAGGGTTTGATGTACAGCTTAGGTCATTAATGAATATAAGGAAGAGAGTTGGTGATAGGACAGAGTCCTGAGGAACACTGCTATTGATAGCTGTAGGAGAAGAATGGTGGCCGTCAACAACAGCAGCTATAGAACGATCAGCAAGGAAGCTAGCGATGAAGACACCGATAGAAGGACAGAAACTGAAAGAGGGCAGTTTGGAAATTAAAGATTTATGCCAGACTCGATCGGAAGCCTTTGAGATGTCAAGTGCAATGGCAAAGCTTTTGCCAAAGTCTCGAAAGGAGGATGACCAGGAGTCTGAAAGGTAGGTGAGAAGATTGTCAGGGGAGTGTCCCAGGTGGAACCCATTCTGACGAAAAGAAAGAAGGCTGTGAAACAAAAGATGCTTTAATTTTTTTTTGTTAAAAATAGACTCGAAAACTTTTGAAACAGGCTGTGAAAGCAATTGGGCGATAGTTAGAGGGATGGGAATGGTCACCCTTTTTGGGGACAGACTGAATGAAAGCAAATCTCCAGCAAGTAGGAAAGACGCAAGTTGACAGACAAAGGCAAAAGAGTTTATCTAGGCAGGGTGTCGGCAAAGAAACAGTTCAGGATAACAGGAGGAATCCCATCAGGCCTATATGCCTTGTTAGTTTTGGGGCCAGTGATGGCAGAGAATGCATTAACGGAAGAAAATTTGATGTCACCCATGGGGAAGTCAGAGAGGGGAAGTGATGGAGGAACAGCACCTGAAATCGTCTAAGGTGGAATTAGAGGAGAAAGTCTGAGCGAAGAGCTCTGCTTTATCAGTAGAAGAAATAGCTACAGAGCCATCAGAGTGGAAAAGAGGAGGATAGGACGATGAGAGAAAGTTGTTAGAAGGGATTTTGGCAAGGTGCTAGAAGGAGTGGGAAGAATTCGAGTTGGAGAGTTCAGAGCATTTAGTACGAATGAAATAATTCTTAACAGAATGAAGAACAGACTTTACATGATTCCGGGCAGAAATATTAAAGAGATAAGATTCAGGAGTCAGCCTTTTGTAGGTTTCTCCATGTTTTGAATAGCACTAAAACAATCGTGAGTAAAACATGGATTTTATTGCATTAGTCAGAGGATATGAGAAAAGAATGTATGTTTCTGTGCCCCATAGAATAACCTTCATAATGAGCAAGGCATACTCAGAGGGCTGTCAGCAATGGCAGCATTAATCACTTCAGGGAAAATCAAAGAAGTACTACCTGAGGGTCTCCAAATCAGCAGCTCCACAGTGCCACAACTGACACTTTTTTGGAGAGTCTACAGGCCTTGCTGGAGCGATAGGACAGGTTAGGGTGACAATGTTGTGATTGGAGGAACCCAAGAGAGAGGAAAGATTAACAGCGAAGGCAGAAGGATTAGTTGTAGGGAAGTGGTCAAGTATGTTGGAACTCTCTCCAAGGCGGTCACGGATACTGGTAGGCTGCTGTACAAGTTGCTCTAGGTCATTAAGGGTAGAAAAGATGTTGGTTGGTTTACCAGGTGTTCCATCTTAGAAGTAAGATAGTGGAAAAAATTTTCATAGTCAGCAAAATTAGGGAATAAGTAACGAGCACAGAAATATTAAGTCAGGGAATGACAGGAAAGCCGAGGCCCGAGAGTAGAGAATTCAGTAGAATCAAGTTTAGGAACATGAGAGCAAGAAATGTCATTGCATACTGTACATATACACAACAACATTTGGCTTTGAAATGAGTATAGAGAAAATAGGAGGATACAGGAAAGAGTTTGCTATAAGTTGCCACAGATAGCTTAGTCTCAGGTAGGAAGAAAAGGTGAGGTTTAGAGGAGGAGAGGTGCTGATCAACAGAGAAAGTTAGAGGAAAGGGCACGAATATTGCAGAAATGAAGAAGAAATGAGTCAGACAGTGGTTCTAGTTATCTCGCTGGGTCATCACCTGGAGAGGGGGGGATGGTGAGGGCATTTATGGTCCCCACTCCCCCCCCATGGGGACTCTGAGGCATGGTTAGTAGATATCATGGTTTAGGGGGAATATTTTGAATAGGAAGTGAGGTGTGTAATGTGCATGTAGATTTGTGTAGACAGTTGGAGGAACTTGTATTTGAGAGCATGCTGGAACTCCCTGTATAACTGAAACACTGAAAATGTTCACCAAAGGGAGATGGTCAGGAGCTAGTCCTGAAGGCTGACTCCAGCTATCCTTATCGTCAGCTATCCATCCACCTTGGGAGCACCGCCCTGCTTGACTGGTGCCGCAGTAGGTCTACAGTTTTATGTAATTTTGGGGCTACACCAACTAAAAACTTCCTGCCTCCAGAGAATCTCCTGAAGAATTCTGTCTTAGACTCATGTGTTTCAGCTTTCAAAAACTTGTCTGACTTAAGAAAATTGTCAGCTGGGCAACGTTCGTGATTTATTCTAGCTGAAAAGGAACTATATATTTCCTTCTCATCTATAATGTTTCTTTTAATGAAATGCTGTTGACATTCATTTAGCATTGTCTGGATACCTAATCTGTTTCTATTATTACCTGAAAACTTTGTGAGATTTTGTCCTCATTATAAACCTACACTGGTGCTCTCTATTGTATTTTTTTTTTCTCTTGGAGGGAACTGTTACTGCGGGCTCATGGCCTTTGGTTCCTTCTTCCTCGCATAAAAAAAAAAAAAAAGGGGGGCAGAAATTTTGTGGAGGTAATGCATTGGTACTTGCTCCATTTTTACCTGAATTCCCTTGCAGTTGTAATATGAAGCTAATATGTGTTTCCTGACCTGTGTACTCTCTGTTAAGTTGTCTGGTTCTATTCTATTGTCATAAGTATATACGATACAGTAGTTCTAAAATCCTCACTCTTTATGTCTGACCACTCTGACCAATCGTCGTCATTATTTACTTCAGAGTAAATTTTATCTGTTTGTTGTTGTGGTGGGTTTTGGTTTTCTGCTTCTTATTGTGTCTCTAACTCTTTTGGATTATTCGTATCCCTGTGCTTGTTTCCTGCTACTTGTTTAGGGTTAGTAGGCAATGTTAATGCCATGTTTTCTGGCAATAAGTTTGGTGATTTTTATAACACAAGGATATTACTGACTAAATTGCATTTTACATTTCTCTTAATTGCTCATTAAATTAAATTTATAAAACACGTACAGTACATCAGTGTAAAGTGTTCATTGTCTTTCACTGAGTTATGAAAGTTATATATGTAAATTAGAGATATCTGTAAACGAAGAAGTGTTAATAAAATAATCGAATCTTGTAAAGAACAAATATTTAACTCACTAATAGTAATTGTGGTAGAAATGTTGGTAGGCAATGCTGGTAGTGGATGATGATAGTCGTAGTTGATGGTGGTGATGGTGGTTTGTTGCAGTGGTGGTGGCCAGGAATGTCAACACAGCTCAGAAGTCAGGTGCTGGATCATCACTGCATTCCTGCTGGGTTCTGCTGGTTGTGGTCATGGGTGGTTGTGGTTGTGGATTCGGATATCAGGTGGTTGTGCCACGGCATCAAACAACATTCACCGCTGGGTCAACAGCTGTCACATCCTACTCCTTCCTCTGTCTTGCTTCCTTACTTCTCTCTCTCACTTCACATCTTTCTTCCTTCTCAGTTTTTCTTACGTCATTTTCTTCTAGTTTATTTTCTTGTGATTAACTTGTACAGCTTGTCACTTGCTGTATAGATGTAAATTCTAGAGTTGCATTGTAGTCAGGTAGATAGTTGATCGTTGATTGTTGATCGTTGATAGTTGACAGCTGTTCATTGATATTTGTAGTAGATAATATTGTACTTGACCATAGAATTATAGGCTTCTAAACTGTACAGTTGTGTCTTAGAAACTTGTAATAATCGTCTTCTTCACTGCAGCCTCTTTCTTTTTTACCACTTCGCTACAGCTTCTCTTCTATCTTCTTTTACCACTGCCACCCGTGTTAATAGGATAGATGGGGAGGTATGTAGGTACCCAGGTAGACAGGTGAAAATCAGTGTCGATAATGTGGATGGTGTGGAGAATTGTTGCTACCAATATAAAGTCATGAGACGTTGGATAACTCGTTGTGGGTTTTATCTTGATGTAAGTCTTTTCTTTGTCTCACTTGCCCCTCTGTCTGTCTTAAAATTGTAAGTGAAGGTGAGTTGTAGACATTCTTGAGTAACAGGGTTTATTGTGACACAGTTACATCGTGGTGTGATGGACAGAATAACGGACCCACGTATTGTTAGCGTGACGGTAGACCTCCTACACTATCCTATCTCTTCATTTCCCTTCTGCCTTCTCTGGTCCCTTATGGGATGGGTGTGTTAGGTCTAGTACTTTTCCATTCACGTGAGTTTACCGGCTTTCGTCGGTTTCGTGTTTGCCACATAATAGGATTCTTGATCGTCTGGTAAATATTGTGTTTGCATTCTGGTCAGAGGATGTTTACTTCTCTACCTGAACACTAGACAGTACATATTGTGCTATGATATATACTAATGCCTACAGTTATTACATGCCAGTAACAATTACATACTGTGTTATATATTAATGCTTATAACCCAACTACCACTGATCTTTTCTGCCATTTCTGCCAGCACGTCATAGAGGGATGGTATGGGTTCAAATTATTGGGTTACAGAAGGAAGACAGGCGTAAGCTGGTAAAATACGAGGAAGGAATTTAAAAAGGTTGGCAAAAGATCAGTCTATTTCACTATAGCCAGATACCTTCATCCCGTAAGAGGTTGCCACAAACAAATCGCCTCTGTGTCGCCCTATCTCTTCCCATTTCGCTGCCCTCCCCTCAAATTACACGCTCTCTCTCATATGCCTCTCTACTCCATCCCTCCATCTCATCCTCGGTCTCCCTTTTCCTTGTTCTCCCCCTTCATCCCATTCACATACACTCTTCTAATTTATCTTTTGCCCTCCATCCTCTCCAATTGGCCAACCCACCTCGGTGTATTTTTCATAACACTTTCTAACACATCCACATCCACACCACAACGTTCCTTCGCCTCTTCATTTGTCAGACTGTCACTCCATATAACTCCACTTGCCCCTCTCAGATACCTCATTTCCGCTGCTCTCACTCTTGACTTTTCTCCTTTCAACAAGCTCTAAGCTTTGCTTACATACGTTCGACTGTGAGTCACAGTTCTGTCATACACCGACTCTTTTACTTCCATACTCACTTCTCTATTTCTTATCACTGATTTCAATGAACCAGCAACCTTTCTTCCCCGCAATACCCTTTCAAGCACTTCATCCTACAAACTCCCATCCTTACTCATCACACTACCCACGTACTCCAATGCACTCACATTTTCCATGGTTCACTATCCAGACGCACTGTCCATTCAGTGACTTTCATTTCTCTCGAAGACCACAACGTTACTCTTCCATACATTCACCTTCAGATTCCGTTTCTTACACACTCTCCCAACTTTTTTTTTCACTAAGCCTTGCAGTTCCCCTTCGTTTTCACTTAACAACACAGTATCATCTGCAAATCGCCTCCATTTCCAAACGCTGCCCTCTCTCATTTGGTCCGCTCCACTGCCCTACCTTGTATCACTTTTATAATTCCATCCATAAACAAATTGAACTACCCTGGAGACACGACACATTCCTGTTTCAATCCAACATTCACTTTGAAAAATTAGCTCAGTTCACCATCCTCACGTATTGTAGCCCAAGTGCCTTAATCCATACTCTTCACAGCATTCACTGTGTCCCATATACTCCATATATTTTTAAGATTTTCCATATTCCTTGCCTATCCATTTTTCCATATGCTTTTTGCAAATCCATGAAAGCATCATATAACTAATTTTCCCTTCTCTACAAACTTTTCCACCAAACACCATAGGATGAATATCTGAATTATACAACCTCTTCCTATTCTAAAACATCACTGTTTTTCTCCAACTAATTCCTCTGCTGTTTCCCTAACTGTGTCAGAATGTGTTCCACCATACACTTATCGCAGTTCTCCGATAGTAAATTTTATTTCCTGTTCTTCAATAGAATTTTTTTTTTATTTTTTATGTGACCGACTCTGGGCATAGGCTTCACAGCCTGCTCTCAAGGCCCAGTAGTCCTCCTACGTACCATACACCTCTACATGTCACCACATCGGCGAGATATATATATATATATATATATATATATATATATATATATATATATATATATATATATATATATATATATCGTTTGGTTTTCGTTTCGTTTTTAAAGGCTCCAACATGCTTGCATGTCGGCCTTGGTCATCTAATGGCGGCTCTCCACGCTGCACGATCCATTGCAGCCTCCCTGTTCAGTCCCTTAACCCTGAGGTCACATTTAATGACCTCGTCGCATGTCTTTCTTGGCCTACCCCTCATAACCCCACCCCCAATATTAACACTTCTCACCTTCCTCACCCAATTATCATCCCCCATCCTCTCCACATGTCCAAACCATCTCAATCTACCTCTCCTCATCACAACACCAATACACTCCAGTCCCATCCTACCTCTCAACTCTTTTATCGTAAACCCAGCTCCTCCAGGCCTTGGACCCAGGGACGCACTGCACATCCACCTAATCATTGTCATTTCTGTACGTCTGAGCCGGTGAATATCTTCCTCCTTCACTGCTCAGGTCTCACTACCATACAGTATTACACTCCTAACACATGCTGCATGCAAAGACCCCTTAGCACGTAGGAAGAGTCCTTTCAGTGTCAGGAGAGGCAACAGCTCCCTGAACTTCTTCCAACCACTTCTCACCCTAGCCACAGAGCTAGCTCCAACCCCACCTCCAGCACACAACAAGTCTCCCAAATAACAAAACTCTTTCACACACTCAAGAGTTTTACCAGCAAGTTCAATCCTTTCACGTCTAACAATCTCCACCTGCTCACCCCGACATTCTGTACACATAAAATCAGCATTATCTCGCAGTCCATCTCTGATACCACTACATCTCTTATGCACCCATTTATCACAAACACCCCACAAGCTGGAATTACTTCCCACGCCCTTGTGGCAAACTGCACATGGCCACTCTCCCTCGTCTTTGACAGTACCGCCACCAATCCTAGATATCATCATTTTTATTTTATCTGCATTTACCCTTAAGCCCTTGTGCCCCATACCATCTCTTCACTTCCTAAACCTTTCCTCCTCCTCCCTTTCGTTCTCTGCAATCAACACCAAATCATCAGCATACAACAACTTACACGGGAGTCCGTTTCTAAAGTCACGTGAAAGGGCTTCAAGTACCACGATAAACAACATGGGACTCAAGACTGACCCCCGATGCACACCAACATTCACGGAAAACTCATCACTCAAATCTCCATTCACTCTCACCTGGGTGTGAGCACCCACATACATGGCCATAACCACCCTAACCAGCCACTCCTCCAAGCCAAGCTTTCTCATTGCCCACTTC
>NC_137001.1:8585047-8640047 GCF_032717465.1 Coenobita brevimanus
CCACATCTATTCTTCCATCCATAGCAACATGTGACGTTAAATACTTAAAACACTCTACCTCCTTAAGCAACTCACCATTCAAAACTAATCTCATCTTCCTACCATCTACCGATCTCGTACAGTTCATCAGTTTATTCTTATTCTCATTTACTCTCAGTTTCCTTCTTCCACACACCCTTCCAGACTCCTCATATAACTGTCTCAATCTCTCCTCCGAATCAGCCACCATTGCAGTATCATCCACAAACAGCAGCTGATTCAGATTTGACACTCTACCATCAGCATTCACCAGACTCAAACCTCCACATAATACTGTCGTATTCTCCTCCCTTACAACACCATCCATATGAATGGTAAACAACCAAGACAACATCACTCATCCCTGCCACAGCCCTACTTTCACGGGAAACCAATCACTCACAGTATATCCCACTCTTACACACGCTCTCTTATTTCTACAAAAACTCTTCACTTCTTTTAACAACCTACCATCAAGTCCATACAATCTCAAAACCGTCCATAAAGCCTCCCTATCAATTCTACCATACCCTTTCTCTATATCCACGAACGCTCGAAACACATCCTTACCTTTTGCTAAATACTTTTCAAACACCTATTTCACAGCAAACACCTGATCCACGCATCCCCTCCCTCTTCAAAATCCACAGTGCTCATCACCAGTCACTCCCTTTGTACCCTCTCTCTTTTAATTAGCCCCTCCATGGCCGTGGGTCCAGAATTTTACGTGCATTCCAGGCCGACACCAGGGCCATTTTCTGAAATTTCGAAAATTATTTTATTTTTTCTTGCCATATTGAAGAGAAAGTTCAGTCACCTAACAGTGCAATTTCCAGCTTCCTAGACCCATTCTGTGGCTTACAATGGAGCACAAAAATTGCAGAAATATCGGCAACCGATATCTGCCACCGAGAGGTGCTGCTGCACTGCAACATCGCACGTTTTTTTTTTTTTTTTTTAACCCCCGAAAGCAATGTGAGTGGTGCTCTTATATTAGATATGATGATATTGACTGATTCCAGTACATATGTTAGGATTGGCTCGAAAAAAATTATTGTGAATATTTTTTCATCTTTTTTATATAAAAAATATTTATGGTAGCGTCGCGTTATTTTTGTTATTTTTTACGTTATCGTTGTGCCCATGCTTGTAAAAGGGAGTGAAAGAGTTGAATTTTAGGTCCTAAATGAGGAAATTGCCCGTTCCCCGAAGCTAGGCTCTCCCACAGGGGATGAAAGTTAAGGGTCAGATCCGATTACCAATAAGGAAGTTGAGTCGCAATTTGCCGCTCCCACACCACGTGCAAGGCTAAAAATTAAATCATAATGCAGTTTCAAAACTACAAATAAGTCTAATTATTACGAATACAGAGACAAAGCAGAAATAAATACGTTTACAGACGGAGGAAAATGTACTTTTTCCGTAATAACACATTCACCTTTCTCTATCATATTACCTCATTATTTTTGCAATATATACTACTGTCTGTCTGTCGTGAGTGTGGGAAAGTATGAAATTTTCTGCCTGGGTAAGAAAAAAGGGTACAGCTGGATGTTTCCCAACTTTTTACACGGTCAGGATTGTGAGACGACCTGCCATTCACACCTTTGCACAAGCTGATTAGTAGGAAGGGAAGGAAGTTCTTTCCATCCACGAAAGCATCACGTGAACACAGAAAACTATCCTGTTATGCTTCTAAAAGGCAAAGAATATGTAAAACGATTCAAAACAGTGCAACAAACCTGAGCAAATAGGTAAAGATACCAAACAAAAATTAATTTTTCTTTTATTTTCATGTCTTTTTTGTTTATATCTGTATTTTTTTTTATAATCGCAAACAGAGTGGTTGTGTGTATTTTGCAAGGGAGGAAAAAGATTATGTTTTCTGTCTAGTTCGAGGTAATGGGTGTAACTATGTGTGTTTGGGCATGGCCACGAGCGAAAAAAACGCACATCCACTCGTCGCGGCAGCAGGTGGTGAATTGACAGATGAGATGAGAGAGTGTGAAGTGAAGGTCGGTCTCATGTCCCAGATGTTCGTTCACTTCCCAATAGATTTCACAGTTTTCTACAAGTCCCACTACATCGAATGATCCAAACCAGTAGAACAAACCTGAGCAAATATTGAAGGATACCAAGACCAAAATTTATTTGTCACTTATTATCATGTCTTTTTTGTTTGTGCCTGTATTAATTCATAATTGTAAACAGGTGGTTGTGTGTGTTTTGCAAGAGAGGACAAAGATGATTCTTTCTGCCTGGGTCGAAATATTGGGTGTAGTTGTGCTTGTTTAGATATGGCCAGGAGCGAAAAAATAGAAAATCCACTCATCACGGCAGCAGGCTCTGAACTGCTTAATGAGGTGTATGGGAGTGTAGTGTAGGTGAGTCTGAAGATGTTCAAAACGTTTGTTCACTTCCCAAAAATTTTTGGCAGTTTTTTGTTGGCCAAGCTCAAATGACGCCTGCGGCCATTTATTGGCCAAACATCATTTGACGCCAGTGGCCACAGAGAGGTTCACATGCTACCATACACCTTACCTACAACACTTAACAGACTTATACTCCTAAAGCTAGTACATTCATACTTATCATCCTTACCTATATGCAAGGAAACCACACAAGCACTTGCCCAGTCAATCGGCACCATACTGCTCACAAAGCACACATTCAGCAATCTTACTAACCACTCAACAACAGCTGCTCCACCACCTTTCAGGCATTCCACAGCACACCCACTCATACCTGCAGCTTTCCCTGCTTTCATCTCCTTTACCGCCTCTTGCACTTCCTCCATCGTGATCAAAGAATCATTCAGCTCTCCCAGCACATTTATTCCTTGCACCCTTACATCTGCCATTATCTCAGCCTTCCCTTCCTCGTCTACATTTCGCAGTCTTCACAAAATACTCCACCCATCTCTTCCTTACGGCATCAGTTTCAATTAACATCCTTCAATCTTCTGCTTTTACCCGCTTTTCCTTCCTAGACTCTCCCTTTCGCACCCTTTTCACCTCCTTCCAAAATATTTTCTAATCCTTTTGAAAATTCTCAGTCAACCACCTACCCTGCCTCTCATCTGCTACCACTTTAGCATGACTTACTCCCCTTTCACCCTATTCCTCTTTTCCTTATACTTCTCACATAACACTTCATCCTTCCTTTGCAGCCACACTTCATATGCACATGTCTTCTCCACACTGCCATTTTCCTGATCTTTCACCACATTCCACTCATCTTTTAACTTCTTCTGATACTCTATCATTGTCTGTTTTCTTCAGCTCATTGGCTTTCAAACTCCCCAAGCCACCCCTAACTCTCCAAGGTTTCACCCACCTCAAACGAACTCTGAACTTTCCCTCCACAAGGTAGTGGTCAGACATATCTCCTCCCTCCACTCCCAAAGCTCTCACATCCAACAATCTTCTCCTTACATTCTTGGAGACAAGCCACATAGTCCATCAATGCTCTAAGATCAACAACCCTTCCACCCTCCTGTCTCACCTATGTATTCTTATATATATATATATATATATATATATATATATATATATATATATATATATATATATATATATATATATATATATATATATATATATATATATATATATATATATATATATATATATTGTTACGGAACAGAGAAAGATAATGTACACATTAAGTGAGAATACTAAAAATCACTACTGTCCCGTAAAGTTCCAGGTTCAAAACAAAAGAGTTAGGTAAAATTACAAGTTAAAGTTTAATGCACAAACTAACAACAAAACATTCAGGACTCATAAGGATAATGTAATGGCAAATAAACAGGTTAAATATATGGTTAACTGCAATAGCCTCTGTTAACACGAAATTAGCTAGAGAAAATTTATCTAAGTCAGCCCTGATAAAATGAGATACCAGATAATACTCAGTGAATGCCAGATAAATTATTACAGATACAAACTATTATCAAAAATGACTGACAAAGAACCCTACATAAATTACAAACTTCACTAGGCCTACAAATTAAACTTATGCTATACAGTACAAGAACAAAATGCAACAACGGTTATACTCAAATTACACACAGCTGCTAGATGGTTGGAGATTTCTTGAGCACTCACAATAATAATATCTGTACAGGGGAGGACAGAGATGTGAACAAAATGAGGAGCAGATCTAAGTGGCAATGATGCAGAGACTGAGCTCATTATACAGGGGCCAGCAGAGCTTGATACAACTTGTAAGAGGGACGCGCAAATGAAGCCATGGGGACAGAGAACTGAAAATCCCGCAAAGTATAACAGAGAGAACGACTTACTGTACTATAACGGTAGAAGGGGGGGACTGAGGCAGAACACGCTCGTGATCAAACATGCAGCATACTGTGCGTTAAAATTACACAAAGGATGATGAAATCATAGGCTATGTAACACCTCCCCACAAAGAAAAAGAAATTTACAAAGGAAATTTCTTATTACTCTAAAACAATCTGTCTAAAGTCTAGATAAGCAATCTGCAATAACATTCTCTTTCCCCTTGACATGTTGTATGTCTAATGAATACTCCTGAAGAAGTAGACTCCATCTTGTCAATCTCTGATTTTTATCTTTAAACTTACTAAGGAATTTCAGTGGGTTGTGATCGGTATAAATGACTATGGGGTCAAAACCAGAACACAAATAAAATGAAAACTGCTGTAAACCCAAAATCAAGGCCAAAAGCTCTTTCTCAATAGTGGAGTAGTTCTTTTGAGGTGGAGTGAACTTCTTACTGTAATAAGATACAGGATGTTCAATACCCTGATCATCCTCTTGCAGCAAAACAGCCCCAGCTCCTGTATCACTTGCATCAACAGCCATCTTAAAAGGCTTAGCAAAATTTGGAGTAGCGAGCACTGGCTGACTTAATAGAATAGCTTTAAGTTTGTTGAAAGAGGATTCACAGTTATCGGTCCAGACAAATTTAACTCCCTTTTTCAGTAGGT
Organism: Coenobita brevimanus; assembly: GCF_032717465.1. Classification (NCBI taxonomy): domain Eukaryota; kingdom Metazoa; phylum Arthropoda; class Malacostraca; order Decapoda; family Coenobitidae; genus Coenobita; species Coenobita brevimanus. The sequence goes on from NC_137001.1 coordinate 8,590,038, forward strand.
CTGTAAGTGGTGATACAAGAATAGAAAAGTTAAGAACAAATCTCCTGTAATAACCTACCATTCCCAAAAATCTTTCTAGCTCTTTCCTACTTTTAGGACTGGGAAGATCACTTATAACCTGAACCTTAGCTCCTGGTGGTGCAACATGTCCATCACCAATTACATACCCAAGGTACTGAACCTTAGCTTGACCAAACTCACACTTTGATAAATTAGCTACAAGATTAGCCTGAACTAAACGGTCAAGAAATTTACTGACATGCCATAGATGATCTTTCCAGTTGTCACTGAAGATTAATACATCATCAATATAAACAACACACCCTGCCAAACCCTCTGTTACAACATTCATGAGCTTCTGAAATGTGGCTGGTGCATTCTTCATACCATATGGCATTACAGAACATGCAAAAGCCTTTCCTAGTGTTACAAAACATGAGATCTCCCTAGCACGTTCAGTCATAGGTACTTGCCAGTATCCCTTCAACAAATCAAACTTACTTATGTACCTAGCCTTTCCGATCTTGTCTATGCAATCTTCCACACGAGGGAGAGGGTAAGTGTCTGTTTTAGTTATCTGATTAACACGTCTGTAGTCGATGCAAAGCCTCTGTGACCCACCTGGCTTAGGGACTAGAGTGACAGGAGAACTCCACTCGCTCTGACAGGGCTCAATCATCTTGTGGTCCAACAGGTAGCCAAGCTCCTTCTGGATGAGAGGAACTTTCACTGGGTTCACACGGTAAGGAGGCAGTTTAATTGGCTTTGCGTCTCCAACATCGACATCATGCATCAACACAGTGGTTCTTCCTGGAGTAGCACGGAACACTTGCGGGTACTCCTGCAGTAATGCCGAAAACTCCTGCCTTTCCTTGGGAGGTAGATGAGAAAGCTTAGTCTGGAGATCATTCATGATATCAGGATTCTTCCCCAAACTATCACTCAGGCTCATACTGCATGGGAGAGCTTCACTTGCAGACTCGGGTGGAACAGCTACAGTGCAGACTGGATTATTTTCGTCCCGCCTGTGATATAACTTTAGCATGTTGATGTGACATAGTTGCTTGCTCTTTCTACGATCTGGTGTGGCGATGACATAGTTGACATCACTGAGTTTCTTCTCCACGAAATAAGGACCACTAAACTTGGCTTGAAGAGGTTGCCCATGAACTGGTAGCAGAATCAAAACCTGATCTCCTGGCTGAAAGTGGCGTAACCTGGACTTCTTATCATACCAAGTCTTCATCTTCTCCTGAACAGCTCCTAAATTCTCTCTCGCCAGCTGTAAAGCAGTGGACAGCCGTTCTTTGAACTTCATCACATACTCCAGCAGGTTGACGTCATCTTCCTCCGACAGCCAGCATTCCTTGAGTAGCTTAAGGGGTCCTCTTACTTCATGGCCAAACAGTAGTTCAAAAGGTGAGAAGCCCAGTGATTCATTTGGAGATTCTCTTGCGGCAAATACAACAAATGGAAGACCTTTGTCCCAGTCTTTCTGATGTTCCAAATAGTATTTCTTGAGCATCGATTTGAGTGTTTGATGATATCTCTCCAACGCTCCTTGGGTCTGGGGATGGTAAGCTGAAGACGTGATCTGGGTGATGCCCAACTCTTTCAGAGACTGCTTGAAAACGTTTGACATGAAATTACTTCCCCGGTCTGACTGTACCTCCTTGGGCAGACCAAACTTTGTGAAGAACCCTAGCATTTCCTTAACCACGTTCTTTGCTGAGATGTTTCTAAGTGGAATGGCTTCAGGATAACGAGTAGCCATATCAATCATGGTCAACACATAAGAAAATCCTGAAGAAGTCTTAGGAAGAGGGCCCACAATATCCACCAACACACGGGTGAAAGGCGCCTCAAAAGGAGGAATGGGAACTAGAGGTGCAACCTTTTCAGTCTGATTACACTTCCCCACAACTTGACAGGTGTGACAAGACTTACAATACCAGGAAACATCCCTGAAGATACCTGGCCAGTAGAAGTGTTTCAAAATGCGTGCCACAGTCTTCCTCACTCCAAGGTGTCCTGCCAAACTGGAATCATGAGCCACTCTAATGATATCCTGCCTACAAACACGAGGGATGACAACTTGATGTACAACCTCCCATTCACAGTCGGCTGATGCTGTTGGAGGTCTCCACTTCCTCATAAGTACTCCTGACTTTACATAATAACAAGTAGAAGCACCGGCTAACTCTTCTTCACTGTAAGCAGAGTTAGCTAGACCTTTCAACTCAGGGTCAGCAACCTGCAACTCAACCAACTCTTGACGAGACAAATTATCAACACTACGGGGTACTGCCTCATCTGGTGAGTGGTCCAAATTAGCAAGAAAAGTGTCAGCTAGGATAACATCATCATCATCATTATCCTCTAAATCACCAGTAACTTTAGACTTAGCCCTAGTGACAACACATGCAGGGAACACATCAGGGACATCACAATCCTGGGCCGCAGCCACTGGCTCACTAGACAACTGAGGAGCTGGACACACTTGACTTCCACCAATATCATTTCCAAGTAAGAAAGTTACACCTGACATTGGGAGTGTCTCAACCAACCCAACCATAACGGAACCATTAACAAAACCAGACTCTAAATTCACTCTGCACAGAGGGACAGAGAAGTAATTATTCCCTACACCTTGTAAGATTACAGTTTCATCAGAGGAATTAACATTAGAGCCTAGAACACTGGTCAGCATAAGGGATTGGCAAGCACCTGTATCACGATATATTTTAACTGATTTCCTGTCATTACTGTCCAGAGGACTGACAAAACCATCAGACAGGAAATTAGCACATGAACTCTTGAGAGTGTCACCCACGTTACTGCTCAAAAGAGGAGCTCCATCATGAGAATTTAAGTTACCCCTCAAAGCAGGTTCAGTTAACTCAGTTAAAGAATTCTGGGAACTCTCAAGAGTGGACACTAGACCAATTGACTGAATATTTAAAGACTCCTTTTTGTTCACATCACACTGTCTCCTGAAACATCTCTCCGTAGTATGACCAAGCTTACTACAATAAGTACATTTACTTTTCTGAAATCTAGAGGTGAAGCTGGTATTTACTTCCTGAGAAACATCATCCTTATTCTCTTTCCTGTTACCTGTACTCTGAGTAGAGGCAACGTACTTACTCTCAGCTTTCCCTTTTTCTCTAGAATATCTCTTGTGAGTGAAAACATACTCATCAGCTAAAACTGCAGCGTCAGACAAATTATCTATTCTTTTCTCATCAAGATACAGGCTTACATCTTTATAAATACACCTTTTGAAGTCCTCCAGCAAAATCATCTGCTTAAATTTGTCAAAATCAGAATCCACATTCTTAGAATATAACCACTGCTCTAACAGATCTTCTTTGATTTTTGCATACTCAACATGGGATTGCTTATCTTGCTTGTAAGTTGTCCTAAATTTTACTCTATAAGCTTCAGGAACAAGCTCATAGGCCTTAAGAATCAAGCTCTTAACTACATCATAATTATCAGACTGATCCTGAGGCAAAGATGCATAAGTTACTTGAGCTTTACCGGTGAGAACAGTTTGAAGGAGTACTGGCCAATACTCCTTAGGCCAATTAAAACCTGTAGCTACCCTCTCAAACAACTGAAAATACTTTGTTAAATCAGATTCATTAAAAGGAGGGACAAGTTTAACATTTTTAGCCACATCAAAATCATCAGAGCTAGATGATCCAGTTCCACCTTGTTTCATGCGATACTCATGGTCTGCCTGAATCCTGGCAAGTTCAACTTGTGCCTGAGCCTGTATCTGTGCCTCCTGAATCCGAACCTGAGATTCCGCCTCCTTAGCCTGAGACTCAGCCTCCTTAGCACGTGCTTGAAATTCAGCCTCCTTAACACGAGACTCCGCCTCCTTAGCACGAGCCTCCTGCAGGGCTAGCTGTAACTTAGCTATTTCAATCTGCGTTTGCTCATTTGGAGGAGTTACATTAAACAAGCTTTCATTAATCATGTCAACAATCTGATCTTTAGAATGATGAGAGCGAACAGCAATTCCCAATTGTTGAGCAACAAGCTTAAGTTCATTCTTTGTTCTATTTTCTATATCACACACTGTTTGCACATTTGACAAAAAGTCCTTGGCTTCATCAAGTGTAGTAATAGTAGACATCATGAATAAGTAACAGTCACAAAATATCAAGCAATATCCTTATGATAATATCCTGAATATCCTGATAAGAGGTCGCCAAATTTATGTTACGGAACAGAGAAAGATAACGTACACTTTAAGTGAGAATACTAAAAATCACTACTGTCCCGTAAAGTTCCAGGTTCAAAACAAAAGAGTTAGGTAAAATTACAAGTTAAAGTTTAATGCACAAACTAACAACAAAACATTCAGGACTCATAAGGATAATGTAATGGCAAATAAACAGGTTAAATATATGGTTAACTGCAATAGCCTCTGTTAACACGAAATTAGCGAGAGTAAATTTATCTAAGTCAGCCCTGATAAAATGAGATACCAGATAATACTCAGTGAATGCCAGATAAATTATTACAGATACAAACTATTATCAAAAATGACTGACAAAGAACCCTACATAAATTACAAACTTCACTAGGCCTACAAATTAAACTTATGCTATACAGTACAAGAACAAAATGCAACAACGGTTATACTCAAATTACACACAGCTGCTAGATGGTTGGAGATTTCTTGAGCACTCACAATAATAATATCTGTACAGGGGAGGACAGAGATGTGAACAAAATGAGGAGCAGATCTAAGTGGCAATGATGCAGAGACTGAGCTCATTATATAGGGGCCAGCAGAGCTTGATACAACTTGTAAGAGGGACGCGCAAATGAAGCCATGGGGACAGAGAGCTGAAAATCCCGCAAAGTATAACAGAGAGAACGACTTACTGTACTATAACGGTAGAAGGGGGGGACTGAGGCAGAACACGCTCGTGATCAAACATGCAGCATACTGTGCGTTAAAATTACACAAAGGATGATGAAATCATAGGCTATGTAACAATATATATATATATATATATATATATATATATATATATATATATATATATATATATATATACATATATATATATATATATATATATATATATATATATATATATATATATATATATATATATATATATATATATATATATATATATATATATATATATATATATATATATATATATTCTCAAACAACACCATATCTCGCTCAACTCACATACCTGTCATTCGTTCTCCATCTCCCTTTCTTCCAGGCACACCGTGCCTACCAACTACCCTCTCAACTTCTACATTTCCCACTCTAGCATTCAGATCTCCCATCATTACCACATTCACATTTGCTACAAAATTCTTCAATCATCAACATCATTCCAAAAAGACTCCCTCTCTTCTGCCTCACTTTCACTACCAGGCCCATATGCACTCACAAATACCCATAACTCACATCCAAATTTCGCTTTCACCCACATCAATCTCGGAGACACATCCTTCTATTCACTCACACATTGCTGCACTTCTGGGCCCACTAACAAGACCACTTCTTCTCTGCCCCTTTCACTGTCAACACCTGACATCCTTCCCTTCACGTTTCCAACCTTAGACTCACTTTTCCCTTTCACCTTTGTTTCACTGAAGGCTAACACATTCAACTTTCTTCTTACAAACATTCTTCCAATCTCCTCCCTTTTAGCGTCAATCTCACTACATCCACGCATATTTATAGACGCAACCTTCAGGGTGCAGGGCGTAACTCAGTCTCCCATCCCTTTTTATGACCTGTCTCATTGTAGGGACTAACAAATATATGACGGGGTCCCTAGTCCCCTCATCCCGCCCTTTTCATTCGTCTTTTACGACACGCAGGGAGTACGGTGGCAGAATTCTTCCTAACAACCTGGAGGCAAAGTGGTAGTACCACCCAGTAGTGCAGCCAGATTGTGTCGCCACGGGGGGGGGGGGAGCGGGGAATATAGTTTCAAGAAATAATTGATTTAGGGTAAGGCTCTAATATTAACCAGGACGAGTTATTATTAATCACCCTCTCCTTATGTAATGAAAATTAGAACAGCTATTGCTTCTAAAATCTCCGAGTCAGTCCTTCATCCTCCAATAAAAAGACAATTTTTCTTTCTGCTTTATCATTATCCAATTCGATAAGACTAGTAGTGATCAGCCATTCCATACCTAATTCCTGTATCTGTCTATGCATCATAAATCTCTCCATCGGTCCATTATCCTGCAATATAAAATCTGGCGTTTCATTCTGCTTTGGTATATCTCTTTACACATTGATTTAACAAGAATAATGATACTCCACTCACTCTACTCTGACTTGGCCTAGGTTATCGTCCTTTTGCAGCTTATATCACATATCTCAGTGACAGAAACAGGCTACTACGACTCCACCTCTCCACGACACTTCTTTGTGTCAGGTAGCATATTCTAGTGCTAAGAAATGTCTACAAATCAAGTATTCTTGATGGAGACATGACAATTTTAAGCCGAGTCCTTAGAGAGGTGGTCCACTTCTGCAATGGAAGTCGGTTCGAATCTTGGCCAGGGCAGGGAACAATTAAACCCCTTAACCGTGGGGATGTCGGATGTGGTCCCTGCACGTCCCGCGGGGATAATCGCGTTCTGACTGACTTTTTAAAAATATTTGCCAAAAATTAATTATTAGCCCTAGAATATTATAATTAATTATGCCTATGGCACATACCTTTAGCTTTCTCCTAGGATGTTTGTTGAGTCTTCGTCGACTACCGTAGGACTTGTGGAGACTTCTGAAGTTGGGTAAAGAAGTCTCTACTTTACACTTCCCGACACCGCGTAATATGATTACCACAGCCTGATATTATCACTAGAAACACTATTCTATGATTTTCAGGTAGTTTGAAATTCATACTCCTCCAAAAAACACTGCAAAAGCAATGTAAATTACGAGTACGTACCAGCTTCCCATCTGCGGTCGTTCCCCACTGGTATTCTATCATTTGTTATTCATAAACACACTCACACTTTATATTCCTAGTACTTTATTCCACTTATATATATCTACAGTATTTATCCATAAGTTTTCGTCAGTAATAGTAGATTATTTTCACTCCAGGCATTCACTTTCACGTACAGTAAACTACGTAGAGAGCGAAGCTTTCACTTTCACTGTCATTACTCCAAGTATTTGTACTCATATTCTTATATTACTAATTATTAACATTTCTATTAACATTTTCTATTGTGTATTGAGCGAGAGATGGTGATTCGAAATACGCTGTTCGAGAAGAAAGATATTTATAAGTATACATGGGTGAGACAAGAGAGTGGAATGGTTGTGCATAAAGCATTGATGGACTAAGTGGTTGTGTCTAGGAATGTAATAGGAAGATTGTTGAATGTAAGAGTTCTGAGAGGGGAGGGTGGAGGTATGTCTGACCACTACCTGGTGGAGGGAAAGTTAAGAGTAGGTAAGAGATTGGTGAGAGCTAGGAGGGTTAGGTGTGACAGGGAGGTTTTGAAAGTGAGTTGGATAAAAGAGAGAAAATGATAGAGTATCAGAAGAAATTGAAAGATGAGTGGAACGCAGTGAAAGATCAGGAAAATGGCAGTGTGGAGGAGGAATGGCAGTTGTTTAAGAGTGCTGTGGTGGGGCATGCAGAAGAGGTGTGTGGTGAGAGACGTGTGGGTGGTGGTGTAAAAAAAGGAAGTGAATGGTGGTGCAAGGAAGTAAGTATGGCTGTGGCTGAGAAGAGACGTGCATATGAAGTGTGGCTACAGAGGAAGGATGAGGTGTCATATGAGAGGTATAAGGAAAAGAGGAATAGGGCGAGAAGGGCTGTGCGAGATGCTAAAGCGGCAACAGATGAGAGGTGGGGTAGGCGGCTGACTGAGAATTTTCAACAGAATAAGAAAATGTTCTGGAAGGAGGTTAAAAGGGTGCGAAAGGGAGAGCCTGAGAAGGAAGAGCGAGTAAAAGCAGAGGATGGAAGGAAGAGTGCATGGAATAAATGTGTTGGGAGAGTTGAATGATTCTTTGATCACAAAGGAGGAAGTGGAGAAGGCAGTAAAGGAGATGAAAACAGAGAAAGCTCAGGTATGGATGGGTGTGCTGTGGATTGCCTGAAGGGTGGTGGAGTGACTGTTGTTGACTGGTTAGTAAGATTGTTGAATGTGTGCTTTGTGAAAGGTATGGGGCCAATTGACTGGGCAAGTGCTTGTGTGGTCCCGTTGTATAAAGGCAAGGGTGATAGGTATGAATATACTAGCTTTAGGGGTATATGACTGTTGAGTGCTGTAGGTAAGATGAATGGAAGAGTGTTAATTATCAGAGTTAGAGAGGGTACAGAGGGAGTGATTGGTGATGAGCAGTAAGGCTTCAGGAGAGGGAGGGGATGCGTGGATCAGGTTTTCGCCGTGAGACAAGTGTGTGAAAAGTATTTAACGAAAGGCAAGGGTGTGGATTGGGCATTCATGGATTTAGAGAAAGCTCATGATAGAATTGATAGGGAGGCTTTGTGGACTGTTTTAAGATTGTGTGGGCTTGATGGTAGGTTACTAAAAGGGGTGAAAAGTTTTTATGTAAATAGTAGAGCGTGTGTAAGAGTGGGAAATCCTGTGAGTGATTGATTTCCCATGAGAGTTGGGCTGCGACAGGTATGTATGATGTCGCTTTGGTTGTTTAGTATTTATATGGATGGTGTTGTAAGGGAGGTGAATGCAAGAGTTTCAGGTGGAGGTCTGAGTCTGATGAATGTTGATGGTGGAGAGTGGAATCTTAAGCAGCTGCTGTTTGCAGATGACACTGCACTCTTGGCTGATTCAGAGGAGAGATAGAGGCAGTTGGTAGAGGAGTTTGGAAGGGTGTGTGAAAGGAGGAAATTGAAAGTAAATGAGAATAAGAGTAAAGTGATGAAGTGTACGAGGTTGGTAGATGGTAGGGGATGAATATAGTTTTGAATGGCGAGTTGCTTGAGGAGGTAGAGTGTTTTAAATGTTTAGGGTCACATATTGCTGTGGATGGAATAATAGATGTAGAAGTGAGAAGTGAAGTTTGGAACGAATGAAGTAGGTAAGGTGCTGGGAGGAATGAAAAGTGTTTGGATGTCGTTCGCTTAGAATGGATGTAAAGAAAAGGGTGTATGAGGGTGTTGTGGTACCGACTGCGTTATATGGGGCTGAAACATGGAATATGGGTGTAGCAGAGAGGAAAAGTTTGAATGTAATGAAGATGAGGTGTCTGAGGAGTATGTGTGGAGTGACGGGTATGAATAGAGTGCGAAATGATGAAGTGTGAAGAAGAACTGGAGTTGTTTGGGAGATGGCTGGTAGAGTTGAGCAGAGAGTGTTGCGATGGTTTGGACATATGGAGAGAATGGATAATGAGCGATTGGTGAAAAAGATAACTAAATCTATTGTGAGAGGTTTAAGGCTGAGAGGGAGACCACGAATTGGATGGAGGGACAGTGTGAAGAGAGCACTGGAGGCGAGAGGGATGTCTGTTGAGGAAGGAAGAGTGGCTGTGTGTGACAGAAATAAATGGAGAGAAATTGTGAATGAATAAATAATGATGCAGCCCTGAGGGGATATTCTCCCGCATTTGGTCTGATCAGCTAGTCAGGTTAGGTGCGTGTAGGGGAATGGGTCTATTATGTTGTGGCAGGGGTAAACCAGCTCTGCTGTCCGGCCTTGCTGCGGATGTCACTGATTGCACTGTGCAGTTGACCCTTGTGCGATGTAGTGCTGTGAGGTTCTGTCCCTTCACCCCTTTAGGGCTAAGATGTGAATGAATGTGTTTGAATGGATGAGTACATGGGGAGTGTGTCGTCCTGTCTTGGCTACTTCCCTTTCCTTGGGGGAAGCAGCCTAGGTATATAGATAGATAGAATTGTATTTACATTATTTACTATCTATCTATCTATCTATCTATATACCTAGGCTGCTTCCCCCATGGAAAGGGAGGTAGCCGAGACAGGACGACACACTCCCCATTTACTCATCCATTCAAACACAGTCAATCGCATCTTAGCCCCAAAGGGGAGAACAGACAGATCCTCACCGCACCACACTACACGTGGGTCAACTGCGCAGTGCAATCAGTGACATCCGCAGCAGGGCCCGACAACAGAGCTGGTTTACCCCTGCCACATCATAATAGACCTATCCCCTTACTCGCACCTGACCTGACTAGCTAATCAGACCAAATGCAGGAGAATATCTCCTCAGGGCTGCATCATCATTTATTCATTCACAATTTCTCTCCATTTATTTCTGTCACACACAGCCACTCTTCCTTGCTCAACAGACATCCCTCTCACATCCAGCACTCTCTTCACACTGTCCATCCATCCTATTCGTGGTCTCCCTCTCAGCCTTACACCTCTCACATCAGATCTAGTTATCTTTTTCACCAATCGCTCATTATCCATTCTCTCCATATGCACAAACCATCACAACACCCTCTGCTCAACTCTACCAGCCATCTCCCGAACAACTCCAGTTCTCCTTCACACTTCATCATTTCGCACTCGATCCATATGCGTCATTCCACACACTCCTCAGAAACCTCATGTCCATTACATTCAAACTTTTCCTCTCTGCTACACCCATATTCCATGTTTCAGCCCCATATAACACAGTCGGTACCACAACTCCCTCATACAGCCTTCTCTTTACATCCATTCTAAGCGAACAACATCTAAACACTTTTTTCATTCCTCCCAGCACCTTTCCTACTTTATTTATTCTAAACTTCACTTCTGCATCTATTCTTCTATCCATAGCAACATGCGACCCTAAATATTTAAAACACTCTACCTCCTCAAGCAACTCACCATTCAAAACTATATTCATCCCCCTACCATCTACCAACCTCGTACACTTCATCGCTTTACTCTTATTCTCATTTACTTTCAATTTCCTCCTTTCACACACCCTTTCAAACTCCTCTACCAACTGTCTCAATCTCTCCTTTGAATCAGCCACCAGTGCAGTATCATCTTCAAACAGCAGCTGCTTAAGATTCCACTCTCTACCATCGACATTGACCAGACTCAGACCTTCACCTAAAACACTTGCATTCATCTCTCTTACAACACCATCCATATAAATATTAAACAACCAAGGTGACATCACACATCCCTGTCGTAGCCCCACTCTCGCAGGAAACCAATCACTCACAGCATTTCCCACTCTTACACACGCTCTACTATTTAGATAAAAATTTTTCACCCCTTTTAGTAACCTACCATCAAGTCCATACAATCTTAAAACAGTCCACAAAGCCTCCCTATGAATTCTGTCATACGCTTTCTCTAAATCCATGAATGCCCAAAACACATCCTTGCCTTTCGCTAAATACTTTTCACACACTTGTCTCATACCAAACACCTGATCCACACATCCCCCCCCTCTGCTAAAGCCACACTGCTCATCACCAATTACTCCCTCTGTACCCTCTCTAACTCTCATAATTAACACTCTACCATACACCTTACCTACAACACTCCACAGACTTATACCCCTAAAGCTAGTACATTCATACTTATCACCCTTGCATTTATACAACGGGACCACACAAGCACTTGCTCAGTCAATTGACACCATACCTTTCACAAATCACACATTCAACAATCTTACTAACCAGTCAACAATAGTCACTCCACCACTCTTCAGGCATTCAACAGCACACCCATCCATACCTGCAGCTTTCCCTGTATTTATCTCCTTTGCTGCCTTCTTCACTTCCTCTTACGTGATCAAAGAATCATTCAACTCTCCCAACACATTTATTCCTTGCACCCTTTCATCTGCCACAATCTCAGCTACCCTTTCCTCCTCTACATTTACCAGTCTTTCAAAATACTCTGCCCATGTCTTCCTTACAGCATCCATCTCAACTAACATCCTTTCATCCCCTGCTTTTATTCGTTCTTCCTTCCCCGACTCTCCCTTTCGCACCCTTTTCACCTCCTTCCAAAACATTTTCTTATTCTGTTGAAAATTCTCAGTCGGAGCCGCCTACCCCACCTCTCATCTGCTGCCACTTTAGCATCATCCACAGCTCTTCTCGCCCTATTCCTCCTTTCCTTATACCTCTCATATGACACCTCATCCTTCCTCTGCAGCCACACTTCATATGCACCTCTCTTCTCTGCCACAGCCATACTTACTTCCTCGCACCACCATTCACTTCCTTTTCTTACACCACCACCCACACTTCTCACACCACACACCTCTTCTGCATGCCCCACCACAGCACTCTTAAACAACTGCCATTCCTCCTCCACACTGCCATTTTCCTGATCTTTCACTGCGTTCCACTCATCTTTCAATTTCTCCTGATACTCTATCATTTTCTCTCTTTTATCCAACTCTCTCACTTTCAAAACCTCCCTGCCACACCTAACCCTCCTAGCTCTCACCCATCTCATAACTACTCTTAACTTTCCCTCCACCAGGTAGTGGTCAGACATACCTCCACCCTCCCCTCTCGGAACTCTCACATCCAACAATCTTCCTATTACATTCCTAGACACAACCACATAGTCCATCAAAGCTCTTTCAACAACCCTTCCACCCTCCTGTCTCACCCATGTATACTTATAAATATCTTTCTTCTCAAACAGCGTATTTCCAATCACCATCTCTCGCTCAACACACATCCCTATCATTCGTTCCCCATTTTCATTTCTTCCAGGCACACCATGCATACCAACTACGCCTTCAACTGCTACATTTCCCACTCTAGCATTCAGATCTCCCATCATTACCACATTCACATTCGCTCCAAAACTCTGCAGACACTCATCAACATCATTCCAGAAAGACTCCCTTTCTTCTTCATCCCTTTCACTACCAGGCCCATATGCACTCACAAACACCCACAATTCCCGTTCAGATTTCACTTTCACCCACATCAGTCTTGATGACACCTCCTTCCATTCAATCACACACTGCTGTACTTCCGGACTCACTAACAAGGCCACACCTTCTCTCCCCCTTCCTCTATCAACACCAGACAATCTTCCAGTCACACTTCCAAACCTAGACTCACCCTTCCCTTTCATCTTCGTTTCACTCAATGCTAGCACATCCAACTTTCTTCTCACAAACATTCTCCCAATCTCCTCCCTTTTAGCCTCAATCGTACTACATCCAAGCATATTCATAGACCCAGTCTTCAGGGTACGGGGATAACTCAATCCCCCATCCCTTTCTCTGGCCTGCCTCTTTTTTGGAACTAAAAAAACAGAGGAGGGGGTCCCTAGTCCCCTCACCCCGCCCCTTTTAGTCGCCTTTTATGACACACAGGGAATACGGTGGCAGTATTCTTCCCAACACAACCTGGCCGCAGAGTAGTAGTACCACCCCATAGTGCGGCCAGATTGTGTCACTCCCCGCCACAGGGGGGTACATTATTTACACTTCTATTTTATTTACAGTACGTTATGCACTGTCACTTGCAGCAGCTTATAAAACTATATTCCACTGTTCAATCATATTTACGTCCATTGCTTTCACTTGCTATTTACACATTATTTACACATCCACTTGCACTGTTTTAGAACTGCTTCAGGCTGTGGTGATCAATGAAGCAGGTTACACTGAGGGGAACCTGACACTCAGTGCACTGCCAAGAGGTGCGTTTGTGCTCAGGTGTGCATCTGGTGGTATGTGCACACACCTGGTACCTGCAGATCGCAGCCTTCCTCTTCGTTGTGGCAGGCATTTGCACCAGTCTGTGCTGATCCATGTCCGTCCTGTGCTCAAGTCTGTCAGGAAGTCTAACAGAATGGCACCGTGGAGCTGTTGCTGTCATCCTACCATACCTCTCAAGCAGCTGCTGAACACAAGTCCTGGTGAACAACCTCAGGGAGAAGGACTTGGGTGACTTTACCTTCATCTTGTACAGGATGAAGGCATTCAGCATCATCATGTCAATGAGATGCAGAAACACTTTCCTGTACCACCTAGTATTCTTCCTGCGGCAGTTGATCTCCCCAATCATCATGTCGGACTTGTCCACCAGCTGCATGTTGATATTGTAGTCAATGACAGCATCAGTTTTTATCACAGGTTCGCCTGTCCTACCCCTCCCGTGGGCAGCCACCTTGTCGTGGTGGGGGGGCGTGCGTGCACCTGTGATCCCACAAGCCTGCCCATGGATGTAACGACATCTGGCAGGGTCTCCCATGCGGGTAGGGTTGTGGGTGACAGGTCTGACTAAGCGCTGCCCGAAACGTAGGTTACCCGTATGGGTCATCAGTGCCGCCCTCCAGAAGGATCGCCTCAGTGCTGTCCTGAGTTGGTTGGTTGGGTGTCTGGGCTGGGGGGTATTGGGGAAGGGGGTCTTTGCATTGGTGGGAGCAAACTTTCGTAACACGGGTTGTCCTTTTTGGGACATCCTCTGGGGACAAGGTACCCCGGTCCCATCAGACCGCGCTCAGTCCCCACACTCCCTGGTAGGCGGTTTCCCTTGGCTCCTGGTGCTAATTTATGTTTGCCAGTGTATGTATGGATACATTAGCCAAATCTTTAACCACTCATGTGGTCGTTGACCACCCGCATGAGTCGGCATCAACTGGTCTCTCTCTGGCCGACAACCCTGTACCCTCCGGGTCATCTGCCAAAACTGCGAGTACAGATATTCCCTGTATTGTGTTTTTACCTGGTGTCTTTGTGAAGCATTCTTACACAAAATATATAGACCTTAAAACGTTTGATGGTACTTCCTTCCGGAACCTGAACTGTTTCCAGATTCACAGTGGTCTAGTTACAGCATGTGGATTTACCCCCAAGGTCTCTTTGCAGGGTGATGGTTCTCTATTGCTAGAAGCCAGGAATGAAGAGGAGAGTTCACGGATCCAGTCCCTAACTATGGTCGCTGGTTATCCTGTATCTGCCTCTTGTCACTTGGTCCTAAATCAGTCCCGAGGGGTTGTATATTCTCGTGACTTGGTCTCATATTCTGATTCTTCCCTCTTAGAGGGGCTGGCTCCTCAGGGAGTTGTAGGAGTACAAAAAATAATGAAAAAAGTTGATGGGATTTCAACCCCCACGCCCACTCTTATCTTGACATTTGATCGTCTTACTTTGCCAGAGGTTATCACCGCTGCATGGTGGAAGCTTAAGGTTAAACCTTATGTTCCCCGACCTAGAAGGTGCTATTATTGTCAAAGGTTTGGTCATGTTCACTGTTCTTGCAGGCGGGAAGCGTCTGGCCTTCCTGAGTTTGTGGAAATTGTGGTGGGATTTCTCATGGTATGGATGATTGTTCTCAACCCTCTAAATGTTTGAACTGTGGAGGAGCACATGCAGCCTCCTCAAGGGATTGTGAAGTATACAAGTATGAATATGAGATTATTTCTGTCCGAACGAAGGAGAAAATTTCCTTTTCTGAGGCAAAGGCCAGGGTAAGGGAGCTGTTCATTCACCCTGGGGTTACCTTTGCTGCTGCGTTGTCTCGCCATAAAGCTACCCGGCAGGTGCCCCTGCCATCACACAATGCCCCATTAAATTCTTGGGGTTCTACTTCCTGGCCTTCTCGGCCAGGGGGTTCCACTGAGGGAGTGCAGCCTGGAAGCAGCTGTGCTTCTTCCGGGGAGGTGCCTCCTGTCTCTGGGAGTGTCCCCTCTGTGGTGGTGCTTCCAGCATCTGGGAGTGCCTCCCCCATCCCAGTTCCCTGTGACAAACATCCATGTCGATGCTACACCATGCTTTGACACATCCAAAACTCATGATGTCCTTCCTGTGCAAGGTAAGCATCGCCGTGGCTCCTCAGAGTGCTCAGAGAGCGAAGCGCTGCTGCCAAAGATCTCTGCAATGGAGCCCACTACTCCTCCTCCTCGGGATGCTCAGGGGTCAGAGCAAGTGCAGGATGGGGATGGTGTCTCGTCGATGACCCAGCCACCGCCAGATAGTGGTGGTCCTCAGGGAGTTGATGCACCTACTCAGCTGCATGAGGCCTTGCCCTCTCAGGATTCCAGTACTGTGGGACGTACTACTGATTGTGCTCCTTCTCGTGGTGGCACTGCCTGCTTTATTCCGGCTAGGGCAGTTTGCAGTCCACCTGCCAAACAATCTCTTGCCCCACCAAAGAAGAAAACCATCATCCGGCCCTCTTCTTCGTCCTTCAGGTCATCTTCAGCTGGGCGGCACACTGTACACCATAACGGTGCCAGGCAGTCCCTTTCTAAGGGCAGTTTTAAACAGCAATCTAAATCTGGTTGCTTGCCGGAGGCAAGGTTGTCTCGCCCCTCAACATGAGTCTTCCTTTGCTGTGGATACTATGGCATTCTCAGCCAGTATATTACAATGGAATTGTCAAGGGCTGCGTGGTAATTGGGAGGAGCTGCGGACCCTCCTGGCTTATTCCCCTTTGTGCGTGTCTCCAGGAAACTCTTGTAGGGCTTGCCACTCCTCATGCACCACCTGGGTATGATGCTTTTTACTCAGCTCCAACTCAGGATCCTGTTGGAGGTGGTGCTGTTTTGGTGAGGGCTAATGTCCCTCATGAACAGGTTCGCCTCCAGTCTGATCTTCACTGTGTTGCTGTGCGGGTGTATGCCCTCCGCTGGTATACTGTCTGTTGCATTTATTTACCACCCAGCGCAGTAGTTAGTAAAGCAGACCTTGAAGACCTCCTCAGACAATTACCTAAGCCCTTTCTCCTCCTGGGGGACTTTAATGGTCGCCACCCTTTGTGGGGTGACTGTCTAATTAACCAACGTGGGCGTTTGTTGGCATCCTTATTGGAGGATGAGGATCTCTCCCTGCTGAATACTGGCTAGTTTACGCATTTTCCTCATCAGACGAATACATTTACCGCAATTGACCTCTCTGTCTGTTCTCCTGACTGCCTCCTGGATTTCACCTGGGAGGTTCTGAGGGATCTGCATGGGAGTGATCACTCTCCTATCCTCCTCACTGCAGCAATATCTAGTCCTTGTTCCCGTCTCCCGAGGTGGAGGTTAGATAAGGCGGACTGGTCCCTTTTTTCTTCCTTGACTTCGATTGGTGTTTCCATAGAAGACTTTCCACTTATAGATGAAGCTGTTTCGTTCTTTACGTCTATTATCCATTCTGCTGCCCTCCACGCTGTTCCAAGAACCTCTGGCACATAAAACTATCGCCCTATCCCATGGTGGAATGAGGATTGTAGTATTGCTGTATGTGCCAAAAAGACAGCATTTTCACATTATCGACGATACAAAACAGAGCATTATCTTGTCGAATTCAGGAGGGCACGTGCTAGGGCATGCCGGGTCCTGAAACAAGCCTGACGAGACTCTTGGATGGCTTATGTTTCTTCCGTAAACTCTAAGACACCAGTGTCTCAGGTGTGGAAGAGGGTACAAAAGATTTCAGGAAAATTCCCGCAAGGCAGGTCCCCTATGCTGCTGTCAAATGGTGAGCCTGTTGGTGACCCCGCGGCTGTGGCCGATATTTTTGCTTCTGCCTTTGCAGCGGTCAGCCGTAGAGATGCTAGCACTCCAGTTTTTGCCAGACACAGGGACATAGAAGAGGCTAGGGTATTGAACTTCCATTCTGGGAGGGGGGAGTCTTACAACCTCCCTTTCTCTTGCCATGAACTCCAATCTGCTCTTTCCCTTTGTCATGACACCTCACCAGGGTCAGATGATATTCCCTATGCAATGCTTCAGCACCTGGGTGATGATGCACTGTCTTTTCTCCTCAAGCTTTTTAATAGGATCTGGAGAGACTCTTCTCTTCCTACCTCTTGGCACGAAGCTATTGTCCTGCCATTCGAGAAGCCAGGGAAGACAGGATCCAGTCCTCTAGAATATTGACCAGTTGCCCTTACATCATGCTTGTGTAAACTGTTTGAAAAGATGGTCATTTCATGCTTAACCCGCCCCGTCCCGGCCACTTTTCGACCACTGGTACCCCCCAATCCCGGGCAATTTTCGACCTTTTTTTTTTTTGCTTAAACTTTCGCTTTTGGTCAGAAGCAATGGCCGGTGGCAAAGAAAGTGGACCCTGGGGTCCCTAATTAGCTTAACGAGGTATGCGTTGGTCCCACCTGGCCCCGTGTTCTCCCTATGCGGTGTGAGCATCAAACGTTTTCTATGGTATTATAAGTTTGGGAAACCAATGAAAGTAAGTAGAAATGAATTTATTACAAACATAAAAACATGTGATAAAAGAGTATATTGGATTTTATACAAAAATAGAGCAGAAATAACCATTGTACCATCGTGAGAAACGAGCAAAATCGGCCAACTTGGTTCCCATGAATCGCTAACATTCTAAAATCATGATACATATAATTTTTTTTACTTACATAATACTTCTACAATAACATTATACCATTTTACATTTTATTGAACTGTTTTTACGTATTCACAGGCCTTTTGATAAATTTAGCGTAATGTTAGCGCTTATTTACGTAGTGAGTGAACTCGCTGTGACTGTTGTTTCAACTCGTATTGTGCTTTTTCTACTTACATAATACTTTTCTAATATTATTATACACTTTTCAACTTTATAGAACTGTTTTGAGATTACTTCAGGCCTTACGTAAATATATAGCGTAATAATAGCGCATAATAACACACACGATGAAGTCGCTATGACAACTAATTCAACTTACAACCTATTTTTTTACTTATATAATAATTCTACACTAACATTGCACATGTAAACACTTGATATAATTGATATTACATCATTTCTGAACGTACGATGGAACTTAGCGTCATATTTGCGCGTACTTACACAGGGAGTGTTATCGCAATATCATTTGTTTCATCTTACACAAGTAATCAACTTATAAAATACCTTACTACTAACATTACAACATTATCCACTGTATATAATTCCTATCACATACTTACTGACCAGAATGTGGGTGTACTCGTGACATCAATTATGACAACTTACAGTAATGTTCAACTTATATGTTTTATTCATGCTAACATTACACCCGTTTCCACTTTATTTCCTTGCTATCACATATTTACTGACCAGATTTACACAGTGGGTGTAGTTTTGATAACAATTCTTTCCACTTACACTAATTCTCATCTTATACATTACTTTTTCTGAAAAAATAACACCCGTTTCAACTTTATATTTGACTTAGCACCTACTGACTGGCCTTACCATTATCATGAGCGTCATTTCGCCTTCCCACACAGTTTCAGAAGTGTACGAGATTATGATATTCCTTGAAACAAGGCTGAAGGCACAACGCAACATTGCACTCGACACACTCGTATCTTGTGTCTTTTCTCTGCGTTGATGGTCTGACTGTCGAGTGCTTACATACATGGCAGCGACGCTGGGGTTCTACGACGGTTTGGTTCGGAAGGGATTGCGCTGGGGTAGTGGCGGGCTGCAAGACGTAGGGGAGTCTGAGCAGCATGGGGGCGGGGGCGGTGTGGGGGTCTTTCCTGGGCATGCTTGGCGATTATTTCACGTGCCAGCTCCCTCACAAACCCCTCAAAGGTCTCGGATACTCCGGTGGTCATTGCGTGCAGGTAGTGGGCGTTCAGGACCTTGATGTCGAGCAAGTGGAAAAAGAGTTTCTTGTACCACTTCATCGTTGTCCTGGCACAGTCAACACTTGAAATCATCGAGTCTGACTGATCAACTTGCCTCATGTTCAGATTATAGGCAAGTACAGACTCTGGTTTCCATACGTTGCGCCTCCTCTCGCTACGGTGATCCACGGAGTCTGTGCGGTGCATCAGGGGCTGTGAACAGTTGATAGGAGGCAAACTTCCCTGTTGTGGTTCCACAGGGTTGCAAGGATGTTATTGGCCTGGAAGAAAACCACCTCATTCTTGTCAAGTTTCCTCCCTATCTTGACCATATGGCGACGGTTTCTCTTGACTGTACCACAGACTCCGGTGTCGTGTTGGTGGAGGAACCTAGCGAGAAGAGGGCTAGTGTACCAGTTGTCCAGGTACAAAACATGACCACGATGAAGGTACTCTTCTATCATTGTCTTCACCACGGCCCCAGAGAGTCCTATACTCCGATCTTCTATTATATCTGTCTGTGCGCCCGTGTACAAGACTATGTCTTGCACATAACCAGTCTTACAGTCACACATAACAAAGATCTTGAACCCGAAACGGTGTCTCTTGCTGGGTATATACTGCCTAAAGGAAATATTGCCTCTCCACAACACAAGACTCTCGTCTATGACGAGGTCTCTGTAGGGATAAAATGAGGAGCAGAACATTTCCCGTAAATAATCAAATACCAGCCTAATTCTCCTCATTTTATCGGTGTTATTTGCATTGGCTGGATCATCCGCATCAAAAAAGTGGAGGCGGCCGAGAATAAACTGAAATCTATTACGACCCATCACCTTTCCAAAGAAAGGTGTTAGGATGATTGGGTCCGTTGTCCAGTAGGCAGGAATTTGATTTTTCCTCACCACACCCATCAAGATTACCAGGGCAAAAAATAGGAACATCTCTGATATAGTCACGGGAAAGTCATACTGTTCTGCATGCTTGCTTGTGGTTCCTAGGCGTTCACTTTCAAGGCGCTGGGATTGTGAAAATATATTTGTCTGTTCTACTATGCGCCCAACAAACGCCTCATCAAAAAACAAGTTGAAAAAATCTAAACGTGACGACCCTGCATTTACACCTGGAGCCGTGCAACCTGACCGCCACTCCTCAGTGAACTGGTGAATGATGGGAGTAAAATTACTCCCATCCTCCCAGTTCCACGTGACACCACCGTCTCCAGCCACGTCACCATCGTCCCCTTCGTCAGGGTGGGGAGGTGAGGGTGGTGGGGGAGGTTGGGGAGGTGGAGAGCGGTGCCTCTCATCACTCGCACTTCTCTTCCCTCTCCCTTTTCCTTTGCCCTTTCCCTTCCCTTTCTTTCCTTTCCCCACATCCTGGGGCTGTGGGGAGGAAGTTTGTGAATATTCAGGGGCGAAAGAAGTGCTGGGGAGTGACTCAACCTCCTCTCCCCTAGGCCTACGAGCACCACGTGCTCGTGCTGCCTCCCTCACACCACTGGCCCCTTCACCCCGCACTACCCCCACACCACTCTCACTTTCACCCCGCGCTGCTGCCACAACACTTTCCCTTTCTCCAAGTAATCCCACCACACCACTTGCTACTTCCCCAGACAAAGTACTTGAACCATACCATAGGTGTCGTCTCGCCCCACCTTCTGATCCACGTGGTGATATTTTCTCCTTTCCCAACCACTCGGCGATATCACGTCCTAGGCCTCCGTCATCCTCACCGTCCTCATCCTCGTCCTGATCAGAATCGTGATGGAGAGATAGCTGTGCACGTGGTTGGGGAGCAGGCTGGCCTTCCCTTGCCTTACGGTATGTCACATACCGCGTTTTTCAGGGCGAAGGGACCTCCTCATCACTGCTACTTATTTCTTCCTCTGGCTGGACGTAATCGCGATCCACCACATCATCATCGAGTGGAGAATCACTGTCTCCAGTGAAGGCTTCCAGGACGGATGCAATTTGCTCATCTGAGAGACCTTTCCGCGCCATGTCTGACCTGGGTCACTGCTGGCAGGTGAGTGACCGAGACAAGGGCGAGCGTGGGTCACACGGGGTCTAGGACGCTGCCCGCCTGGCGGCAGGTAGGGGAGGCTTGGGTACCCGGGCGAAACGAAAATCTCCCGCGAATTTTGAAAATTGTGGAAATTATGAACCTTGCAATTGCAGGACGTTGAAGTACGTCCTCGGGACTGGCTGTGACAAAACGTGAGGACGTGGAAGTACGTCCTCGGGACGGCGCGGGTTAATGTATTTCCTCGAAAGGAATGACTGTCTCTCTCGATGTCAGTCTGGTTTTCGCCAATATCGTTCGACGACAGATTCACTTCTCCACCTAGAAGCTGCAGCATGTGATGCTTTTGCCAGGAAACAGCATCTGGTGTGCGTCTTCTTTGACTTAGAAAAAGCATATGATACTACATGGCGGTTTGGTATCATCAAGCAGCTTCACTCTTTAGGTTTACATGGTAGGCTGCCCCTATTTATATTAGATTTTCTGCGTGACCGTTCATTCAGGGCTCGAATTGGTGATACTCTGTCTCCTTCGTACCCTCAGGAAGAAAGCGTGCTTCAAGGAAGTGTCCTTAGCACGACCCTTTTTGCTATAGCATTAGATGGTATTCTGTCCTCTATTCCAGAGGGGGTGTCTGCCTCACTGTATGTCGATGATTTAGCTATATGGTATGCTGCCTCCCGGATGCCCGTGGCTGAACATCACATGCAGCTTACCTTAGACCACGTATCTCATTGGGCCACAATGCATGGTTTCCGTTTCTCCCCAACAAAAACAGTGGCCTTACATTTCTCCCGCTTGAGAGGTGTCCACCCCGACCCAGATCTCAAGTTACATGGCCACAGGGTCAGATGTGGATGAAGCAAGGTTTCTCGGTCTTGTTTTCAACAGACGACTGACATGGGTTCCCCACATCCGTGCATTACGTTTATCCTGCCACTGTGCCCTGTCTCTCCTACGGACTCTGTCTCACCTGTCTTGGGGCTCTGATAGAGCCACTCTGCTCTTCCTTTACCGTGCCTTGGTATGGAGCAAATTGGACTATGGGTGTGAGGTATACTCTTCTGCTACTGAGGCACGGCTGAAGCTTCTCAGTTCAATCCATCATGCTGGGATCCTCTGTCAACTGGAGCTTTCCGGTCTTCCCCATTTCCTAGTCTATTAGTAGACGCGAATGAACCGCCACTAGATCTCCGTCGCCAGTCCTTACTGGTGCAGTGTTGGCACTGCCTTCACCATCTACCTTCCAAGTTGTATGGCTGTCTCTGAGGTCGCTCTTTTCCCCTTTTATAACACCCACCCTCGCTATCCACAACCGTTTCAGTACAGAGTGAGGGCTGCCATGGAGGAGTTAGGTGTTCAGCCTTTTCCTGTTTGCCCTGTGCGTGTTCCCCGAGTGGCTCCCTGGCTCCTCCCAGAAGTACGGCCATGTGATTACTTCCCTGAGAGGAAGGCCTCTCTTTCCACACACGTAGCTCTGTTTTATTTTTTAGAACATGCCTTTGCCCACAGTGGCTCGATCCCTGTATATACTGATGGTTCTAAGTCCCGCATTGGGACATGCTTTGGTGTAGTTTTTCATGATTTTAGCCGTGGTGGGAGTCTTTCTCCTTCCGCCTCTGTTTTTACTGCTGAACTTACAGCTATTTTAGTTGCAGTTGAGTTGATTTTTAGTTTCCCCCCTTGCTTCCTTCACCATTTTTAGTGACTCAGCCAGTGCCTTGCAAGCTTTATCTTGTGGCTTCTCATCACACCCTCTAGTCCTGTCTATCTTGGAGTGGCTCTTCTTATTACACAGACGCGGATTTTCTGTACAGGTGTGTTGGGTCCCTGCTCATGTGGGGGTCGTAGGCAATGAGCGTGCTGATTCTGTGGCGAGAGCCGCTGCCTCTCGCCCTTCCTCTCCCCATTACCGTGTCCCATCTGAGGATTTATGTACAAGCACTATAGAAGCTGTCCGTCTCTGTTGGCAGAGAAGGTGGGATGCAGTAGGGGCGAACAAACTCCACAGCATTCGTCAGAACCTGGGCGATGGAGGGTATGTGGGACTATTCTGACAGTGGGAAACAGCTTTGGCCCATCTCCGAATTGGCCACACTAGGCTGACTCATGTTTTTTTAATGGAGAAGGCGCCCCCTCCCTATTGTGATGACTGTCTGGTTCCTTTGACTGTGCACCATCTTCTTTTGGAATGCCCAAATCTTGAGGACCTTCGTCGGCAGTACCTTTCTGGGTGCCAAGCCGAAAACGGACTTTATCTTCTCTCTTCAGTACTTGGGGAAGAGGCTTGTACTATGGGAGGAGGCACCTTCTCCTTTGTATAAAGTTCCGGCCTTCTCCACAAACTGTAGGACTTTACCATATTTTAGTTTGTGTTTTTATACTGTTCTCATTTAACATCAATCTTTCCACCACGTTTTAGTTTTCGTTGTTTCTTTGATTTTGTCGTTTTGTTTTATGCATCATTATATTTATTTATTTATTCATTTATTTTTTTACTTCTTTTTAATGTTTGTGTTCGGCAGCATATGACCTCTGCTGTTGTGCCGTCATGTCACATTTTCAATTATTCATTCATTCGCCTGTCCTACTGTCGACCTTCCCACTGTCTTTCAGTTCTCCCTTGTGTACGGTGGTGAGCATGTGCACGACCCTCTTGTCATGCCACCGTATTGCCAGCATCTTCTCAGACTTGTGTAGGTGCATGTCTCCTCGCTGCAAATATCCTGCCTCGGGGAATTTGGGGAAGTGGGCACGATTACTCTTGACAGTGCTGCAGGAGCTGATGCCATGCTCTGAAAGGTATTTAGCAAGTCTCGGTGCTGGATAGTGGTTGTCAGTATACAGCACATGATTCCCACCAAAATACCTTTCAAGCAGCACTATCACTACACAGCCTGAGAAGCCAATGGAGTGTGTTTTGTCCAGATCGACAGTGCTGGCTGAATAGATGACGAAGTCAAGGATATACCCCATCTTTCAGTCGCACAGTACAAAGAACTTGATTCCAAACCGATGACTTTTGCTTGGAATGTACTGTACGAATCTCAGACATCTTCTGAACAGAACCAAGGATTCGTCTATGAAAACCCTCTGAAATGGGTGGAAGAATGACATAAATTTATCCTTCATTCTGTTCAGAATCTCCCGGATCTTCCAGAGTGGGTCAGTCTGGGAAGGTACATCGTTGTTGGTGAAGTGCAGGTTTCCCATGCTGTTACAGAAGTGATCTCTGGCCATTTACTTATTGAAGGTGGGTGAGGGTAGTAAGGGGTCCATGGACCAGTAATCTTCCAACTCATGCTTCCTTGAATGAAGCATGAAAAGCATGAGGGCGAAGAACACGTACAGTTCCTGCACTTCAAGCACGGCCCACTGTTGCATTTTCTCTGCACCTGCACCACTTGCAGCACGCTGTGACTCGTACCTGTTGGTCTCATCACATATGTGCTGCATAACTTCGTCATCAAGGAAGGCCAAAAGGTAGTCCACACACTCAGCATCCTCGTCAAGAGTGAAGGCAGGATGTATCCCAGAGGAACTCTCGTCGAAGTGGAGTTGTTCTGGGACGAAATCGGAACCTTCCGTCCACACGAAGGCGTCCAAGGTCCCCTCTCGTGGCGGTGTAGGCCGGGTGAGGGTGGATGAGGGTGGCTGTGAGGCAGAGTGGGCCGTTTCAAGGTCACTCCGACTGACCCTAGGTTGCCATGTACCACTAGAAGCCCTTACTCTAGAAGGTACTCTACTTTTACGACGAGTAACGGATTTACCTCATCCCCTTCAGCTTGCCTTTACTGTAGGTGCTGGTGGAGACTCTGACAACAAGGACTCAGGAGAATTTTCCGCTGAAGAGGTGGAAGATATTAGTGAGGCAGGGCTAGGAGAGCAGGGAGGTGATTCACCTTGGGACCCATGGCAGGCTGGGTCATGAGGGGCCATTGTTCCAGGGCTAACCTGCCTCCTCTTCACTCCCTTCCCAAATTCCTTCCCTTGCTTCTGCTCCTTTCCCTTGGAGCCAGGACGAACTTGGGACACTGAAGCACTCGTATTGGCAGTTTCTGTCACGATTTCCTCCCCAGGCTCATCACATGATTCACCCAAAAGATCAAAGTCACTATCCATCATTATCATCGATAAATCAGCCACTTCACGTTCCACAGCAGTCACTTAGTCCTTTACCCCTTCCCACATGAGGTTTAGTAGGGGTAGAGGTCAAAGGGCCTTTTGCAAAGGTCGCAGATGCAGCAAAATGGAGGGGCACGAGTGCGACATGGTTTCACCTCAAAAGAAGCCACTGAACTGAATGACATGGCGTATATGGGCAGGCAAGGGTTGACAATGTCAGTGTGGTGACAGGTGCTAATTTATATGCTATGAAATGATTGGCAGGAAATCTAGACAATACATAATAAATTAAGTAGTTCCAGGTGAAGTGTAAATATCACTTAGGTTTCTCCCTTCCTTTCTTATTATATATATTTTTATTACAAGAACAGGTCATAAGGCATATTTCAAGGGTAAATAAACAGGGAAAATTAGCGAACGAGTGCACGTGGGGTATTGCCAGGTGATAATTAGCCCATTCCAGGTGTATGGCAGTATCAATTACCAATACACCAGTCCTGTATGAGACAGCCCTAAAATGTATTAATTATGGAAGGTGGGTGTTAGCGCCGAAGTGGTGACATGTGGAGGTGTAGGAGGACTACTGGGCCTCAGAATGGGTCACTGTCCCCAAGAAATAGGACCTGCAGCCTTTGCCCAGAGTCGGACATGTAAAAAAAAAAAAATATCTTTTCTCTTTTATATATATATTATTTTGTCTAAGAATAAGGCATAGGGCACATTTCAATGGATGAAATGAGTGGACAAATCCAAGCAGGATTTGCATAGCGCAGCCGGGCAGGTGGGAGGAGAGGGTAATGGAGGGGAGGTAAGGAGGGGAGTCAAGGACAAGGGAAAAATGGCTAAATTGTCAACGATGGATGGGAGTAAAGATAACGTATTTGGGCACGGAAGAGTTGACAATTTCATCGTGGTGACAGCTGCTAATTTATATGCTGTGAAATGATTGGCAGGAATCTACACAATACATAATAAATTAGGTAGTTCAAAGTGACTGTAAATATCACTTAGGCTTCTCCCTTCCTTTTTTATATATCCCACTGCATGCTGGCTATTTCTAGTCCTATGTGTCACCCCAGTGCCAGCCATTTTTCGACCTTGTTTTTGGCTAAAATGATAGATTTTGGCGTGGAAACAACGAATTTAAAATGCTCACCGAGGCTCAGAAATCAGTTTTATTGAGTCCTGCATACTCGTGTACAGGCATAGCCTCTCTCTCACGCTCACCACATATGTGAGAGAAAGACGTTTTCTATGTAAGGTATACTCAGTTATTTATGCTGGGCAGGTGCAATGTTCAGCACACTTTTCTGATTACTTATTACCTCAGCATCTATCACAATTTGCGTGTCTTACACTTACTTAAAGATAGGTACAACCTGACTTCATTATGTACCGTCCAGGCACTTACAAGAAGATATTAACAACCTGACTTCACTATATAGTCCTTACACTTACAAGAAAATATTTACAACTTACACTTACATGCCAATATTTACAAAATGCCTTCACTATGTACAGCACTGGGTGAGGCACTCTGGCAGAGTGAGGCAGAACGAGCGTGAGGGGGGGAGCGAGTGAGTATATGGCCTTGACAGCCTGAGGGATGGTAGAGGAACAGTTACCTTACATGCCTGCCAATTTTTACCCACGAATATTGAAAATTGCGGTCACATTGAAGTTTTTTATTTTAAACTGTTTTAAAATGGCACTGGCACTGTCCACAGAATTATGTCAGACCATTTTAAAATGGCACTGGCATGCAGCGAGATATATTTTTATTACAAGAATAGGTCATACGGCATATTTCAAGAGGAAATAAGCAGGGAAAATTAGCAAATGAGTGCACGTAGGATGTTGCCAGGTGATAATTAGCCAATTCCAGGTGTATGGCATTATCAATTACCTTTTTTTCCTTTTTATATATATTATTTTGTATAAGAATAGGGCCTGGGGCTCATTTCAATGGATGAAATCAGTGGAAAAATCCGGGGAAGATTTGCGTAGCGTGGCACGGCTGGGCAGGTGAGAGGAGAGGGTAATGGAGGGGAGGTAGGGAGGGGAGTCAAGAACGGGAAAAAATGGCTAAATTGTCAACAATGGTTGGGAGTACAGATGACATTAGCAGTGCTGACTATTGTTGGACACTGGCAGTACTGATAGATGATACAAGTCACCACTTGAAAGCCCGCGTGAATTCAAAAGTACATAGAATCACAAAAGTGATGCGCCGCGTTATGATCCATTGTGCCCGAGCATCATGAAAGTGACTCCCCGCGGTTAAGGGGTTAAAAGATTAGAATCTCTTTAAGGCCAACTTTGCTGATCAACCATAAGACCCGCCATTATGTAAAACACCCCCACTATTACAAGTCTTGTATGAGACAGCCCTAGTATGTGCTCAGTACAGACGGAGTTTGATAGTCAGTGGTGTCATGAGGAGGTACATGGTACGTCGGAGGAATGCTGGGCCTATGAGAAAGGCCTGTTAAGCCTATGTCCAGAGTCCTGCATATAAAAAGGAGAGAATAAAACATAATATAAAACTAACCATGGCCACAAGAGAGGTCCAATATGAGCCATCTGTCAGCACAAATACGGAGGAGCGACTGCATGACTGTCTGGCCAACAAGGTGTTCAGTGCAGCATGAAGCTCACCTGCAGACTTGCTCAGGTCTGGAACAAGCAAATTAGAAACAGCAGTAGTAGTAGTAGTAGTAGAGGTAGTTGTGGTTGTAATAATATTAATGGTAATGGTAGTATTACTAGTAGTAGTAATAATAATAATAATAGTAGTAGTAGCAGTAGTTGTTGTTGTTGCAGTAGTAGTAGTAGTAGTAGTAGCGGTGATGGCAGTAGTAGAAGTAATGGTAATAGAAGTAGGTGTAGTAGTAGTAGTAGTAGTAGTAGGAGTAGTAGTAGTAATAGCAGCAATAGTAGTTCCAGCCCCAGATTCATGTAAAACGTAAACCCAGTGGACTGCAGGCTTAAGTTGCCCTCCTTCTGCAGTTCACCTCCTCCTCTCAGGAAATATGAAACCTGAGTAACTTTTATACAACCTGGCAGGTGGGTCGCTCAGCTATATCAGTGCCACCACGTGAAGGCGTCCCTGTCCGGCACCGGAAGAAATGAATATCACGAAACTGAACAGTTTACTATCTAGCGTAGGACGGTCCATAAACAGCGTTACACTAGAAATTCAGCTGAATGTATCCTATGTATTGTATGGACGGCTCAGTTTGCTGGTGTGGGCATGAGTGTGGCAGTGGGAGTAGGAAATGAATAAGGTATACAGGGTAGATAGTTATAACACTGAATGAGCCGTCTCCGGAACACACGAAACATTGGCCAGGGAGGAAGAGGGTTATATATGGGCCACACTGTGTATCCTACAAATCTTTATGAAAACTCATATTTGTGTGTGATTCATTTAGCCTGTAAGGTGTTGCCAAGAATTTATGAAATTTAAATTAATGATGAGTAAATAGATGCTAGTTCATCTCAGTGGAACTCTGATAGTTTATCAGTTTTATTATATGTCTCTTCTTTTTTTATCCTTTTCACCTCATCCGTTTTATGAGGTGTATTTGGATGCTTACAAAGCATAACAGTACAATGAAAACACTAAACATACATCAGTCCTTAAGGGCAGTTACTTTTTATTTGAAAATTAGTTGCATTCTAAATATCTTTACAAACCATACCTCGAACAAAATATTTTCCATTTCGTTACAGAAAACGTGGCATATCAAGTTGCTCTTTCCAAATACAGTTTTGTTTTTATTTATACTTCTGTGCTCGAGGGATGGCATTTTGGTACATTAAGTTGTGTAACACTTTGTTTCATTAATTCCTGTCACGGTATTTTGATGTTTTTTTGAACAATAATTCCATTTCCCCCTTCATGGTGACCGCATACCAATCTTTAAAAGACTGGAAATTTATGCCAGCATTTGGATAATTACAGTAGTATATTGGGTAAATGCAACAGATATGTCAGGAATTAGACTCGGTTGATGTGGGTAGAATTATTTCATCTAAATATTTTTTTCTGGAAGTAGTGGAGCTAAATGTGAGAACTAGGTTTCATTTTATTTATTTCTGCTTATTTTAATTTACTTCTTAATACTGTATGCTTTTATTCTCTCTTCACTGTCGTGTTTTAAAAGATGTTCAGCAGCTGTTGTGTCGCCAATTTTATTTGGGTCATTAAATCAATCTAAATACTTCAAGGTATGCACTGAGTATAGCTAGCTACAAATGGACACCTTACCACAGCATAGGGGCAGGCGGGCGTGGACCATGAGGCAGGACACAGCCAGGGCAAGCCACAATGCTCTCACAGCAGCTGCCATCACCACTACACCACTACCAGCACGACACAATTCTGTAGCAAGAAATATTTGTTTAAAAGTACCTGTTCAGAATAATATATATATATATATATATATATATATAAGATTTCCACAATCTCTTCCATATGCTTTGCCGCCTCGCGAATAACATTTACCCTCATTAGCTCAGTGGCGTCTTTCATATTTTATCCATACCATACCAGACTATTCAATTGTGTCTCAGAAAGACTTTTATGTCTATAAGGATTAGATATACCCTTCATTAGCTTTCTCATTTAGAGGCCTTTTCCAAGTTGGATACAATAATTGTGTAGAATTGTAGATGTATCGAGAATAACCTACTGTATTAAAATCCATAATTTTTTTCAGTCATACATTGAACAATTATCACTGCACACAGTATAGACATAGCTCCATCCATACTTCCACTCTGTTAAACCTGCTTCCCCTAACTCCCAGCCATCCTTGCCATACACACAGGATGTACCTCCTTCTATACCCCCACTGTTTAACCCCTTAACCGCGGGGCGTCACTTTCGTGATGCTTGGGAGCAAGGGATCATACCGCGGGGCGTCAGTTTTGTGATTCTGTGTTATTTTGAATTCACCCGGGCACTCAAGTGGTGGCTTGTATCATCTATCAGTACTGCCAATGTCCAACACTAGTCAGCACTCCTAATATCATCTGTACTCCCATCCATTGTTGACAATTTAGCCATTTCTCCCCGTTCTTGACTCCCCTCCCTACTCCCCCTCCATTACCCTATCCTCTCGCCTGCCCGGCCGTGCTACGGTAAGAAAATCTTCCCCGGAATTTTTCATTTTCATCCATTGAAATAAGCCCTATGCCCTATTCTTATACCAAATAATATATACAAGAAAGAAATAAGGTAAGTGATAGTGCCATACACCTGGAATTGGCTAATTATCACCTGACAACACCTCACATGCACTCGTTCGCTAATTTTTGCTGTTTATTTCCCGGTGAAATATGCCATATAATCTATTTTCGTAATAAATATACATATAAGGAGGGAAGGGAGAAGCCTAAATGATATTTACATTCACCTGGAACTACCTAATTTATAATGTATTGTCTAAATTTCCTGCCAATCATTTCACTGCTATATATTAGCTGCTGTCAAGAGGCTAACATTGGCAGTAATGCATTTCCCTAGGTAGGCCACCACCCTGGCCCACCCTTATCGGTTCACTCTCATCTTCCAATGTGAAGGTATGTCTGTTTGCTCGTGCTAACTTCAGGCACTTTTCACTCCCATGCAAAGGGCCCTGTGACCTTTACCCCCTACTAAACCTCATGTAGAAAGAGGTAAAGGGCTGACAATTGATAAAAGAGTGATTACGATCTTTCTATTGACTAAAACAGTGCAAGTGGAACTGTAAATAATGTGTAAATAATGTGTAAACAGCAAGTGAAAGTAATGAATGTAAATATACGTCAACAGTGGAAAATAGTTTTATAAGTTACTTCAAGTGACAGTGCATAACACAGTGTAAATAAAATAGAAATGTAAATAACGTAAATAAAATAGAGAACGTAAATAGAAATGTAATGAGTAGTATTATAAGAATACAAGTATATACCCTAGGAGTAATGAAAGTGAAAGTTTCACTCTAGCATGTATGAATACTATGAGTTATGAGAGTGAAGGTGAAAGTGACATTCACTCTCAATGCTAGTATAGAGGACGAGAAAGTGAATGCTACGTATTTTACTGAAAGAAATTGAATCCCTACAGTGACAATAAACTAATAGTACTGAAGGAAACTTATGGATAAAGACTGTAGATATAATTATATAAGTGTTATATAGTAATAGAAATATAAAGTGTGAGGGGTTTTATGAATAATAAATGACAGAATACCAACAGCGAACTAGCGCAAGTGGGAAGGTCATACGCGCTCGTAATTTTTATTGCTTTCACAGTGGTTTTTATTTGGAGTATGGATACCAAACTACTTGATTATCATAGAGTAGTGTTTATAGTGTTAATATCTGGCTGTGGTAATCATATTACGGGTTGTCGGGAAGTGTAAAGTGGAGACTTCGTTACCTAACTTCAGAGGTCTCCACAAGTCCTACGGTACTCGTTGAAGGTTCATCAAACATCCCAGGAGAAAGCTGAAGGTATGTGCCATAGGCATATGTAATTTTAATATTCTAGGACTAATAACTGATTTTTGGCTAATATTTTTTGAGAGTCTGTCGGAGCCCGAATAACCCCGCAGGACACGCAAAACATTGGGAAACATGCCCGCGGTGTAAGGGTTAATCTGCCCTCTTTCATTCTGTACCATAAATTCCTAGGTATTTTCCAATCCCTCTCACATGCTTTATCGACTGTTTCCATCATCGCCAGTACTAATTAGCAAATTCTCTACCACTTCGTAAGACCACCTTGTTCATCACTCACCAAATCAAATTAAGTTAATATGACTCTTTACTGTGTCAGAATTATGTTTATGAATCTTTAGATTATTTGACACAGATTAATATTTAGCTTTATCTTGTTTGACGTTTTTGGAAAGGTAAGTTTCGCAAGTCAGCCATTGGTCTTTCTGTTCGGCATATTATTACAATATTACAACAATAGTTCAGTACCAGATAACAACATATAACACTCTACAAAACACACCAAACCACACTGCGGTAATTTATTACATTATGCCACAAATAAATACTCTAGATTATGCTGTGATTTTTGTTGTGTTTTGTTATAATGAATTGCATGCATCACACCACATTACAGCACACTACACAATTATAGCACTCATTACAACTCATTTCAAGACACCAAAGAACATTGCACATTGCAATGCACACACACACACACACACACACACACACACACACACACATTCCAGACTCCAAACAACAGGCAGCACAGTATAATACCTTATTAGACACCACATTAAAGCACCAACTCCAAATCCACAATACATCAACATTCATACCCACGCCACAGTATCATACCACACTACATCACATCACTCACACATCTTACACACCTCATAGATCCTTGCATACTATATACTTCACTGCCAAATCGATCCAATATCCACATTCCCTATCGCATCGTATACTACTATGATGAGATAAGGAATGTGGATATTGTAAAAGTAGCAGCAGCAGCAGCGGCATCAGCGGCAGAGGCGGCGGCGGTGGTGGCAGCGGCAGCAGCAGCAGCTGTTGTTGTTGCTGTAGCCCTAGTTTGAGATGAAAAGTGACCCTGCTGAACTTTAGGCTCAATTTAACCATTTTCAGCAATCTTCCATACATATTGCTTGGGACAGGGAGGAAGCTAACTGACGTTTGTTTGACCGAGCAGCATACCAACCTTGCTATATCGGTGCCAAAGCATGAAGGGATTCCTCTCCCACACGTATCTCGCCCTTTAGCTCCATAGTACCTTTATCAAAATTTAAGCACACACACATTCATTTCTCTTCTACACAACACAAAATCACATAATACCTCATATCACAACCTCCAAACTAGCTTTACCATCTGCTTTTACCTTCTCATTAATCTTCACATTCAGCATCATCTGGAAGTTCACGTTAACCCCCCGCATTCCGACGACGTATGGATACATCACCACATTTTGTCACAGTGACACCCGACGACATATCCATACGTTATGCAATTGTGAGGTCTGTCATTTGCACATTTTTCAAGTTTCACGGATGATTTTTGGTAGGCATATGTGGGAGACCTTCCTCTACCCAACGACAGGCGGGGATAATGCCTGGCCCCACCTGATCCCCCTCCCCCCCGCATGCCATTTTCTCGGCAACTCACCTGTTAGTAGTGACCTGGCCAGTAAAGACTTGTCGCCCCACGGTCTCTCCAATGACGAAATTCAAGGCGAAAGTGATTCCTGAGGTGGAGGACAAAGGAAGAAAGAAGTCAGAGGAAGAAGCAAGGAGAAATGATGAGGCAGTAACGTCGTAAAAGAAGGTACCATATGTTGATGTTTTAGGTGAGTGAACAACCCTTATATCGCCTATACTATTGTCTGAAAACCAATATACTTTTGTACTATATATAAATTCATACCAAATAAATAAATGTCTAACCAGTTATGAATGGTCTGAAATAGCTACCCCTTTCATAGAAAATGTTTTCTCTCGAGCCTGGCCTGAGAGAACACGGTAACAAGGTAAAGGTACTCTTACTTCTACCACATTTCTAAACTCAACTGAGCACTTTCTCTCTGAATTTTCAACGTTTCTCATAAAAAGCAGAGGTTTTAGCCAAAAAAAAATAAAACTTTTCTAAAATCTGCCGGGATTCGGGGGGGGGGGGGTCATTGGTGAAAAATTTGCCGGGACACGGCGGGTTAATATCACATGCAACTTATTCACTTTAAGGAATTGCCAAATAAGAAGAATGGAAGTTATGGGAGTATAAGTGGCTGAGGAATGTCTCGGGGAAGGAAGGAGGAAGAGATCAGTAGGATGGAAGTAATGGAAGCAATGAAGAAAGTCAAAATTGCGAAACCCCCAGGTATTGTTGATGTGTGTGGTGAAATAATGAAGCATGGGGGAGAGATAGTAGAATGGAATGAAATATGTGCAGATTGCCCTGAGAGGAAGGTAGAGTCCCGGAGGATTGGAAGCCAGGAGTAATTATTCCCCTGTACAAAGGAAAATGGGAAAAAGAAATGTGGGGTAATAATAGGGGCACTTGTATTCTTAGTGTAATAGGAAATATATATGTTAGGATACCTATTGACAGAGTTAAGGAAGTGACAGAGGAATTAATTGGAGAAGAACGGGGATGATTTATGAAGAGAAAGGGTTGTGTACATCAAATATTTATCCTTAGGTCTTTGGTGGAAAGTTTCTAGAGAAGGAAAAGAAGTTGTATGTGGCTTTCATTGATTTCGGGAAAGCATACAGTATATGAGAGCGTGGATAGACACAGAATGTCGATAGTATTTAGAATACATAGAGTTAATGTCAAGCTTTTGAATGCAGTGAAGCATATGTATGAGGGTGCCAAGGCTGCAGTGTATGTGGATGGTATATTGAGTGAATTTTTCTACCTGAATGCTGGATGGATGTGTCATGTCTCCATGGTTGTTCAATCTGTATGTGGAAGGGGTTATAAACGAGATACAAGGTAGGGGAGTGGATGTTGGAACAGCCGTAATGAGAGAGGGCAGCGTTTGGAAACTTCCTACTCTGTTGTTTGCAGATGGTACTCTGTTGTCAAACGAAGATGAAGAGGAACTGCAAGTCTTGGTGAATGAGTTTAGGAGACTGTGTAAGAAATGGAATCTAAAGGTGAATGTAGGGAAGAGGTAAATTATAGTCTTTGAGAGAAATGAAGACACTGAATGCACAGTGAGGTTGGATGATGAGGAAATGGAAATTGTAAGTGCATTTAAGTACTTGGGTAGTGTTATAACAGAAGATTGAAGTTTGGAAGATGAAGTGTTTGAAAGAGTACAAAAAGGGAGAAAAGTTGCTGATTCTTTGAAAACAGCAATAAGAAATACGGAAGTGAACATGGAAGTATACAAGTCATTGCATGATACCATTAAGACACCAGCTCTAACGTATGGAAGTGAAGCTTGGACCATGTTGGAAGGACACAAGTCAAGAGTGTGAGTAGTGGAAGCGAGTTATTTAAGAGGAACATGTTGACGTACATGGAGAGAGAGAGAGACTGACAAATGACGAAGTGAAGGAGGGTTGTGGTGTGGACGTGGATAGGACAGAAGGCGTTAGGTGAAATACACTGAGGTGGTTTGGCGATGTGGAGGGGTTGGAGAGCGAAAGACTAACGAGGAGAGTATATGTGAGTTAGATGCAGAGAAGGAGAGGATGGGGGAGGCCCAGGATGAGGTGGAGGAACGGAGTGGAGAGATATATGAAAGAGGGGTGTGTGAGCTGGAGGAGGGGAAGCAATATGGCAGGGGACAAGGCAACATGCAGGCAATTTGTCTGTGGCCACACCTCAGGGGGTAAAGGCATCTGGCAACAGACAGATAGACAGAACTCATTCACATTCTACAGTACAATCAATTATATGCTCTTCGGTGATGCAAAGGGACACCTTCACGAGATGGCACAGATATAAACAGGCCATTCAACTGCCTGGTTACACAGACCTCTTTCAGGTACTATGCCCCAAAAGGAAAATAATGGACAGCAGAAGGGCGGCATAAGCCTGCAGTCCATTGGGTTCACGTTTCATGTGAGCCTGGGGGTGCAACAACTATCAAACTCTCTTCACTGATATTTCATATATGATCTAATTAACATTCATTCCAACTTGACACCCATTTGTAAGAAAGCAGATGTTTGTTGCTTAGTTGTCATGACTCAGAATGTGATGAATTGGTAGTGGCTGCTGCCTCTGGCCAAATCTGCTAAGAAGACTGTTTTATGTGTACAGAGCTGGCAGTCCCTTAAGTCAGCATAGTCATGACATTGGGAAACATACTAAACAAACTCTTACCTTTCCCCAAACAGTTTTATGAGAGACAAAGATCTGCTAGACTCCGGGAGTGTTACACAACCCTTTCCCAACAATGCATCTAATAATAACAATGGAGAGTTTAATTATAACCTGAAATCCTGATTGTACATCGACGGGTGTACATCTCAAATTTTGATGGCAGTGAGGTCAAGAACACGCCTACTCTCAAATCTGTCTACCATCAAATCCAATGGCCTGTAAACTGACTGTCTTCCATCTGCCACCAAGCCTGTCTGCCATCGAGCCTGTCTGCCATCAAGCCCGTCGATCGTCAAACCCATCTGACATCGAACTAGTCTGTCCTCGAACCCGTCTGTCACCGCGCCCACCTGTCATCGAACCCACCTCTCACCAAACCCACCTGTCACCGAGCCTACCTGTCAAGGAACCTGCTTGTCACCAAGTCTGGCTGGCTCTTCATTCCGACCACTATTCTGCTGATTGTCAAACCCCCAGTATACCAGTGACCTGCAACTCATCCTTTTCCCCTCCTACCCAGCTATCAATATCACCTCATGTCACACTCAGCACCTTGCATCTATATTTAACACCATATACTGTATAAATAGGTGTTGAGTTATGATCATTTAGTAAATTTTTTTTTTTATTATCTCCAGACCAATAATCTTTGTACATTATATTTTCCTTTGGTTACACAATTAAATTTTTCAACTTAAAACATGTTCCTCGGATAAATATTCATACCCTCGATTTTCGTTTACTATATTCATCCATATGAACACTTCATTTGTAAATATTTTCTGTATAAAGACCCTCCTTTGTTAACTATTACTGTAGATAAGTTTGTTATACTTAAAAAAAAAAACTCTTCATTTCTATACATTTAATCCTTCATCCTTATCTTCTTTACTCCAGTTCATTTCTTAATGGCATTTCCTTATTTTAGCAAGATAATTTCTCTGAAGATGATACACACACCTCTGAAGATGAAATAAAACCAATCCAGATTGGAAGTTCACTCTACAATCGTTTTCGATTAAGAAACGAAAAGACTTTTTTGCAAGAAATAATTCAATCAGCTGAGACCCATTCATATCCTACTCTCAGTACATCACACATTTCTCAGTTACCTTCTCCTGCTTCCCCTGATTTTTATAAAATGTGATGTCTCAACTTGCAGCCCCTCCTGCCCCCCAAACTATCATCTTGGAAGATGAATCGCGTCCTACATTTACAAGTTTGAAGCCATCTATTAGCGTGTATGATTTCATTAGTGATGTCCAGTCTGCATTTACAAAGGACTTACAACAGACAGTGATAAAATCA
Organism: Coenobita brevimanus; assembly: GCF_032717465.1. Classification (NCBI taxonomy): domain Eukaryota; kingdom Metazoa; phylum Arthropoda; class Malacostraca; order Decapoda; family Coenobitidae; genus Coenobita; species Coenobita brevimanus. The sequence goes on from NC_137001.1 coordinate 8,627,855, forward strand.
CTGGTCTTAGAAACAGAGTAGATGATGTTTGTTTCCAGACTGGGACCCCTCTTAAGATGTAGATTTTCAGAGAAGTTTACTTCCTTTCATGAATTCTGTAATAAATTTGTAGATTTTTTTTCGTAACCAGTTACCATACAAAAGCAGGATGTTTCACAAGCATCTACAAAGTATTGCAAAGTATGAGACAGGATAAGTTCATCCCTCCCGAACAAAATATGCTGTTAGAAGCAGCTGCGGTATCAGAGGCTACAGGAACGGCAATTTCCAAGGCACCGGAAAAGAGTCCGTGGGCGGAAACTGATGATATGGAAAAACTACTTCAACGCTAAATAATGTAACAACTTTATTCAGTTGTCAGGTTACTAAATCGTCTTAGCAAAGATGAATTAGATGTCCCATTAGAGATTCAGTTTTTTCCTAGGGATGACATAACCATAATGATATAACCATGGTAACTGCACAGACAGAAGAGAAACTTGGTATCATACCTACTCAGATAGTTATACAGTTCAATGAGTTACGTGCCCAACACCACCTTTTCAGTCGCTAAGGCAAGGATACTCACGTCCACCACGTCACACCACGTTCACCAACTATGTCTCTTGCAAGACCTGTGTCACAAAGTAGCATCTCTCATGACTGTCCTAGATCTAAAAGCAATACTAAGGCAGTTTGTTGGTTCTGTAGACGATAAGGACGTCATAAACCATATACCTACGAGAGACGATGGAATGAACGATGACACAGGCGTGATAGTAAATCACCCTCAAATTATGGAATAAGTACTGTCTATCTATCAGTCTATATACCTTGGCTGCTTCCCCCAAGGAAAGGTAGGTAGCAGAGACAGGACGACACACTCCCAGTTTACTCATTCACTCAAACACATTCATTCACATCTTAGCCCCAAAGGGTAGAAGAGACAGGTCCTCACCGCACCACACCACACGAGGGTCAACTGCGCAGTGCAATCAGTGACATCCGCAGCAGGACCCGACAGCGGGGCTGGTTTAACCCTACCACTTCATAACGGACCCATCCCCTTACCCGCAGCTGACCTGATCAGCTGATCAGACCAAATGCGGGAGAATATCCCCTTAGGGCTGCATCATCATTAATTCATTCACAGTTACTCTCCATTCATTTCTGTCATGCACAGGCACTCTTCCCAGCTCAACAGACATCCCTCTCGCATCCAACACTCTCTTCACACTGTCCACCCAACCCATTTCTGGTCTTTCGGTCAGCCTTACACCTCTCAGTTCAGATCTAGCTATCTTTTCCACCAATTGCTCATTATCTATTTTCTCCATAGGCCCAAACCATCGCAACACCCTCTGCTCAACTCTACCAGCCATCTCCCGAACAACTCTAGTTCTCCTTCGCACTTCATCATTTCTCACTCGATCCATTCGCGTCACTCCACACATACTCCTCAGACACCTCATCTCCTTTACATTCAAACTTTTCCTCTCTGCTACACCCACATTTCATGTTTCAGGCCCATTTAATGCAGTCGGTACCACTACATCCTTATACAGCCTTCTCTTTACATCCATTCTAAGCAAACGACATATAAACACTTTTTTCATTCCTCTCAGCACCTTTCCTACTTCATTTTAAACTTCACTTCTGCATCTATTTTTCCATATACAGTAACATGTGACCATAAATGCTTAAAACACTCTACCTCCTCAAACAACTCACCATTCAAAACTATATTCATCCTCCTACCATCTACTAACCTTGTACTGTACACATCACTTTACTGCTATTATCATTTACTTTCAATTTCCTCTTTTCACACACCTGTCCAAAATCCTCTACCAACTGTCTCAATCCCTCCTCTGAATCAGCCGCCAGTGCAGTATCATCCGCAAACAGCAGCTACTTCAGATTCCACTCTCTACCATCAACATTCACCAGACTCAGACCTCCACCTAACACTCTTGCATTCACCTCCCTTACACCACCATCCATATAATTATTAAACAACCAAGGTGACATCACACATCTCTTGCACAGCCCCACTCTCACGGGAAGCCAATCACTCATAGTATTTCCCACTCTTACACATGCTGTGCTATATACAGTATATAAAAACTCTTCACTCCTTTCAGTAACCCACCATCAAGTCCATACAATCTTAAAACCGTCCACAAAGCCTCCCTATCAATTCTATCATACACTTTGTCTAAATCCATGAACGCCCAAAACACATCCTTACCTTTCGCTAAATACTTTTCACACACCTGTCTCACAGCAAACACCTGATCCACGCATCCCCTCCCTCTCCTGAAGCCACACTGCTCATCGCCAATCACTCCCTCTGTACCTTCACTAACTCTCATAATTAACACTCTACCATACACCTTACCTACAACACTCAACAGACTTACATCCCTAAAGCTAATACGTTCATACTTACCACCCATACCTTTATACAACGGGACCACACAAGCAACTGCCCAGTCAACTAGCACCATATCTTGCACAAAGCACACATTCAACAGTCTTACTAACCAGTCAACAATAGTCGCTCCACCACCCCTCAGGCATTCCAAAGCACACCCATCCATACCTGCAGCTTTCTCTGCTTTCATCACCTTTACTGCCTTCTCCACTTCCTCTATCATGATCAAAGAATCATTCAACTCTCCCAGCACATTAAATTTATTTCTTGCACTCTTCCATCTGCCACAATCTCCGCCTCCTTTTCCTCCTCTACATTTAACAATCTCTGCCCATCTCTTCCTTACTGCATCCACTTCAGCTAACATCCTTCCAACCTCTGCTTTTACTCGGTATTCCTTCCCAGACTCTCCTTTCGCACCCTTTTCACATCCTTCCAGAACATTTTCTTATTCTGTTGAAAATTCTCAGTCAACCGCCTACCCCACCTCTCACCTGCCGCCACTTTAGCATCACGCACAGCCCTCATCGCCCTATTCCTCTTTTCCTTATACTTCTTTTATGACACCCCATCCTTTTTCTGCAGCCACACTTCATATGCATATCTCTTCTCAGCCCCAGCCATACTTACTTCGTCGCACCACCTTTCACTTCCCTTTCTTACTCCTCTCACACCACACACCTCCTCCGCATGCCCCACCAAAACACTCTTAAACAACTGCTATTCCTCCTCCACACTGCCATGCTCCTGATCTTTCACTGCCTTTCACTCATCTTTCAATTTCTCCTGATACTCAATAATTTTCTCTCTTTTATCCAACTCATTATCAAAACCTCTCTGTCATCCAACTCGTCTAGCTCTCACCCATTTCATACCCACTCTCAACTTTCCCTCCACCAGGTAGTGGTCAGATATACCTTCACCCTCCCCTCTCAAAACTCTCACATCCAACAATCTTCCGATTACATTCCTGGACACAACCACATAGTCCATCAATGCTCTATCAACAACCCTTCCACCCTTCTGTCTCAAACAAGGTATTTCTATTCACCATCTCTTGCTCAACGCACATCCTTATCATTCGTTCCCCATTTTCATTTCTTCCAGGCACACCATGCATACCAACTACACCTTCAACTGCTGAATTTCCCACTCTGGCATTCAGATCTCCCATTATTAGCGCGTTCACATTCGCCCCAAAACTCTGCAGACACTCATCAGCATCATTCCAGAAGGACTCCCTCTCTTCATCCCTTTAACTACTAGGCCAATATGCACTTACGAATACCCATAACTCACGTTCAGATTTCGCTTTCACCCACATCAGTCTCGATGACACTTCCTTCCATTCACACACTGCTGCACTTACGGGCTCACTAACGAGGCCACACCTCTATCAACACCTGACAATCTTCCATTCACACTTCCAAACTTTGACTCACCTTTCCCTTTCATCTTTGTTTCACTCAAAGCTAACATATCGAACTTTCTTCTAACAAACATTCTTCCAATCTCCTCCCATTTAGCCTCAATCGTACAACATCCACGCACATTCATAGACCCAATCCTCAGGGTACGGGGATAACTCAATCCCCCATCCCTTTTTATGACCTATCCGTTTTTAGGAACTAAAAAATATATGAGGGGGTCAGGTCCCTAGTCCCCTCACCCTGTCCCTTGTAGTTGCCATGTACGATATGCAGGGAATACAGTGGCAGAATTCTTCCTAAAACAACCTGGCCGCAGAGTAGTAGTACCATACTATAGTGCGGCCAGATTGTGTCCCCCCCGGCACAGGGGGGGGGGACACAAAAAAACAATCATGATCCCACTAACAGATGCAACGCCCGTTGTAAAGCACTGTCAGGGGAAACCACGTGCCAGTGCCAGAACGAACAGAACCCTTCATAATGACACAAAATTCTCAGACCTTCATATGCCAGATTGTTCCTCTGACTCTCTTTGGTGTAGGTATCATAGGTAATTGTGGAAGGGTTCTTATTTCATTTTTATGGGCACAGAGTCTGAGGTGAAATCCTCCTTAGACAGTAATAAAAAAAAGGAAAAAATGGTCTGTATCCTAAAGCCACCTGATGTTCGCCTGTGGTGTTGATGGCTCCGACTTTACGTGAAGGGCAAGGTAACTTGAAATACAACTCGAGGAATTTAAAAAAAAAAAAAAAAAGCTTTCACAGCTGAGTTTCATGTCACAAACTCCGGTATAGTGCAGATATTTTGATTAGTATTAACACCATGGCTCAACATTCTATTGAATTTGTAATGCTAGGTGTTTTAGGGTAGGGTTCCTGTCCCTCTAACGCCTAGTGTGTAGCTGGGTTCTCTTCCTAGACCGGAGCATAGACAAATAAGAGAGAGGCAGGACACAAAATCTCAATGCAACAACCTTACACGTGTATTGTCAAATTCTGCTAGTAGAACGGGCAGATGTCACAAGAGTAATCATTCTGGGCAATTATAAACCTTATGTCTAGATTGTGGGGAGTAGTATCACGCAGGATACGATTCGGGACAAGATCAGGCACAAAGTGAAAAGCACGTTAGTTAATACCAGGAGTCCTAGGGCCGAGAAATCAATCACTGTCGCCCGTGGGAAGGCTAGACTTTAATCTGTTTAAGCAGAGTTCACTTTCACTGGGGCCGAGGCACTGTTATCACTGTTGGGCTGTCTACTTGAGTTCACTGTTACACTGTTAATTATTGTTTTGGTTCTGGGAGCCCCAATTGGTCGTAGTGTAAGGCTACGACACCGTGATGGAATTATGTTCACTCAGACTGGCACATTATTCACTGCTCGGCCACATTCACTGTCTCACTGTTACCTTTCTTTTACATTATTTCTGACTTCCCGTGTTTCTAGTAATTCACTGCTCAGCCCTCTTTTCACTGTATCACTATCACTGTACTTTCACTGTCATTCACTATCGGGACTGGGAGTGGAAGCAGCCAGAAAAAGAGTGGTGGGGAACAGTTCAGCCCGACTACTGACTGGGCTGAGTTCCGCCAGGGGCCTCTGTATTCAGGGGCCACGGGATCACTCATAGGGGCGTCCTCTCTCATCCGGGGCTGTGTGCAGCGAAGGGCCCCGCGCTCTCAGCGCTCAGGGCTGGAGTCTGGGTTCTGGACTGGGGCCGAACAGCTGCCTGAATCGTTCACAGAGGCACCTGACAGAGGACGAGGGTCTCCAATGTCGAGGTGTTGGGATGTCCCGCCCAGGGGTCCTGGAGGCGGTCTCGAGCTCCTGCGGGCTGTGGTCTCCAGTGGTCGGTGATGCTGTCAGGAACTGGCTGCGGCATTGGCCTCCGTTGGGGTCTGTCAGGTGAGCCCCCTCAGGGACCGGCTGTAGAGAGAAGAGCCCAGTGGGGGTCACAGGGCCTCTCCAGCAGTCCTCAAGGCTGGGACCTCTGGGTAGTAGTCTCATGGAGGGGAGGTAGTACCTGACAGAGAAGTGGCTACCGGCCGTCTCCTCTCATAGGGCCCGGCTACTGGCCGTGGCCTTCTAAGGGTGCGGCTACTGGCCGTCGCAAGGGCCCGGCTACTGGCCGTGGTCTGTGTGGTGGAGCTGCTACAGGTTGACTTGAGGTCACCTTCGGGGCGGCTACCGGCCGTCTCCTGACAAAGGCGGGAGTGGCTACCGGCCATCTCCTGATTACCTCCAGAGTGGCTACTGGCTGTCTTCTGATTACCGCCAGAGTGGCTACTGGCAATCTCCTGCAGGAGGATCGAGCAGCTACCGGCTGTCTCTTGTAGGGCACCTTCGGAGTGGCTACCGGCAGTCTTCTGACGAAGGCGGAAGCGGCTACCGGCCATCTCCTGATAATCTCCAGTGTGGCTACCGGCCATCTCCTATAAGAGGGTTGAGCGGCTACCAGCCGTCTCAGGGGTGCTGCCTGGAGCTAGAGTAATAGCTCCACCCCGATCCTGTCGGTGATCAGCTCACCTGGAAGGTAGTCTCTTTTTCCTGCTATTGTGGCGGCAGGCGAGTTCCGGGTCATAGGGGCGTGCAGCCCTGGCGGACTAATGTCCCTGTCAGGTCGTGCTCTGTTTGCCCCTCTGTAGGCTCCTTCTGGGGGTGTTGAGATGACCTCAGCAAAACTATTCGGCATTTTACCACCCTTTTCAGGGAAAAAGTCATGTCCCTGTGACTGAAGGTTGCAGACTTTGGTGTCGCAAGTGTGGTACACTTGCTGCAGGTGTTGGAGGAGGGCGTGCCAGGCTGTGGTGGTGGAGTTTTCATCCAGCTGGGCATCGCAGGTGATGAAGTGGGTGGATTAGTTGGTGGAGATGCAGAGGAGTCGTAGGACGTGGAGGGGTCCACGGACTCAGTGTTTCCATTTGAAGGGCGGCGCCCATATGGCTCAGCGAATCCTCATGGTGGTACGTGTTGTCTGCTGTAGAGAATTGTGCTGAATGCTGGAGATGGCCAATAAGTGTGGGGTTTTATGACAGAGTGATGCGACGAGAAGTCCCTGGGGAGTGTAGGTGGCTGGGATTTGTGCTTGGTGTAGCACGAGTGTGAGATGATTTAGGGTACAAGGTGGAGTGTGATTTTGCCGTGAGGTGGGTGATGTGGGAGTGTGGGTGAATCGGGCGGGTGGGTGGTAGAGGCAGCCGGAGCATGTGATGGTTGTTTTAAGGGTGGGTGTGGGAGGTGGGTGGGGTGTGCAGGGGCGGACGTGTGGCGGCGGGGTTGGGGGTGGCACGGGGCACTGGGCGGGGTGTAGGCCTGGTGGGTGGTGGTGCCGTGGGTGTGTGGGCGGTGCAGGTGGTGTTGGGTGAGGGGGATGGGGCATGCGGGGGCGAGGGGACAGGAGAGAAAGACAGGTGGGGCAGGTTGGGGGTGGTTGTAGGCAATGGTTGAGGCGGGGGTGTGGCAGTTGGAGGGGGTGCAGGCGTATGGGTGGGACATGTGGTGCTGAATGTGGGGGATGGGGCCGCTGATGGGGTGAGGGGATGAGGGAGAGGTCTGGGCTTCGTTGTGTTGGTGAATCTTCAAGTGAGGCATGAGGCCTTGTGGCGAGGGAGTGAGGTGGAGGTGGGGGGGAGGGGGAGGAGGAGAGAGATGGCGTGGGGGAGATGTAGCAGTCATATGAGGTAGAGGGAAATGAAGCAGGGACAGTGGGTGGGGCAGGGCACAGGGCAGGGGCGGGGGAAGCGGGGGCACAAAATGGGTGTACGTGACAGTTTCTGAGAGTGCGAGGGGTACCGTGATATTCAACTGTCAATTGGTAAGGATTGGGGACATGGGTGATGGTAATAGGGTCCCATGAACCGTATTGCAAGCTTGTGGTGGGTAGCGAGCTGCGCTATCATGACAGTGTCGCCCGGCTTGTAGGGGTTAGAGGCGGTGTCGGGGCGGCGGTCCAGGTTGTTCTGAAGGTGGGATAGTCGCCGCTTAACCCCTTAACCACGGGGCGTCACTTGCGTGACACTCAGGTGCAAAAGATCATACAGCGGGGCATCACTTTTGTGATTTTGGGTTATTTTGAATTGCCCAGGCTTTCAAGTGGTGGCTTGTATCATCTATTAGTACTACCAGTGTCCAGGTATAGTCAGCGCTGCTAATGTCATCTGTACTCCCATCCATTGTTGACAATTTAGCCATTATTCCCCTGTCCTTGACTCCCCTCCTTACCACCCCTCCATTACCCTTTCCTCCCGCCTGCCCAGCCGCACTGTGCTACACAAATCGTGGACAGATTTTTCCACTCAGTTTATCCATTGAAATGTGCCCTATGCCCTATTCTTATACAAAATAATATATCAAAGAAAGAGAAACGGTTATTGATACTTCCATACACCTGGAATGGGCTAATTATCACCTGGCAACACCCCACGTGCACTCGTTCGCTAATTTTTCCTGTTTATTTACCATTGAAATTTGCCGTACGACCTGTTCTCTTAATCAAAATATATATAAGAATGGAAGGGAGAAACCTAGTTGATATTTACATTCACCTGGAACTACCTAATTTATTATGTATTGTCTAGATTTCCTGCCAATCATTTCATAGCATATAAATTAGCAGCTGTCATCAAACTGATATTGTCAACCCTTCCCCACCCATATATGCCGCATCATTCAGTTTACTCTCGTCTTTCGAGGTGAAACCATGTCTGATTCAGGCCCGTCCATTTCCACTGCTTCTGAGCCCACTGCAAAGGGCCCTATGACCTCTACCCCTACTAAACTTCGTATGGGAAGGGATAAAGGGCTAAGTGACTCTGCCCTGGAATGTGAACTAGTTAATTTATCAGTGATTATGATGGACAATGACTACGATCTTTCTGGTGACTCGTGGGATGAGGCAGTGGAGGAAACGATGATGGAAACCCCCAGTACGAGTGCTTCTGTATCCCAAGTTCTAAAACAGTGCAAGTGGAAATATAAATAATGTGTAAATAATGTGTAAATAGCAAGTGAAAGCAATGAATGTAAATATAATTGTACAGAGGAAAATAGTTCTATAAGTTACTGCCAGTGACAGTGCATAACATAGTGTAAATAAAATAGAAATGTAAATAATGAAAATAAAATGAGGCACTGAATTCATTACCGGGCTAAGCGCCAAAATGACCGCCAAGCACCTACATGCACCAACAAGTAGCTAAACCATCCCTCTATACATTGGAAGTAAAAAAGTGCTAAGAAACAACCTACAAAGGGGTCAAAATCTTGGTTAAGTAGACATGTGTGTTGTGCCGTTGCACCACAGAGCAAAAAAAAAAAAAAAAAAAAAGTCCGGTTCAGCACTAGTGCTCAAGGTGGGCGACTGGGTCCAGAATTCTGCCAGCTGTATGGTCGCTTTTCCTATGAGTTCAGCCTGTCTATGTTCCTTAAGTCAACTCCCCGTGGTGTTGCAGCAAATGTGAGAGCATTACTGGTCTATATCCCAGCCCCTTTCCTTATCCCCCTTGAAGATGGCCAATCAGATAGTCAGGTTGCACTGCAGCTAGCTAATAAGCTGACACCTGACAATACTCCCACCAGCAGCTGTGAAGGGGAGAGGAGAAGTGTTCTCTCACCCACCTTGCGGTTGCTTTCTCATTATTATTATAATATTTTTTAACCATTATTACTGTAATTATTATTGCTATTGTGTTTGTGAAGTTACTAGTACATGTAGCAGTTTTTTTTTTTCAGGTTATGTTTTTTTTTTAATGTCCTAATACATCGAATGCTGTCTTACTTTTTTATTATTATCAGCAATATAGTAATTTAATATGTTTTTCTTGATGTTTGTGATGTGGTTCATGTTTATTGGTGATTAAAAACTGAAAAAAACACGCACAAAGTTTCCGACCTGTTAACTGCTATTATTGTGAAAATAATAATACTTATGTCATAGAACTTTGATTTTATTCCACAGTATGACACTCCTGGGACATTATACTCATATATTATTGACCTCGTATGATGTATTTCTGTAGTTATTTGTAGGATAAAAATATTTTCTTGGCCGATCGGTCCATCAGTGGGGGGCAAAATTTTACTTCTTCACACGATATCATCATGATTAATGACAGATAGTGCAAAATAGAGGTTATTACAATGAAGAAAATACCAGAAGCTACATTTAAAAAAAACACACATCAACATAACACAAGTGGTTACAGAGATATCAAAGTTTCTAAGTTGCCAGACTTTAAAAGCATTTTCTGGCGTTTTGTAGTTTTGGTGCTTAGCCCGGTAATGAACTCAGTGCCTCAAATAGAAAATGTAAATAGAAGTGTAAATAATTAGTAATATAAGAATATGAGTATAAATACTTGGAGTAATGACCATGAAACTGAAAGCTTCGCTCTCTATGCTAGTTTACTAATGAGAGTGTGAATGCCTGGAGTGAAAATAAACTACTAGTACTACAGGAAACTTATGGATAAATATTGTATATATTAATAAGTGTATAAAGTACTAGGAATATAAAGTGTGAATGTATTTATGAATAATAAATGACAGCGCCTCAGAATACCAGCAGGGAATGAGTGAGGGTAGAAAGCTCGTGTGCGCTCGTAATTTACACTGCTTTCAAAGTGTTTTTTTTTTTTTGGAATGTGGAGTCCACACTACTTGAAATTGAATAGCGTTTGTAGTGGTAATATCAGGTAGTGGTAATCATATTACAGGGTATCAGGAGTGTAAAGTGGAGACTTTTTTACCCAACTTCAGAAGTCTCCACAAGTCCTACAGTAGTCGACGAAGGCTCAACAAACATCTCAGGAGAAAGCTGAAGGTATATGCTTTAAGCATGTTTAATTATAACATTCTAAGACTAATAACTGATTTTTGGCAAATATTTTTAAAAAGTCAGTCTGAGCATGATTAACCCCAAGGGACAGGCACAGCAAGCTCCTGACATCCTCGTGGTTAAGGGGTTAAGGTGGTTTAGGGGATCAGATGTGGGTGAAGAAGTTGGGGGCTGTAAGTGTTGTCGCAGGGGTAGGAGGAGAGATGTTTCTCCAGACACTCATTCGTAAGGTGAAATGCCATCCTCTCGGGGGCAGAATTTATGCCCCATTGCAAAATTTTGACATGGGAGGGCCTGTCGTTGTCTTTGGTGGCTTCTATCCGGGTGTGGAGTTGGTTCGTTAGTGTATAATGGCTTCGTTCGCAGATAGCATTTCCCTGGGGCCAGTCAGGGGACGAGTGTGATATGTGGTAGCCAAAGATTTGGGCTAGCTCCTCCCAGATTTTGCCAGTGAACTCTGGTGTGTTAGAGTGGATTACCTGCAGGATGCCAAAGTAGGAGAAAACGCGCTGAATCAGGACATCAGCGACTGTGCAGGGCTCGGCTTCTTCCATCTCTCCGATGATGAGCCCTTTAGGGAGCGTGAGGGGGGATGGGGCGAGGTTGGCAATTCTGACTGCCTCGTGATGAGGGGAGGAGGAAGGTTGGGGGCAGGAGGCAGGCCGAAAGGGTTCCAGGTGGCAGGTGTGGGGAGAACAGGACCAATGTACCCGAAGACCTGTTAAGGGCACCCTGGCTTCGTGGTGGGAGGGGATGTTTACTGCTGAGGAGGTGGTTATGGGGAACGAGGGGGGGGAGGGGAGGGGGAGAGGAGGGGGGGGATCGAGGAGGAAGTAGGGGGAAGTGAATTCATCTAGGCCGGGCTGGGGCGTGCAGGTGCAAACGGCCTGGGGGTGGGGGCATCAGGGCATTTCTGGAACTGGAGCTGTCTGTTTCGGCAATCAATGGTGGCTTGCAGTTTCTGTAGCAGGTGCTGTCTCACATATCCATCATAGTTGCAGCAGTTGGGTTCAAATACAATGAATTTATGATGTGTTGATGCCGGTTTGTGGGTGTCGACACGCAGGGCCCGAGTTTCCCCACGGATCAGCAGGGGACCATCCCCCACGTCCACAAGATGAGTAGCCATTGGGAACAGTGGGTGGAAAGTCAACTTATGACGGGAGAAGTGACTATAGAGGAAGGATCTGGCCGTTCCCGTGTCGACCAGAAGTTTGGCTTTCATCCCTTTCAGCTTCATCTCGTGGTAGACTGTGGGGCGATATTTAGGGGAAGTGGCCCCAACCACTTTGAGAAGGTGCGGGGGCGGTCCTAAAAATCCAACTGCCAGGGGCCGCCTTCTTCCTCCGACTCTGGATTCCCGGGTTCGGTATCTTCTGCGGGTGCATTTGTCCTCCGGCTCCTCGTTCCCTAAGGAGACTTTATGTCGGCCTGGGATGGTAGTCTTGCGCCTGGCAGCTTTCAATTGGTCCCAAATGTCATGCAGTGGGCACCTGGAGCTGCACACGGA
>NC_137001.1:8645047-8652547 GCF_032717465.1 Coenobita brevimanus
CCCTTAACCTACAATACAATACTAGTATCGGAAAGCTGAGAATCCTTGTGCAAACTTGGGTCTTCCATAGCCTCAAGTCGCCTCTCAACTTCCCCCTTAACCTACAATACTATATTAGTATTGAGAAGCTGAGAATCCTTGTGCAAACTTGGGTCTTCCATAGCCTCAAGTCGCCACTGCGGAGTTCTCTCTCGAACTTCCCCCTTAACCTACAGTACTTCTATTAGTACCGGGAAGCTGAGAATCCTTATGCAAACTTGGGTCTTCCATAGCCTCATGTGACCTCCTGAGGCTGAACAATGACCCCATTGTAACACTGCTAGGCGGTACTTGGCGGGAACGACAAACTGCAGTCGAACCTCGCCCTCGGGTGTTCGTGACTCACGGTAGAGCCGTCCTTGTTTACGAAGGAACTTGGCTCGACCTCCCCGTGAATACTTAATCACTCGACCCTTTTGTTTGTTCCGCACGGTAGCAAGTGTCGGGTCAGAATGTTGTTCTTGCACAACAAGTTGACTACACATCAGATCTTGCGGCGATTCAATGATCACTGGGGTGACACAGTCTGGAGCCTCAGTCATGGCTCGTGTTACCGCAGCAGCCGAAGTCTGAGTAGCGTCATCATCGGAGCAACTATCCTTGACTCCTTGAATATTGCCTACTATTAAGTCAAATAGAGGCTCTGGCATGACAACTGCAAGTGTCGTACCAGTATAAAATGGAGATGCCACCTGGATACATGCCTCAGGGAACAATCTCACTGATCCATCAATAAGCTTTGCATGGATCTGTCGACCTGTATACTGCTCAGGCCGAACTAAACTCTGCTTAACAGAGCAACCCGAGGAACCATTGTCTCTCAGGACCTTCACAGGAATGCCTCCCACAAACCCTGGCTGAACAAGGAAGGTACTGTCACCTGTGGGAGGGCCTGTGGAGGAAGCAGCTAGCCACTCTTGAGGCTGCTGAATTGATGTGGCAAACATTGTGCCTTGAAGGTTATATTGGGGAGATGGAACATTGGCCATCTGTGGAGGGGGGTTCACTGTCACTGTGGGACTAGTGAACTGTGGGGAAGTACCCACACTGGTAGGGACGTGACCACCAGACTGCTGCTGAGGAATGAAGGCTGCATTCGCTTCCTGCCTCTTTTGAGTTGGTGGTGAAAAACTTTGTCCCGACGGTCGGTTGCGTGGCTGATACTGCTGCTGGTTAGGGTACTTGTTGTACCTCTTCCACTCAGGTTTCTGAGTGTTTTGCCCCTGGTCCTTCCACTGCGGTTTTGGACCTTGGCCATTACTCTGAGAATGGCCTTGGTGCTGGGATTCAGTCTGAGACGGCTTCCCAGACTTATCAGCTTTTCTGTTCCAGGTGTTTTGCTGCTTGCGAGCTTGATACCCGTATGCAGTAAAGAACGCGTCAGCCTTCTCTGCCATTTGGCTGGCATCTTTCACCTGGCAGATCTTAAGCTGTGCTATGAGCTCAGCAGGCCACGACCTCTCTAGCTGTGTACGCAGCACAAGGTCAATTATCCCCTCACGCGTGGAAGGAGTTTCATCTTTCTCCATCCACTCATTTAAGTAAGCTGTGAGACGATCAAGGAACTGAACAGCTGTCTCCTTGTCTTGGAGACGAGCTCGCATGAACTGAACTTTGGCGTCGTCTACTGTGAGACCATACGCCTTAATGAGTGCAGCTTTCATCATCTCATATGTGAGATTGTCTCCACGAATTCTGTGGAGAATATCGAGGGCAGGGCCCTCAAATAAACTAAGAAACTGAAGCCGCTTAGCTGCCTCATCCAGTTGATATAAGTCTGCCATGTCCTCAAAACGAGCTATGTACGGCTCGATTCGCTCGGTTTCCTTGTATGAAGGAAGCTTGATGCGTGGGGTCGCCAGGACATGTGCAGGAAGAACGCTCGTGGAGCTTGGACCAACTGCACCAGACGTGTCTGAAGCCAAGGAATCTCGCTTGAGCTTCAGCACTTCAAGTTCATGTTCTCGTTCTTTGTCTCGTTGTTCACGCTCGTATTCGCGCTGTTCTCGCTCTTTTTCTAACTCGAGCTTGCGTTGTTTCTGCTCGTGTTCGCGCTGTTCTCGCTCGTATTCGCGCTCTTTCTCACGCTGCTCTTGTTCATAAGCACGCTCTCTTTCACGTTCCTCACGCTGTTCTCGCTCGTATTCGCGCTGTTCTCGCTCGCATTCGCGCTGAATCTTACGCTCTTCACGGGCATCATTCTCGCGCTGCTGCTCCTGATTATGCCGTGAGAGTATATACTCTTTAATTTCGGTTGGGTCCGAAAGACCCATATCTTTGGCTTCCTGTAAAAATACAGTAGTAGCCATGGCGCTAATTTATTAAGCAAAACCGAAATTGAGTACTGACTGCTTAGCGACGAATACTAATAAACACAAATAAAGAATACAGACACAAGCTAGTGGTGACCAGTCTTATCCAGTTAACTGGCAAAGAATAAATAAAAAATGTAAATGACTGGGAAGACTCAATAATAAACACAATGGGTACGGCGACTTCCCAGGAGCGAATAAAATCGTCTGGCGTTACCAAAAATAAACTAGAGTTAAGTACTCTATGAATTGATAAAGCAAAATTCACTTGCTAAATTCACGGTAAACACCAGTAAGCTTGTGCCTATAAACTTTAATGATAAATACCTAAATATGAATGAGTGAGCACTATCTCGTGAATAGCTTTAGAGCTAGGAGTTAATAGGCTATCCTGGAATGAGGTCGCCAATTGTCACGGGGTTTTTATAATATCACGGTAATTTTGATATAAATGGTTAAATGTTATTTAAATTGATAATAATATTCAATAATATTGAAGAGCAGAGACAATGATTGTCTTGCTACATCAAGCAATGATTACTTTACGCTGCTTCTTCGCACGACTCTCTGAGAACGAGAATTTATAAACTTTCTCCACAGTACACAGCAGAGACTAATTACTCACAATTGCTGAATTAATGTACTGTTAGCCTCTGGAGAAAGTTACTTCACCCTTGACAATAAATAACTAATACTAATAACAATAATCAGGTCCTTGCTGATGCTTAACTCCTATGGCACAACGGATTTTAAGTTAATACAACAAGACTGGTCTAAGTACCAGTTATGAAAGCAAACGTTTATGCAAGCTAGGAGCTGTATGGAAAATAAGCTTAATTATGGAGAAATGAAACAAGATTTTTACTCTACATTAAGCTCAAGAAATAGAACTGTTAAATTTATTGATTACAAAAATAAATTTAACATTACATTTCAAATCAAATCAATGAGACGCACTCGCTCACTCACACAGAAGCTAAATACTTACGCCTAGGAAAAACACCTTAACTAAGCTCTTAAAACTACAAAATACACAAAGGAAATACCAGTCGATGAATACTATGTATCACCCGAGGAGTGGGGTGGGAGTACTGGGATTAACTGTACTAATGGAGCTTGGGGTGCTAGCTGACCTCTCCACTTCTGAGCACAGACCCTTTCTCCGTCACAGCAAACACAAGACTGAATTCAAATAATGTATGGGCAGGAAGCACGAGCCACCGGAAGAAAGCGTGGCTAACGGTTGAGGGAAGCAGAGGCGAACGATAAAAAAACAATTGTATCGCTCAGTAGCGCACTTAGTGACGTGCATTAAATCGGTCACTTTTGAAAGTGACGAATGTTTTGAAAGTATACTCCGAAAGGGAGAGAGAAACGGTTAACTGAGCGATACACAGTGAGTTTTCCACTAATAGTTCGTGGCTTCTCACAAAAAGGAAATGTCGCGAATTGATTCGTGACACCTATCTTCTTATGTTCAGACAGATATATAGATAGTATGTGTGTGTGTGTGTGTGTGTGTGTGTGTGTGTGTGTGTGTGTGTGTGTGCACGTGCTCACTTGCGCGCGTGTTTGATATATTTATATATCACGATGCATTAGGACTTTTATAGCCATAAGAATAAAATACGGTACATAATGTGCATTGGAAAATTATGCCAAATAGAAAGAAAAAGTAGAATAACATTTATATTTCTTCAGAATGAATAACATAGTTGTGTATTACATTATTGTTGTCATATATCATACATAATGCCATTTGATTTGAAAAGAAATGATTGCATACACTATATATATATATGCAGGCACACACACACACACACACACACACACACACACACACACACACACACACACACACACACACACACACACACACACACACACACAAACTATCCTTACATCAATATATCAATCTGTTCATCTTTTTTTCTCTCTAAAGTAAACAAACACACGTACACATACATAGATAACTATCTATCTATTTACCTTTCTTTCGATAGCACAAACACACATTCACTCGATCTATCAGTTTGTCTATCCATGAATCTATTTTTCTCTATCTATTCATCTTTGTTTCTAACACACACACACACACACACACACACACATATATATATATATATATATATATATATATATATATATATATATATATATATATATATATATATATATATATATATATATATATATATATATATATATATATATATATATATATATATATATATATATATATATATATATATATATATATATATATATATATATATATATATATATATACTGTACAATTATGCTCAATACACACAAATATAGAAACAAATATATACATACATTTTCATATGCATTATACATATATATATACATACAGTAGATAAGCCAAAACAAAATGGCTCATGAAAGTAGGTACTAATGATAACATAAATGACAAAATACAACATGGAATTGTATGACAAACAAATGAAATATATAAGAACATAAGAAGATAGCACAAACACACATTCACTCGATCTATCAGTTTGTCTATCCATGAATCTATTTTTCTCTATCTATTCATCTTTGTTTCTAACACACACACACACACACACACACACACACACACACACACACACACATATATATATATATATATATATATATATATATATATATATATATATATATATATATATATATATATATATATATATATCTCACTGACACAAACGCACTAAACACCCACACACATGTGCATACACACATACCGTACAAATACCATGACTCAAACATGATGTTTATTTGTGTTTGTGTGTTTCAGAGTGAACTTAGAATTTCTTTATGGTGTGATAGTCCCGAAAGCAGTCACCCAAGCACAAACCAACGTTGCATTCTTTGCATATGATGCTGATTCGCGTGCGCTTCCTGGGACGTTTAGTTGTGTGATTGCACACATAGCACTCTCTGCGCCTCCTCAGTCCATTGATCATTTCAGTATGTACGGGATAATGACGACTGAAGCCATCTATGATGCGATCCGGCAGGGGGTAGGGCTGCGACCTTTGATGCTGCTGGTAGGTTGCCCGAAGTCTTCAAGTAGCTGGTAGACTACGTTATGCACGAACTCTCGCAGCTTCGGCTTCTTGGTGGGGTCAAACTCATTTTTGGTCAGCCAGAGATTGTAGGCATTGAGCATTGTGATGTCTATCAAGTGGAAAAAGAATTTGTGGTACCACTTGACGGACTTTCTCAAGCACTCAATGCCACTTAGCTGACAGTCTGACTTGTCCACCAGACGCATATTATGTGTGTAGTCGACCACCACATCAGGCTTTATGATTGGTTTTTTGGTGCGGTAGTGAACCTTGCCAGTTTGAACAAGCTCGCCTTTGTGGATAGTGGAGAATAGGTGGACTGCACGTCTGTCATTCCACTTCAAAGCTACAACCTTGCCGGACTTCTCCTTCTGAATGAACTTATCCTTTCGACCCCTTCGTCGCTTCTGGCTTCTCTTGTGATGGGCGTGAGCTGCCTCTTCATCATCTGGCGTGTCACTAGAACTAGGATCGTCAATAAGGATCTTCTCTCCGTTGAACTTTGGCATAAACTTCCTGGATGTCCGTACAGTTCCACATGACCCAGTCTTGTTATCATATAGGAATTGACAGAGAGCAGGGCTAGTATACCAATTGTCAGTGTAAAGAATATGACCCTTGCCCATGTAGTCTGCCATCATCTTTTTGACGATGGCACCAGACATGCCCATGGGGTCTTTCTTGCTGACAATTCCTAAATCTGTGTCTGTGCCTGTGTACACGATCATGTCGAGCACAAATCCTGTCTCACAGTGACATAACACAAACAGTTTTATGCCAAAGCGATGTCTCTTTGATGGAATATACTGCTTGAAAATGAGACGACCCTTGAATAGCATAAGTGACTCGTCAATGACCATCTTCTGAAAGGGGTAGAAATATTTCTTGAACCGTGAAAGGACCATCGAAAATATTTCTCTCACTTTCCAGTTACGATCATCGTTTTTAGGGTTTTCATTGTCTGCAAAGTGAAGAAAACTTAACAGCAATAAAAACCTGTCACGAGGCATGTATTTATGGAACAGAGGAGTGTTGGTCAAGGGGTCATTGCGCCAATAATGCTGAAGAACATGCTTCTTGCACAGTGGCATCACCAGCATCAAGGCGATGAAAACAATGAGCTCCCTGGGTGTGGTGTCCACCCACTGTCGTACCCTGGAATTCGGGGAGATGAAGTCCATATGCTGAGACACCCAACGGTAATATTTGTTGGTGTTCTCAGCCACGAATGACATCACCTAGTCATCCAAGAAGGCACGGAAGTAGTCACTTTCCCTTGCCTCGTCGTTACAGGGCAAGTCTTCAGTTGTACCACTGCTCTCACGCCGAAAGTTCGGTAGGTCTGGTACAAAGTCTGACCCCTCTGACCAGGAAAACGAAAA
Source organism: Coenobita brevimanus (assembly GCF_032717465.1). NCBI lineage: Eukaryota > Metazoa > Arthropoda > Malacostraca > Decapoda > Coenobitidae > Coenobita > Coenobita brevimanus. The sequence goes on from NC_137001.1 coordinate 8,651,858, forward strand.
CGCTGAGTCCTCACGCAGGGTAACTTGTGACTCCTCACTGTTTTCACCTTCATCCTCATTATCCCCGTCTTCACTGTCATCCTCCTCACCACTGCTTGATGAGCCTTGCCACCCACAATCCCTCCCAGTTACGTCAAAGTCGTCCCCGCTGCTGTCGTCGCTCTCAGTAAACAACAGTGGCATCTATTTACTTGGGGTTAAGATCTGTGGGCGTGGGCGAGGTGCAGGCGTGTACCCAGAAGTACTCGGATCTGAGATGGCAGAAGCAGGGACAGATGATCTAGAAGGGGTGTTGGAGCTGCTTTCACTGTCGTCCTCGCAATAATCATATCTCAGTGGTTGTGGCTGTGTGGAGATGGTTGGTTCGGGTAGATGAGGGGAGGAGGGAGGCGGCGGGTCAATGAATGATTCACTCAAGCAGCGAGCTACCTGTTTCAAGCGTGTTCCCTGCTTTTCTATTTTTACATTCTTTCTGCAAGGCATTTCGAAATAAGTAGTTGAGGGCCTCATGTCGCGCCTCGGGACCTGACCTTTGGTCCTTATGCTGCATGTAGGAGGTGGGTTGGAGGTAGAGTTCTCCAGTGGCTCCTCAGTACGTCCACCCTCCATCATGACCCGCAAGTGAATGACCCAGGAGGACGCGAGAAGGTGTTGACAGGTGTCTTTGTATGTATGTATGTATGTACGTAC